>NC_139536.1:104508096-104912267 GCF_965153285.1 Podarcis tiliguerta
CAGAAGGCTTTTTATCATAGGACATAAAAACAGACCTCGACAACTTAACCTGTGAAAAAAAAAAATTCTAAGCCCCGGGGTCACAACTTCAGCAAAAATCTGAAATTCTCCAATTCACTCAAAAATGGTGCCAAACTGTTGCAAATTCTCCCCTGAAAGGTTTGGCGGTGGAAACAGAAGGCTTTTTATCATAGGACATAAAAACAGACCTCGACAACTTAACCTGTGTGGAAATTTTTTTTTCTAAGCCCCGGGGTCACAACTTCAGCAAAAATCTGAAATTCTCCAATTCACTCAAAAATGGTGCTAAACTGTTGCAAATTCCCCCCTGAAAGGTTTGGCGGTGGAAACAGAAGGCTTTTTATCATAGGACATGAAATCAGACCTCGACAACTTAACCTGTGGGGAAAATTTTTTTCTAAGCCCCGGGGTCACAACTTCAGGAAAAATCTGAAATTCTCCAATTCAATCAAAAATGGTGCCAAACTGTTGCAAATTCTCCCCTGAAATGTTTGGCGGTGAAAACAGAAGGCTTTTTATCATAGGACATGGAATCAGCCTTCCAAGATATAAGCTGTGGGGAAAAAAATTTCTAAGCCCCAGGGTCACAACATCAGCAAAAATCTGAAATTCTCCAATTCACTCAAAAATGGTGCCAAACTGTTGCAAATTCTCCCCTGAAAGGTTTGGCAGTGGAAACAGAAGGCTTTTTATCATAGGACATGAAATCAGCCCTCAACAACTTAACCTGTGAAAAAAATTTTTTCTAAGGCCCGGGGTCACAACTTCAGCAAAAATCTGAAATTCTCCAATTCACGCAAAAATGGTGCCAAACTGTTGCAAATTCTCCCCTGAAAGGTTTGGCGGTGGAAACAGAAGGCTTTTTATCATAGGACATGAAATCAGACCTCGACAACTTAACCTGTGGGGAAATTTTTTTTCCAAGCCCCGGGGTCACAACTTCAGGAAAAATCTGAAATTCTCCAATTCAATCAAAAATGGTGCCAAACTGTTGCAAATTATCCCCTGAAATGTTTGGCGGTGAAAACAGAAGGCTTTTTATCATAGGACATGGAATCAGCCTTCCAAGATATAAGCTGTGGGGAAAAAAATTTCTAAGCCCCAGGGTCACAACATCAGCAAAAATCTGAAATTCTCCAATTCACTCAAAAATGGTGCCAAACTGTTGCAAATTCTCCCCTGAAAGGTTTGGCAGTGGAAACAGAAGGCTTTTTATCATAGGACATGAAATCAGCCCTCAACAACTTAACCTGTGAAAAATTTTTTTTCTAATGCCCGGGGTCACAACTTCAGCAAAAATCTGAAATTCTCCAATTCACGCAAAAATGGTGCCAAACTGTTGCAAATTCTCCCCTGAAAGGTTTGGCTGTGGAAACAGAAGGCTTTTTATCATAGGACATGAAACCAGCCCTCAACAACTTAACCTGTGAAAAAAAAAAATTCTAAGCCCCGGGGTCACAACTTCAGCAAAAATCTGAAATTCTCCAATTCACTCAAAAATGGTGCCAAACTGTTGCAAATTCTCCCCTGAAAGGTTTGGCGGTGGAAACAGAAGGCTTTTTATCATAGGACATAAAAACAGACCTCGACAACTTAACCTGTGAAAAAAAAAAATTCTAAGCCCCGGGGTCACAACTTCAGCAAAATTCTGAAATTCTCCAATTCACTCAAAAATGGTGCTAAACTGTTGCAAATTCCCCCCTGAAAGGTTTGGCAGTGGAAACAGAACGCTTTTTATCATAGGACATGAAATCAGACCTCGACAACTTAACCTGTGGGGAAAATTTTTTTCTAAGCCCCGGGGTCACAACTTCAGGAAAAATCTGAAATTCTCCAATTCACTCAAAAATGGTGCCAAACTGTTGCAAATTCTCCCCTGAAAGGTTTGGCAGTGGAAACAGAAGGCTTTTTATCATAGGACATAAAAACAGACCTCGACAACTTAACCTGTGGGGAAATTTTTTTTCTAAGCCCCGGGGTCACAACATCAGCAAAAATCTGAAATTCTCCAATTCACTCAAAAATGGTGCCAAACTGTTGCAAATTCTCCCCTGAAAGGTTTGGCGGTGGAAACAGACGGCTTTTTATCATAGGACATGAAATCAGCCCTCAACAACTTAACCTGTGAAAATTTTTTTTTCTAAGGCCCGGGGTCACAACTTCAGCAAAAATCTGAAATTCTCCAATTCACGCAAAAATGGTGCCAAACTGTTGCAAATTCTCCCCTGAAAGGTTTGGCGGTGAAAACAGAAGGCTTTTTATCATAGGACATGAAATCAGACCTCGACAACTTAACCTGTGGGGAAAATTTTTTTCTAAGCCCCGGGGTCACAACTTCAGGAAAAATCTGAAATTCTCCAATTCACTCAAAAATGGTGCCAAACTGTTGCAAATTCTCCCCTGAAAGGTTTGGCAGTGGAAACAGAAGGCTTTTTATCATAGGACATAAAAACAGACCTCGACAACTTAACCTGTGGGGAAATTTTTTTTCTAAGCCCCGGGGTCACAACATCAGCAAAAATCTGAAATTCTCCAATTCACTCAAAAATGGTGCCAAACTGTTGCAAATTCTCCCCTGAAAGGTTTGGCGGTGGAAACAGACGGCTTTTTATCATAGGACATGAAATCAGCCCTCAACAACTTAACCTGTGAAAATTTTTTTTTCTAAGGCCCGGGGTCACAACTTCAGCAAAAATCTGAAATTCTCCAATTCACGCAAAAATGGTGCCAAACTGTTGCAAATTCTCCCCTGAAAGGTTTGGCGGTGAAAACAGAAGGCTTTTTATCATAGGACATGAAATCAGCCCTCAACAACTTAACCTGTGGGAAAAAAAAATTCTAAGCCCTGGGGTCACAACTTCAGCAAAAATTTGAAATTCTCCAATTCACTCAAAAATGGTGCCAAACTTTTGCAAATTCTCCCCTGAAAGGTTTGGCGGTGGAAACAGAAGGCTTTTTATCATAGGACATGAAATCAGCCCTCAACAACTTAACCTGTGAAAAAAAAAAATTCTAAGCCCCGGGGTCACAACTTCAGCAAAAATCTGAAATTCTCCAATTCACTCAAAAATGGTGCCAAACTTTTGCAAATTCTCCCCTGAAAGGTTTGGCGGTGGAAACAGAAGGCTTTTTATCATAGGACATTAAAACAGACCTCGACAACTTAACCTGTGGGGAAAATTTTTTTCTAAGTCCCGGGGTCACAACTTCAGCAAAAATCTAAAATTCTCCAATTCTCGCAAAAATGGTGCCAAACTGTTGCAAATTCTCCCCTGAAATGTTTGGCGGTGAAAACAGAAGGCTTTTTATCATAGGACATGATATCAGCCTTCCAAGATATAAGCTGTGGGGAAAAAAATTTCTAAGCCCCAGGGTCACAACATCAGCAAAAATCTGAAATTCTCCAATTCACTCAAAAATGGTGCCAAACTGTTGCAAATTCTCCCCTGAAAGGTTTGGCGGTGGAAACAGAAGGATTTTAATCATAGGACATGAAGTCAGAACTTGACAACTTAACCTGTGAAAAAAAATGTTTCTAACCCCCGGGGTCACAACTTCAGCAAAAATATGAAATTCTCCAATTCACTCAAAAATGGTGCCAAACTGTTGCAAATTCTCCCCTGAAAGGTTTGGCAGTGGAAACAGAAGGCTTTTCATCATAGGACATGAAATCAGGCCTCAACAACTTAACGTGTGAAAAAAATTTTTTCTAAGCCCCGGGGTCACAACTTCAGCAAAAATCTGAAATTCTCCAATTCACTCAAAAATGGTGCCAAACTTTTGCAAATTCTCCCCTGAAAGGTTTGGCGGTGGAAACAGAAGGCTTTTTATCATAGGACATGAAATCAGCCCTCAACAACTTAACCTGTGAAAAAATTTTTTTCTAAGGCCCGGGGTCACAACTTCAGCAAAAATCTGAAATTCTCCAATTCACGCAAAAATGGTGCCAAACTGTTGCAAATTCTCCCCTGAAAGGTTTGGCGGTGAAAACAGAAGGCTTTTTATCATAGGACATGAAATCAGGCCTCAACAACTTAACCTGTGAAAAAAAATATTTCTAAGCCCCGGGGTCACAACTTCAGCAAAAATCTGAAATTCTCCAATTTACTCAAAAATTGTGCCAAACTGTTGCAAATTCTCCCCTGAAAGGTTTGGCTGTGGAAACAGAAGGCTTTTTATCATAGGACATGAAATCAGCCCTCAACAACTTAACCTGTGAAAAAAAAAAATTTCTAAGCCCCGGGGTCACAACTTCAGCAAAAATCTGAAATTCTCCAATTCACTCAAAAATGGTGCCAAACTGTTGCAAATTCTCCCCTGAAAGGTTTGGCAGTGGAAACAGAAGGCTTTTTATCATAGGACATGAAATTAGCCCTCAACAACTTAACCTGTGAAAAAAATTTTTTCTAAGGCCCGGGGTCACAACTTCAGCAAAAATCTGAAATTCTCCAATTCACTCAAAAATGGTGCCAAACTTTTGCAAATTCTCCCCTGAAAGGTTTGGCGGTGGAAACAGAAGGCTTTTTATCATAGGACATGAAATCAGCCCTCAACAACTTAACCTGTGAAAATTTTTTTTTCTAAGGCCCGGGGTCACAACTTCAGCAAAAATCTGAAATTCTCCAATTCACGCAAAAATGGTGCCAAACTGTTGCAAATTCTCCCCTGAAAGGTTTGGCGGTGAAAACAGAAGGCTTTTTATCATAGGACATGAAATCAGCCCTCAACAACTTAACCTGTGGAAAAAAAAAATTCTAAGCCCTGGGGTCACAACTTCAGCAAAAATTTGAAATTCTCCAATTCACTCAAAAATGGTGCCAAACTTTTGCAAATTCTCCCCTGAAAGGTTTGGCGGTGGAAACAGAAGGCTTTTTATCATAGGACATGAAATCAGCCCTCAACAACTTAACCTGTGAAAAAAAAAAATTCTAAGCCCCGGGGTCACAACTTCAGCAAAAATCTGAAATTCTCCAATTCACTCAAAAATGGTGCCAAACTTTTGCAAATTCTCCCCTGAAAGGTTTGGCGGTGGAAACAGAAGGCTTTTTATCATAGGACATTAAAACAGACCTCGACAACTTAACCTGTGGGGAAAATTTTTTTCTAAGTCCCGGGGTCACAACTTCAGCAAAAATCTAAAATTCTCCAATTCTCGCAAAAATGGTGCCAAACTGTTGCAAATTCTCCCCTGAAATGTTTGGCGGTGAAAACAGAAGGCTTTTTATCATAGGACATGATATCAGCCTTCCAAGATATAAGCTGTGGGGAAAAAAATTTCTAAGCCCCAGGGTCACAACATCAGCAAAAATCTGAAATTCTCCAATTCACTCAAAAATGGTGCCAAACTGTTGCAAATTCTCCCCTGAAAGGTTTGGCGGTGGAAACAGAAGGATTTTAATCATAGGACATGAAGTCAGAACTTGACAAGTTAACCTGTGAAAAAAAATGTTTCTAACCCCCGGGGTCACAACTTCAGCAAAAATATGAAATTCTCCAATTCACTCAAAAATGGTGCCAAACTGTTGCAAATTCTCCCCTGAAAGGTTTGGCAGTGGAAACAGAAGGCTTTTCATCATAGGACATGAAATCAGGCCTCAACAACTTAACGTGTGAAAAAAATTTTTTCTAAGCCCCGGGGTCACAACTTCAGCAAAAATCTGAAATTCTCCAATTCACTCAAAAATGGTGCCAAACTTTTGCAAATTCTCCCCTGAAAGGTTTGGCGGTGGAAACAGAAGGCTTTTTATCATAGGACATGAAATCAGCCCTCAACAACTTAACCTGTGAAAAAATTTTTTTCTAAGGCCCGGGGTCACAACTTCAGCAAAAATCTGAAATTCTCCAATTCACGCAAAAATGGTGCCAAACTGTTGCAAATTCTCCCCTGAAAGGTTTGGCGGTGAAAACAGAAGGCTTTTTATCATAGGACATGAAATCAGGCCTCAACAACTTAACCTGTGAAAAAAAATATTTCTAAGCCCCGGGGTCACAACTTCAGCAAAAATCTGAAATTCTCCAATTTACTCAAAAATTGTGCCAAACTGTTGCAAATTCTCCCCTGAAAGGTTTGGCTGTGGAAACAGAAGGCTTTTTATCATAGGACATGAAATCAGCCCTCAACAACTTAACCTGTGAAAAAAAAAAATTTCTAAGCCCCGGGGTCACAACTTCAGCAAAAATCTGAAATTCTCCAATTCACTCAAAAATGGTGCCAAACTGTTGCAAATTCTCCCCTGAAAGGTTTGGCAGTGGAAACAGAAGGCTTTTTATCATAGGACATGAAATCAGCCCTCAACAACTTAACCTGTGAAAAAAATTTTTTCTAAGGCCCGGGGTCACAACTTCAGCAAAAATCTGAAATTCTCCAATTCACTCAAAAATGGTGCCAAACTTTTGCAAATTCTCCCCTGAAAGGTTTGGCGGTGGAAACAGAAGGCTTTTTATCATAGGACATGAAATCAGCCCTCAACAACTTAACCTGTGAAAATTTTTTTTTCTAAGGCCCGGGGTCACAACTTCAGCAAAAATCTGAAATTCTCCAATTCACGCAAAAATGGTGCCAAACTGTTGCAAATTCTCCCCTGAAAGGTTTGGCGGTGAAAACAGAAGGCTTTTTATCATAGGACATGAAATCAGCCCTCAACAACTTAACCTGTGGAAAAAAAAAATTCTAAGCCCTGGGGTCACAACTTCAGCAAAAATTTGAAATTCTCCAATTCACTCAAAAATGGTGCCAAACTTTTGCAAATTCTCCCCTGAAAGGTTTGGCGGTGGAAACAGAAGGCTTTTTATCATAGGACATGAAATCAGCCCTCAACAACTTAACCTGTGAAAAAAAAAAATTCTAAGCCCCGGGGTCACAACTTCAGCAAAAATCTGAAATTCTCCAATTCACTCAAAAATGGTGCCAAACTTTTGCAAATTCTCCCCTGAAAGGTTTGGCGGTGGAAACAGAAGGCTTTTTATCATAGGACATTAAAACAGACCTCGACAACTTAACCTGTGGGGAAAATTTTTTTCTAAGTCCCGGGGTCACAACTTCAGCAAAAATCTAAAATTCTCCAATTCTCGCAAAAATGGTGCCAAACTGTTGCAAATTCTCCCCTGAAAGGTTTGGCGGTGAAAACAGAAGGCTTTTTATCATACGACATGAAATCAGCCCTCAACAACTTAACCTGTGAAAAAAAAAAATTCTAAGCCCTGGGGTCACAACTTCAGCAAAAATTTGAAATTCTCCAATTTACTCAAAAATGGTGCCAAACTGTTGCAAATTCTCCCCTGAAAGGTTTGGCAGTGGAAACAGAAGGCTTTTTATCATAGGACATGAAATCAGGCCTCAACAACTTAACCTGTGAAAAAAAATATTTCTAAGCCCCGGGGTCACAACTTCAGCAAAAATCTGAAATTCTCCAATTTACTCAAAAATGGTGCCAAACTGTTGCAAATTCTCCCCTGAAAGGTTTGGCTGTGGAAACAGAAGGCTTTTTATCATAGGACATGAAATCAGACCTCGACAACTTAACCTGTGAAAAAAAAAATTTCTAAGCCCCGGGGTCACAACTTCAGCAAAAATCTGAAATTCTCCAATTTACTCAAAAATGGTGCCAAACTGTTGCAAATTCTCCCCTGAAAGGTTTGGCTGTGGAAACAGAAGGCTTTTTATCATAGGACATGAAATCAGGCCTCAACAACTTAACGTGTGAAAAAAAAATTTCTAAGCCCCGGGGTCACAACTTCAGCAAAAATCTGAAATTCTCCAATTCACTCAAAAATGGTGCCAAACTGTTGCAAATTCTCCCCTGAAAGGTTTGGCAGTGGAAACAGAAGGCTTTTTATCATAGGACATGAAATCAGCCCTCAACAACTTAACCTGTGAAAAATTTTTTTTCTAAGGCCCGGGGTCACAACTTCAGCAAAAATCTGAAATTCTCCAATTCACGCAAAAATGGTGCCAAACTGTTGCAAATTCTCCCCTGAAAGGTTTGGCGGTGAAAACAGAAGGCTTTTTATCATAGGACATGAAATCAGCCCTCAACAACTTAACCTGTGAAAAAAAAAAAAATTCTAAGCCCTGGGGTCACAACTTCAGCAAAAAATTGAAATTCTCCAATTCACTCAAAAATGGTGCCAAACTTTTGCAAATTCTCCCCTGAAAGGTTTGGCGGTGGAAACAGAAGGCTTTTTATAATAGGACATGAAATCAGACCTCGACAACTTAACCTGTGAAAAAAAAAATTTCTAAGCCCCGGGGTCACAACTTCAGCAAAAATCTGAAATTCTCCAATTTACTCAAAAATGGTGCCAAACTGTTGCAAATTCTCCCCTGAAAGGTTTGGCTGTGGAAACAGAAGACTTGTTATCATAGGACATGAAATCAGCCCTCAACAACTTAACCTGTGAAAAAAAAAATTTCTAAGCCCCGGGGTCACAACTTCAGCAAAAATCTGAAATTCTCCAATTCACTCAAAAATGGTGCCAAACTGTTGCAAATTCTCCCCTGAAATGTTTGGCGGTGAAAACAGAAGGCTTTTTATCATAGGACATGAAATCAGCCTTCCAAGATATAAGCTGTGGGGAAAAAAATTTCTAAGCCCCAGGGTCACAACATCAGCAAAAATCTGAAATTCTCCAATTCACTCAAAAATGGTGCCAAACTGTTGCAAATTCTCCCCTGAAAGGTTTGGCAGTGGAAACAGAAGGCTTTTTATCATAGGACATGAAATCAGCCCTCAACAACTTAACCTGTGAAAAATTATTTTTCTAAGGCACGGGGTCACAACTTCAGCAAAAATCTGAAATTCTCCAATTCACGCAAAAATGGTGCCAAACTGTTGCAAATTCTCCCCTGAAAGGTTTGGCGGTGAAAACAGAAGGCTTTTTATCATAGGACATGAAATCAGCCCTCAACAACTTAACCTGTGAAAAAAAAAATTCTAAGCCCTGGGGTCACAACTTCAGCAAAAATTTGAAATTCTCCAATTCACTCAAAAATGGTGCCAAACTTTTGCAAATTCTCCCCTGAAAGGTTTGGCGGTGAAAACAGAAGGCTTTTTATCATAGGACATGAAATCAGACCTCGACAACTTAACCTGTGAAAAAAAAAAATTCTAAGCCCCGGGGTCACAACTTCAGCAAAAATCTGAAATTCTCCAATTCACTCAAAAATGGTGCCAAACTGTTGCAAATTCTCCCCTGAAAGGTTTGGCTGTGGAAACAGAAGGCTTTTTATCATAGGACATGAAATCAGCCCTCAACAACTTAACCTGTGAAAAAAAAAATTTCTACGCCCCGGGGTCACAACTTCAGGAAAAATCTGAAATTCTCCAATTCACTCAAAAATGGTGCCAAACTGTTGCAAATTCTCCCCTGAAAGGTTTGGCTGTGGAAACAGAAGGCTTTTTATCATAGGACATGAAATCAGCCCTCAACAACTTAACCTGTGAAAAAAAAAATTTCTAAGCCCCGGGGTCACAACTTCAGCAAAAATCTGAAATTCTCCAATTCACTCAAAAATGGTGCCAAACTGTTGCAAATTCTCCCCTGAAAGGTTTCACTGTGGAAACAGAAGGCTTTTTATCATAGGACATGAAATCAGACCTCGACAACTTAACCTGTGAAAAAAAAAATTTCTAAGCCCCGGGGTCACAACTTCAGCAAAAATCTGAAATTCTCCAATTCACTCAAAAATGGTGCCAAACTGTTGCAAATTCTCCCCTGAAAGGTTTGGCTGTGGAAACAGAAGGCTTTTTATCATAGGACATGAAATCAGCCCTCAACAACTTAACCTGTGAAAAAAAAAATTTCTACGCCCCGGGGTCACAACTTCAGGAAAAATCTGAAATTCTCCAATTCACTCAAAAATGGTGCCAAACTGTTGCAAATTCTCCCCTGAAAGGTTTGGCTGTGGAAACAGAAGGCTTTTTATCATAGGACATGAAATCAGCCCTCAACAACTTAACCTGTGAAAAAAAAAATTTCTAAGCCCCGGGGTCACAACTTCAGCAAAAATCTGAAATTCTCCAATTCACTCAAAAATGGTGCCAAACTGTTGCAAATTCTCCCCTGAAAGGTTTGGCGGTGGAAACAGAATGCTTTTTATCATAGGACATAAAAACAGACCTCGACAACTTAACCTGTGAAAAAAAAAAAATTCTAAGCCCCGGGGTCACAACTTCAGCAAAAATCTGAAATTCTCCAATTCACTCAAAAATGGTGCCAAACTGTTGCAAATTCTCCCCTGAAAGGTTTGGCGGTGGAAACAGAAGGCTTTTTATCATAGGACATGAAATCAGACCTCGACAACTTAACCTGTGAAAAAAAAAATTTTTAAGCCCCGGGGTCACAACTTCAGCAAAAATCTGAAATTCTCCAATTTACTCAAAAATGGTGCCAAACTGTTGCAAATTCTCCCCTGAAAGGTTTGGCTGTGGAAACAGAAGGCTTTTTATCATAGGACATGAAATCAGCCCTCAACAACTTAACCTGTGAAAAAAAAAAATTCTAAGCCCCGGGGTCACAACTTCAGCAAAAATATGAAATTCTCCAATTCACTCAAAAATGGTGCCAAACCTTTGCAAATTCTCCCCTGAAAGGTTTGGCGGTGGAAACAGAAGGCTTTTTATCATTGGACATGAAATCAGACCTTGAGAACTTAACCTGTGAAAAAAAATTCTAATTCTAAGCCCCGGGGTCACAACTTCAGGAAAAATCTGAAATTCTCCAATTCACTCAGAAATGGTGCCAAACTGTTGCAAATTCCCCCCTGAAAGGTTTGGCGGTGGAAACAGAAGCCTTTTTATCATAGGACATGAAATCAGACCTTGACAACTTAACCTGTGAAAAAAAAAATTTCTAAGCCCCGGGGTCACAACTTCAGCAAAAATCTGAAATTCTCCAACTCACTCAAAAATGGTGCCAAACTTTTGCAAATTCTCCCCTGAAAGGTTTGGCGGTGGAAACAGAAGGCTTTTTATCATAGGACATGAAATCAGACCTCGACAACTTAACCTGTGGTTCACCTGTGGAAAAAAAAATTTCTAAGCCCCGGGGTCACAACTTCAGCAAAAATCTGAAATTCTCCAATTCACTCAAAAATGGTGCCAAACTGTTGCAAATTCTCCCCTGAAAGGTTTGGCGGTGGAAACAGAAGGCTTTTTATCATAGGACATGAAATCAGACCTCGACAACTTAACCTGTAGAAAAAAAATTTTTTAAGCCCCGGGGTCACAACTTCAGCAAAAATCTGAAATTCTCCAATTCACTCAAAAATGGTGCCAAACTGTTGTAAATTCTCCCCTGAAAGGTTTGGCGGTGGAAACAGAAGGCTTTTTATCATAGGACATGAAATCAGACCTTGACAACTTAACCTGTGAAAAAAAAATTTTCTATGCCCCGGGATCACAACTTCAGCAAAAATCTGATATTCTCCAATTCACGCAAAAATGGTGCCAAACTGTTGCAAATTCTCCCCTGAAAGGTTTGGCGGTGAAAACAGAAGGCTTTTTATCATAGGACATGAAATCAGCCCTCAACAACTTAACCTGTGAAAACAAAAAATTCTAAGCCCCTGGGTCACAACTTCAGCAAAAATTTGAAATTCTCCAATTTACTCAAAAATGGTGCCAAACTGTTGCAAATTCTCCCCTGAAAGGTTTGGCAGTGGAAACAGAAGGGTTTTTATCATAGGACATGAAATCAGGCCTCAACAACTTAACCTGTGAAAAAAAAAATTTCTAAGCCCCGGGGTCACAACTTCATCAAAAATCTGAAATTCTCCAATTTACTCAAAAATGGTGCCAAACTGTTGCAAATTCTCCCCTGAAAGGTTTGGCGGTGGAAACAGAAGGCTTTTTATCATAGGACATAAAAACAGACCTCGACAACTTAACCTGTGGGGAAATTTTTTTTCTAAGCCCCGGGGTCACAACTTCAGCAAAAATCTGAAATTCTCCAATTCACTCAAAAATGGTGCCAAACTGTTGCAAATTCTCCCCTGAAATGTTTGGCAGTGGAAACACAAGGCTTTTTATCATAGGACATGAAATCAGCCTTCCAAGATATAAGCTGTGGGGAAAAAAATTTCTAAGCCCCAGGGTCACATGAAATCAGCCCTCAACAACTTAACCTGTGAAAAAAAAAATTTCTAAGCCCTGGGGTCACAACTTCAGCAAAAATCTGAAATTCTCCAATTCACTCAAAAATGGTGCCAAACTGTTGCAAATTCTCCCCTGAAAGGTTTGGCTGTGGAAACAGAAGGCTTTTTATCATAGGACATGAAATCAGCCCTCAACAACTTAACCTGTGAAAAAAAAAAATTCTAAGCCCCGGGGTCACAACTTCAGCAAAAATATGAAATTCTCCAATTCACTCAAAAATGGTGCCAAACCTTTGCAAATTCTCCCCTGAAAGGTTTGGCGGTGGAAACAGAAGGCTTTTTATCATTGGACATGAAATCAGACCTTGAGAACTTAACCTGTGAAAAAAAATTTTTCTAAGCCCCGGGGTCACAACTTCAGCAAAAATCTGAAAATCTCCAATTCACTCAGAAATGGTGCCAAACTGTTGCAAATTCCCCCCTGAAAGGTTTGGCGGTGGAAACAGAAGCCTTTTTATCATAGGACATGAAATCAGACCTTGACAACTTAACCTGTGAAAAAAAAAATTTCTAAGCCCCGGGGTCACAACTTCAGCAAAAATCTGAAATTCTCCAATTCACTCAAAAATGGTGCCAAACTTTTGCAAATTCTCCCCTGAAAGGTTTGGCGGTGGAAACAGAAGGCTTTTTATTATAGGACATGAAATCAGACCTCGACAACTTAACCTGTGGAAAAAAAAATTTCTAAGCCCCGGGGTCACAACTTCAGCAAAAATCTGAAATTCTCCAATTCACTCAAAAATGGTGCCAAACTGTTGCAAATTCTCCCCTGAAAGGTTTGGCGGTGGAAACAGAAGGCTTTTTATCATAGGACATGAAATCAGACCTCGACAACTTAACCTGTAGAAAAAAAAATTTTTAAGCCCCGGGGTCACAACTTCAGCAAAAATCTGAAATTCTCCAATTCACTCAAAAATGGTGCCAAACTGTTGTAAATTCTCCCCTGAAAGGTTTGGCGGTGGAAACAGAAGGCTTTTTATCATAGGACATGAAATCAGACCTTGACAACTTAACCTGTGAAAAAAAAATTTTCTATGCCCCGGGATCACAACTTCAGCAAAAATCTGAAATTCTCCAATTCACGCAAAAATGGTGCCAAACTGTTGCAAATTCTCCCCTGAAAGGTTTGGCGGTGAAAACAGAAGGCTTTTTATCATAGGACATGAAATCAGCCCTCAACAACTTAACCTGTGAAAACAAAAAATTCTAAGCCCCTGGGTCACAACTTCAGCAAAAATTTGAAATTCTCCAATTTACTCAAAAATGGTGCCAAACTGTTGCAAATTCTCCCCTGAAAGGTTTGGCAGTGGAAACAGAAGGGTTTTTATCATAGGACATGAAATCAGGCCTCAACAACTTAACCTGTGAAAAAAAAAATTTCTAAGCCCCGGGGTCACAACTTCATCAAAAATCTGAAATTCTCCAATTTACTCAAAAATGGTGCCAAACTGTTGCAAATTCTCCCCTGAAAGGTTTGGCGGTGGAAACAGAAGGCTTTTTATCATAGGACATAAAAACAGACCTCGACAACTTAACCTGTGGGGAAATTTTTTTTCTAAGCCCCGGGGTCACAACTTCAGCAAAAATCTGAAATTCTCCAATTCACTCAAAAATGGTGCCAAACTGTTGCAAATTCTCCCCTGAAATGTTTGGCAGTGGAAACACAAGGCTTTTTATCATAGGACATGAAATCAGCCTTCCAAGATATAAGCTGTGGGGAAAAAAATTTCTAAGCCCCAGGGTCACATGAAATCAGCCCTCAACAACTTAACCTGTTAAAAAATTTTTTTTCTAAGGCCCGGGGTCACAACTTCAGCAAAAATCTGAAATTCTCCAATTCACTCAAAACTGGTGCCAAACTGTTGCAAATTCTCCCCTGAAAGGTTTGGCGGTGGAAACAGAAGGCTTTTTATCATACAACATGAAATCAGACCTCGACAACTTAACCTGTGAAAAAAAAAATTTCTAAGCCCCGGGGTCACAACTTCAGCAAAAATCTGAAATTCTCCAATTCACTCAAAAATGGTGCCAAACTGTTGCAAATTCTCCCCTGAAAGGTTTGGCGGTGGAAACAGAAGGCTTTTTATTATAGGACAGGAAATCAGCCTTTGAAGACATCACCTGTGGAAAAAAAAATTTTTTAAGCCCCGGGGTCACAACCTCAGCAAAAATCTGAAATTCTCCAATTCAGTCAAAAATGGTTCCAAACTATTGCAAATTCTCCCCTGAAATGTTTGGCGGTGAAAACAGAAGGCTTTTTATCATAGGACATGAAATCAGCCTTCCAAGAAATAAGCTGTGGGGAAAAAAATTTCTAAGCCCCAGGGTCACAACATCAGCAAAAATCTGAAATTCTCCAATTCACTCAAAAATGGTGCCAAACTGTTGCAAATTCTCCCCTGAAAGGTTTGGCAGTGGAAACAGAAGGCTTTTTATCATAGGGCATGAAATCAGCCCTCAACAACTTAACCTGTGAAAAATTATTTTTCTAAGGCCCGGGGTCGCAACTTCAGCAAAAATTTGAAATTCTCCAATTCACTCAAAAATGGTGCCAAACTTTTGCAAATTCTCCCCTGAAAGGTTTGGCTGTGGAAACAGAAGGCTTTTTATCATAGGACATGAAATCAGCCCTCAACAACTTAACCTGTGAAAAAAAAAATTTCTACGCCCCGGGGTCACAACTTCAGGAAAAATCTGAAATTCTCCAATTCACTCAAAAATGGTGCCAAACTGTTGCAAATTCTCCCCTGAAAGGTTTGGCTGTGGAAACAGAAGGCTTTTTATCATAGGACATGAAATCAGCCCTCAACAACTTAACCTGTGAAAAAAAAAATTTCTAAGCCCCGGGGTCACAACTTCAGCAAAAATCTGAAATTCTCCAATTCACTCAAAAATGGTGCCAAACTGTTGCAAATTCTCCCCTGAAAGGTTTGGCGGTGGAAACAGAATGCTTTTTATCATAGGACATAAAAACAGACCTCGACAACTTAACCTGTGAAAAAAAAAAAATTCTAAGCCCCGGGGTCACAACTTCAGCAAAAATCTGAAATTCTCCAATTCACTCAAAAATGGTGCCAAACTGTTGCAAATTCTCCCCTGAAAGGTTTGGCGGTGGAAACAGAAGCCTTTTTATCATAGGACATGAAATCAGACCTTGACAACTTAACCTGTGAAAAAAAAAAATTCTAAGCCCCGGGGTCACAACTTCAGCAAAAATCTGAAATTCTCCAATTCACTCAAAAATGGTGCCAAACCTTTGCAAATTCTCCCCTGAAAGGTTTGGCGGTGGAAACAGAAGGCTTTTTATCATTGGACATGAAATCAGACCTTGAGAACTTAACCTGTGAAAAAAAATTTTTCTAAGCCCCGGGGTCACAACTTCAGCAAAAATCTGAAAATCTCCAATTCACTCAGAAATGGTGCCAAACTGTTGCAAATTCCCCCCTGAAAGGTTTGGCGGTGGAAACAGAAGCCTTTTTATCATAGGACATGAAATCAGACCTTGACAACTTAACCTGTGAAAAAAAAAATTTCTAAGCCCCGGGGTCACAACTTCAGCAAAAATCTGAAATTCTCCAATTCACTCAAAAATGGTGCCAAACTTTTGCAAATTCTCCCCTGAAAGGTTTGGCGGTGGAAACAGAAGGCTTTTTATCATAGGACATGAAATCAGACCTCGACAACTTAACCTGTGGAAAAAAAAATTTCTAAGCCCCGGGGTCACAACTTCAGCAAAAATCTGAAATTCTCCAATTCACTCAAAAATGGTGCCAAACTGTTGCAAATTCTCCCCTGAAGGGTTTGGCGGTGGAAACAGAAGGCTTTTTATCATAGGACATGAAATCAGACCTCGACAACTTAACCTGTAGAAAAAAAAATTTTTAAGCCCCGGGGTCACAACTTCAGCAAAAATCTGAAATTCTCCAATTCACTCAAAAATGGTGCCAAACTGTTGTAAATTCTCCCCTGAAAGGTTTGGCGGTGGAAACAGAAGCCTTTTTATCATAGGACATGAAATCAGACCTTGACAACTTAACCTGTGAAAAAAAAATTTTCTATGCCCCGGGATCACAACTTCAGCAAAAATCTGAAATTCTCCAATTCACGCAAAAATGGTGCCAAACTGTTGCAAATTCTCCCCTGAAAGGTTTGGCGGTGAAAACAGAAGGCTTTTTATCATAGGACATGAAATCAGCCCTCAACAACTTAACCTGTGAAAACAAAAAATTCTAAGCCCCTGGGTCACAACTTCAGCAAAAATTTGAAATTCTCCAATTTACTCAAAAATGGTGCCAAACTGTTGCAAATTCTCCCCTGAAAGGTTTGGCAGTGGAAACAGAAGGGTTTTTATCATAGGACATGAAATCAGGCCTCAACAACTTAACCTGTGAAAAAAAAAAATTCTAAGCCCCGGGGTCACAACTTCATCAAAAATCTGAAATTCTCCAATTTACTCAAAAATGGTGCCAAACTGTTGCAAATTCTCCCCTGAAAGGTTTGGCGGTGGAAACAGAAGGCTTTTTATCATAGGACATAAAAACAGACCTCGACAACTTAACCTGTGGGGAAATTTTTTTTCTAAGCCCCGGGGTCACAACTTCAGCAAAAATCTGAAATTCTCCAATTCACTCAAAAATGGTGCCAAACTGTTGCAAATTCTCCCCTGAAATGTTTGGCAGTGGAAACACAAGGCTTTTTATCATAGGACATGAAATCAGCCTTCCAAGATATAAGCTGTGGGGAAAAAAATTTCTAAGCCCCAGGGTCACATGAAATCAGCCCTCAACAACTTAACCTGTTAAAAAAATTTTTTTCTAAGGCCCGGGGTCACAACTTCAGCAAAAATCTGAAATTCTCCAATTCACTCAAAACTGGTGCCAAACTGTTGCAAATTCTCCCCTGAAAGGTTTGGCGGTGGAAACAGAAGGCTTTTTATCATACAACATGAAATCAGACCTCGACAACTTAACCTGTGAAAAAAAAAATTTCTAAGCCCCGGGGTCACAACTTCAGCAAAAATCTGAAATTCTCCAATTCACTCAAAAATGGTGCCAAACTGTTGCAAATTCTCCCCTGAAAGGTTTGGCGGTGGAAACAGAAGGCTTTTTATTATAGGACAGGAAATCAGCCTTTGAAGACATCACCTGTGGAAAAAAAAATTTTTTAAGCCCCGGGGTCACAACCTCAGCAAAAATCTGAAATTCTCCAATTCAGTCAAAAATGGTTCCAAACTATTGCAAATTCTCCCCTGAAATGTTTGGCGGTGAAAACAGAAGGCTTTTTATCATAGGACATGAAATCAGCCTTCCAAGATATAAGCTGTGGGGAAAAAAATTTCTAAGCCCCAGGGTCACAACATCAGCAAAAATCTGAAATTCTCCAATTCACTCAAAAATGGTGCCAAACTGTTGCAAATTCTCCCCTGAAAGGTTTGGCAGTGGAAACAGAAGGCTTTTTATCATAGGGCATGAAATCAGCCCTCAACAACTTAACCTGTGAAAAATTATTTTTCTAAGGCCCGGGGTCGCAACTTCAGCAAAAATTTGAAATTCTCCAATTCACTCAAAAATGGTGCCAAACTTTTGCAAATTCTCCCCTGAAAGGTTTCACTGTGGAAACAGAAGGCTTTTTATCATAGGACATGAAATCAGACCTCGACAACTTAACCTGTGAAAAAAAAAAATTCTAAGCCCCGGGGTCACAACTTCAGCAAAAATCTGAAATTCTCCAATTCACTCAAAAATGGTGCCAAACTGTTGCAAATTCTCCCCTGAAAGGTTTGGCTGTGGAAACAGAAGGCTTTTTATCATAGGACATGAAATCAGCCCTCAACAACTTAACCTGTGAAAAAAAAAATTTCTACGCCCCGGGGTCACAACTTCAGGAAAAATCTGAAATTCTCCAATTCACTCAAAAATGGTGCCAAACTGTTGCAAATTCTCCCCTGAAAGGTTTGGCTGTGGAAACAGAAGGCTTTTTATCATAGGACATGAAATCAGCCCTCAACAACTTAACCTGTGAAAAAAAAAATTTCTAAGCCCCGGGGTCACAACTTCAGCAAAAATCTGAAATTCTCCAATTCACTCAAAAATGGTGCCAAACTGTTGCAAATTCTCCCCTGAAAGGTTTGGCGGTGGAAACAGAATGCTTTTTATCATAGGACATAAAAACAGACCTCGACAACTTAACCTGTGAAAAAAAAAAAATTCTAAGCCCCGGGGTCACAACTTCAGCAAAAATCTGAAATTCTCCAATTCACTCAAAAATGGTGCCAAACTGTTGCAAATTCTCCCCTGAAAGGTTTGGCGGTGGAAACAGAAGGCTTTTTATCATAGGACATAAAAACAGACCTCGACAACTTAACCTGTGGAAAAAAAAAATTCTAAGCCCCGGGGTCACAACTTCAGCAAAAATCTGAAATTCTCCAATTCACTCAAAAATGGTGCTAAACTGTTGCAAATTCCCCCCTGAAAGGTTTGGCGGTGGAAACAGAAGGCTTTTTATCATAGGACATGAAATCAGACCTCGACAACTTAACCTGTGGGGAAAATTTTTTTCTAAGCCCCGGGGTCACAACTTCAGCAAAAATCTGAAATTCTCCAATTCACTCAAAAATGGTGCCAAACTGTTGCAAATTCTCCCCTGAAAGGTTTGGCGGTGGAAACAGAAGGCTTTTTATCATAGGACATGAAATCAGACCTTGACAACTTAGCCTGTGAAAAAAATTTTTTCTAAGCCCCGGGGTCACAACTTCAGCAAAAATCTGAAGATCTCTAATTCACTCAAAAATGGAGCCAAACTGTTGCAAATTCCCCCCTGAAAGGTTTGGCGGTGGAAACAGAAGCCTTTTTATCATAGGACATGAAATCAGACCTTGACAACTTAACCTGTGAAAAAAAAAAATTCTAAGCCCCGGGGTCACAACTTCAGCAAAAATCTGAAATTCTCCAATTCACTCAAAAATGGTGCCAAACTGTTGCAAATTCTCCCCTGAAATGTTTGGCGGTGAAAACAGAAGGCTTTTTATCATAGGACATGAAATCAGCCTTCCAAGATATAAGCTGTGGGGAAAAAAAATTCTAAGCCCCAGGGTCACAACATCAGCAAAAATCTGAAATTCTCCAATTCACTCAAAAATGGTGCCAAACTGTTGCAAATTCTCCCCTGAAAGGTTTGGCAGTGGAAACAGAAGGCTTTTTATCATAGGACATGAAATCAGCCCTCAACAACTTAACCTGTGAAAAAAAATTTTTCTAAGGCCCGGGGTCACAACTTCAGCAAAAATCTGAAATTCTCCAATTCACTCAAAAATGGTGCCAAACTTTTGCAAATTCTCCCATGAAAGGTTTGTCGGTGGAAACAGAAGGCTTTTAATCATAGGACATGAAATCAGACCTCGACAACTTAACCTGTGAAAAAAAAAAATTTTAAGCCCCGGGGTCACAACTTCAGCAAAAATCTGAAATTCTCCAATTTACTCAAAAATGGTGCCAAACTGTTGCAAATTCTCCCCTGAAAGGTTTGGCTGTGGAAACAGAAGGCTTTTTATCATAGGACATGAAATCAGCCCTCAACAACTTAACCTGTGAAAAAAAAAATTTCTAAGCCCCGGGGTCACAACTTCAGCAAAAATATGAAATTCTCCAATTCACTCAAAAATGGTGCCAAACCTTTGCAAATTCTCCCCTGAAAGGTTTGGCGGTGGAAACAGAAGGCTTTTTATCATTGGACATGAAATCAGACCTTGACAACTTAACCTGTGAAAAAAAATTTTTCTATGCCCCGGGGTCACAACTTCAGCAAAAATCTGAAAATCTCCAATTCACTCAAAAATGGTGCCAAACTGTTGCAAATTCCCCCCTGAAAGGTTTGGCGGTGGAAACAGAAGCCTTTTTATCATAGGACATGAAATCAGACCTTGACAACTTAACCTGTGAAAAAAAAAATTTCTAAGCCCCGGGGTCACAACTTCAGCAAAAATCTGAAATTCTCCAATTCACTCAAAAATGGTGCCAAACTTTTGCAAATTCTCCCCTGAAAGGTTTGGCGGTGGAAACAGAAGGCTTTTTATCATAGGACATGAAATCAGACCTCGACAACTTAACCTGTGGAAAAAAAAATTTCTAAGCCCCGGGGTCACAACTTCAGCAAAAATCTGAAATTCTCCAATTCACTCAAAAATGGTGCCAAACTGTTGTAAATTCTCCCCTGAAAGGTTTGGCGGTGGAAACAGAAGGCTTTTCATCATAGGACATGAAATCAGCCCTCAACAACTTAACCTATGAAAAAAAATTTTCTAAGCCCCGGGGTCACAACTTCAGCAAAAATCTGAAATTCTCCAATTCACGCAAAAATGGTGCCAAACTGTTGCAAATTCTCCCCTGAAAGGTTTGGCGGTGAAAACAGAAGGCTTTTTATCATAGGACATGAAATCAGCCCTCAACAACTTAACCTGTGAAAAAAAAAAATTTCTAAGCCCCGGGGTCACAACTTCAGCAAAAATCTGAAATTCTCCAATTCACTCAAAAATGGTGCCAAACTTTTGCAAATTCTCCCCTGAAAGGTTTGGCGGTGGAAACAGAAGGCTTTTTATCATAGGACATGAAATCAGACCTCGACAACTTAACCTGTGGAAAAAAAAATTTCTAAGCCCCGGGGTCACAACTTCAGCAAAAATCTGAAATTCTCCAATTCACTCAAAAATGGTGCCAAACTGTTGTAAATTCTCCCCTGAAAGGTTTGGCGGTGGAAACAGAAGGCTTTTTATCATAGGACATGAAATCAGACCTTGACAACTTAACCTGTGAAAAAAAAATTTTCTATGCCCCGGGATCACAACTTCAGCAAAAATCTGAAATTCTCCAATTCACGCAAAAATGGTGCCAAACTGTTGCAAATTCTCCCCTGAAAGGTTTGGCGGTGAAAACAGAAGGCTTTTTATCATAGGACATGAAATCAGCCCTCAACAACTTAACCTGTGAAAACAAAAAATTCTAAGCCCCTGGGTCACAACTTCAGCAAAAATTTGAAATTCTCCAATTTACTCAAAAATGGTGCCAAACTGTTGCAAATTCTCCCCTGAAAGGTTTGGCAGTGGAAACAGAAGGGTTTTTATCATAGGACATGAAATCAGGCCTCAACAACTTAACCTGTGAAAAAAAAAATTTCTAAGCCCTGGGGTCACAACTTCATCAAAAATCTGAAATTCTCCAATTTACTCAAAAATGGTGCCAAACTGTTGCAAATTCTCCCCTGAAAGGTTTGGCTGTGGAAACAGAAGGCTTTTTATCATAGGACATGAAATCAGCCCTCAACAACTTAACCTGTGGAAAAATAAATTTCTAAGCCCCGGGGTCACAACTTCAGCAAAAATCTCAAATTCTCCAATTCACTCAAAAATGGTGCCAAACTGTTGCAAATTCTCCCCTGAAAGGTTTGGCGGTGGAAACAGAAGGCTTTTTATCATAGGACATAAAAACAGACCTCGACAACTTAACCTGTGGGGAAATTTTTTTTCTAAGCCCCGGGGTCACAACTTCAGCAAAAATCTGAAATTCTCCAATTCACTCAAAAATGGTGCCAAACTGTTGCAAATTCTCCCCTGAAATGTTTGGCAGTGGAAACACAAGGCTTTTTATCATAGGACATGAAATCAGCCTTCCAAGATATAAGCTGTGGGGAAAAAAATTTCTAAGCCCCACGGTCACATGAAATCAGCCCTCAACAACTTAACCTGTTAAAAAATTTTTTTTCTAAGGCCCGGGGTCACAACTTCAGCAAAAATCTGAAATTCTCCAATTCACTCAAAACTGGTGCCAAACTGTTGCAAATTCTCCCCTGAAAGGTTTGGCGGTGGAAACAGAAGGCTTTTTATCATACAACATGAAATCAGACCTCGACAACTTAACCTGTGAAAAAAAAAATTTCTAAGCCCCGGGGTCACAACTTCAGCAAAAATCTGAAATTCTCCAATTCACTCAAAAATGGTGCCAAACTGTTGCAAATTCTCCCCTGAAAGGTTTGGCGGTGGAAACAGAAGGCTTTTTATTATAGGACAGGAAATCAGCCTTTGAAGACATCACCTGTGGAAAAAAAAAATTTTTAAGCCCCGGGGTCACAACCTCAGCAAAAATCTGAAATTCTCCAATTCAGTCAAAAATGGTTCCAAACTATTGCAAATTATCCCCAGAAAGGTTTGGCGGTGGAAACAGAAGGCGTTTTATCATAGGACATGAAATCAGCCCTCAACAACTTAACCTGTGGAAAAAAAAGTTTCTAAGCCCCGGGTTCACAATTTTCTAAGCCAACTTCAGCAAAAATCTGAAATTCTCCAAGTCACTCAAAAATGATTCCAAACTACTGCAAACGATCCCCTGAAAGGTTTTTCGGTGGAAACAGATGGGTTTTTATCATACGAAACAGAATTAGCCCTCGACGTCTGAACAACTTTTTTTTTGAAAAATCCCTAAGCCACGCGATCACAATTTCAACAAAATATGGCTTTCTGCAATTCACTCAAAAATGGTGCCAAACTTTTCCAAACGATCCCCTGAAAGGTTTTTCGGTGGAAACAGATGACTTTTTTATCATATGAAACAGAATTCGCCCTCGACGTCTGAACAACTGAACAAAAAAAAATCCGTAAGCCGCACGGTCACACTTTCAACAATAACATGGCTTTCTGCAATTTACTCAAAAATGGTGCCAAACGATCCCCTGTTGCAAACGATCCCCTGAAAGCTTTTACGCGGGAAACAGATGGGTTTTTATCATCGGAAACAGAATTAGACCTCAAAGTCTGAACAATTTTTTTTGGAAAAAATCCCTAAGGCGCGCGGTCACAATTTCAGCAAAAATCTGACGTTCTGGAATTAACTCAAAAATGGGGCCAAACCGTTGCTAATCATCCTCTGAAAGCTTTTTCGGTGGAAACAGATGGGTTGCAAACAAGTGTTGCAAACAATCCCCTGAAAGTTTTTTCAGTGGAAACAGATGGGTTTTTATCATCGGAAACAGAATTAGCCCTCGACGTCTGAACAACTTTTTTTGGGGAAAAAATTCCTAAGCCGCGCGGTCACAATTCCAGCAAAAATCTGACGTTCTGGAATTTAATAAAAAATGGTGCCAAACAGTTGCAAACGATCCCCTGAAAGGTTGTTCGGTGGAAACAGATGGGTTTTTATCATCAGAAACAGAATTAGCCCTCGACGTCTGAACAACTTTTTAAAAAAAAAATCCCTAAGCCGTGCTCACAATTCCAGCAAAAGTCTGACGTTCTGGAATTCACTCAAAAATAGTGCCAAACAGTTGTAAACCATCCCCTGAAAGCTTTTTCGGTGGAAACAGATGGGTTTTTATCATCAGAAACAGAATTACCTCTCGACGTCTCAACAACTTTTTTTTTAACTAATCCCTAAGGCGCGCTCACAATTCCAGCAAAATGGTGCCAAAGTGTTGCAAACCATCCCCTGAAAGCTTTTTCGGTGGTAACAGATGGGTTTTTATCATCGGAAACAGAATTAGCCCTCGACGTCTGAATAACTTTTTTTTGAAAAAATCCCGAAGCCGCGCAGTCACAATTCTAGCAAAAAACTGACATTCGCCAATTCACTCAAAAATGGTGCCAAACTGTTGCAAATTCTCCCCTGAAAGGTTTTTCGGTGGAAACAGAAGGGTTTTTATCATCGGAAACAGAATTAGCCCTCGACTTCTGAACTTGTGGAAAAACTTTTTTTTCGAAAAAATCCCTAAGTCACAATTTCAGCAAAAATCTCACGTTCTGCAATTAACTCAAAAATGGTGCCAAACTCTTGCAAATGTTCCTCTGAAAGGTTTTTCAGTGGAAACAGATCGTTTTTTATGACAGGAAACAGATTTGGCCCTTGACGTCTGAACTCGTGGAAAAACGTTTTTCAAAAAAAATCACTAAAAACTTAGCCCTCAACGTCTGTACTTGTGGAAAAACTTTTTTTCGAAAAAATCCCTAAGCCGCGTGGTCACAATTTCAGCAAAAATCTGGCATTCTGCAATTCACTCAAAAATGGTGCCAAATTGTTGCAAATGTTGCCCTGAAACGCTTTTTGGTGGAAATAGATCGGTTTTTATCATCAGAAACAGAATTAGCCCTCGACGTCTGAACTTGCGGAATAACTTTGTAGGGACTAACTGTGTCTCAGCTTAACAACCTGACATCCACTCCATTCTGCACTTTTTAGAATGTCATTGCTTTTTGACGCCTTAAAAACACAAATTCCAGATCTGGAGGGAATTTGGATTCCAAACTTTTACTTAGAAAGCATTTCTGAGTCTCAAATGTGAAGAGCTTGATTCTTCCGATTCTAATTCTGGTATCAGACTCTGTTAAGAAAAAAACTTTGGGGATTAAGCACCAAATGTCGATTCTTGTCCCTAAAATATACATAAGTGGCCAAGTTCCAAATGAAAGTAACAATACTTGGAATATGTACAAAGGAGACATTAGTACAACATTTCTTATTGGCTCTGGTATCCTTCCTTTCTGCTACGAAACCCCAAAAAGAGTAAAGGGGAGAGATGTGATAATCTTACTGCTACCAACTAGACTTGTGGAAAGAATAATAACCAGCTTTGTACTCATTTGCTGGTTCAACACAGCGTATGCTCATTGAAACCATTCCACCAGCTGAACACGAGATTTTTCTGCTATCACACATGACGTTCCTCTGCTTGAAGGCATCTTCCATCTGTTTTCACCTTATTTATAAATATCCTCCTGTTCTGTACATTCTTGGTTCCAATTGGTGTTGAGGGTCTATTCATGCTAGGCTGAACTTGTACAACAGCAATGCTTAATATGATCTTCGGGTACTTTTAAAGGAGTACTAATGTCTTTGGATATAGAATGTTACCTAATACTTAAAGGGACCCCTGACCATTAGGTTCAGTTATGACCGGCTTTGGGGTTGCAACGCTCATCTCGCTTTATTGGCCGAGGGAGCCGGCATACAGCTTCCAGGTCATGTGGCCAGCATGACTAAGCCGCTTCTGGCGAACCAGAGTAGCGCACGGAAACGCCGTTTACCTTCCCACCGGAGCAGTACCTATTTATCTACTTGCACTTTGACGTGCTTTCGAACTGCTAGGTTGGCAGGAGCAGGGACCGAGCAACGAGAGCTCACCCATCGCGGGAATTCGAACCACCAACCTTCTGATCGGCAAGTTCTGGGCTCTGTGGTTTAACCCACAGCACCACCCACGTCCCACCTAGTACTTATGAGCATCCAAATTTTGAAGACACACCATTTCATAGTCACTGTCATCATCATTGCAGTGTTATTTGTATGCTGCCTTTCAACAACAGCAAAAATTGTGCTCATCACAGCACAAAGAGAACAGCGAATAATTTCAAAATAAACAGTATCAAATAAATAAATAGCCTATCCTTGTGATGCTGACACAAAAGCTCTACAAAAGAATGAAAGATCATTATCCCCCCTTCTTTCTTCCCACTCTCTTGCTCCAATTCACCCCCAACCAACCCTCACATTGCCTTTGACAAACCAAATGTAACTGACCTGTAGAAAGGACAAGGGGGTTTGAACAGTTTCACCTTGGTGTTAAAAATGCCCCTCCCATGAGGTTGCTTCAATAATGTGATCTGCAATCTAAAATACGTCAACGAAGTTTTACATCCATGAAGTTCTACAGCGTTTGGTAGATCTTTGCTTCATTTCGTTTACTGATTTGTAGACTGTTCTGGGAAGCTTTGGGGCTAAGGAGCATCGTGAAAATGCTTTAAATGGGGGGGGGGGGCGACTTCCAGCTTGCCAGCCAAATTAGGCCTGCCACAAGTCCCAATGAAACCGTTGAGGCTGTTTTCCCTAAACACCAGCCCTGCATCTGATGTCATATGTGATTCAAGGAGGATGCAAGGCAGGGTCAGTTAGCAGTGTGACCTAAAAAGAGAAGATGTGGCTTGAAAGGATCAGATAGGGAGGGTTGGAGGGCCCCTGACATCCTCCCCGCTGCTGTATAGCAAGGAGAAATATAGCACCATCCCTACAAAAGTTATGGCAGAGTAGAGCTGCATAAGTTTGCTTCTTGCACATATATCAGCAGTCTGATAAAGCAACAGACCAAGTGTTCTTTATAGATACAACACCCTTGTGTGGCTTAAAATATAATGGCCATTGCGACTTAATTCTTGAATCCATATTATAGATCAGGATTAAAGTGATCAGGGGACCTCTTAGCAGTGAACAACGGTGAGCTTGCGAGAGAAGAGAATCTACTGTCCATCTTGTGGCAGGTTCTTAAAACTGCAACACCCATCATTGCTCAAATACAGTAGTTGCCTTATCCTTGTGGGGTAATTGCACTAGGTCAGGGGTGGGTAACTTGTGAGCTGGGGCTGAAGGAAACTGGAGGCCTCCGAAAAAACATCTGGAGAACCACAGGTTAGCAACTTAAACCTGTTACTCAGCTGCCTGTTTTTGCAACTGCTCCTTGTTTTTCTCTTGAGTTTGTCTGCTCCTCAACAGAAGAGCAATAATGTTATCCATGTGTCAACCCAGGTCAGGAGATCATGGGCTTATAAGGTCTGTACTTAAACCACTGATCAGTCATGGCATCCTTGTGAATCCAAACCCTCCATCACCTATGTTTATTGCAGGTACATTCAAGAGCATGCTGAACTTATTATATCAAACAAAACATCACCTACAGATCTTCTAGTATAATTTACATTACCGAGAATGTGCAAATATGCATGATGCCAATATTCAGTATAGGCAACTAACCTATACACATATGTTAAAAACCATACACCCACAATCTTGAGAGGGAAGCAGTAGAATGGCTAGTTGCAAAGCTCTTTGAGTCAATCACAGCCTCTCTGATTTGTCAATGATTTCAAGAGAGGTTCATCTATTTCAAGACCATGGAAAACAAGAGCAAACTTCTGGATATCTAAATATTCCTGAGTACCACATGGTCTTAACCAGGGGTCCTCAAGGTTTATCTTGCCTGGGCTGGATCGGTCCCGTGGAGATCCCTCTGTGGGTCGGATCGTGCACACGTGTGAGTGTGCGCAGACGTGATTTCTGGCACCGTGGAAACTGTTAGTTTCTGTGTGTTGCCACTGTGCAGTTGCTTGGAGTCACAAGACTCTGTTTAGATTCCAGAGATTCCATACTGTTGAAAGTCTCAGGGAAGACAGGAGACAGATGTGATGTTACTGTTCTTTGCAACGCATGGGTGTCCTGATGTCCTCGTCTCTGACAACGGACCACAGTTCACCTCAGGCACTTTTGAGTGATACCTTTGGGACTGGGCATCTGCCATGCCCTAACGGCACCATTTCATCCATCCAGCAATGGGCAAGCAGAGAGAATGGTGCGCTCGGCAAAAGAGGCACTGGCGTGCCTGGACCAGGGAGACTGGCATGTGCGGGTCGCCGAATACTTGTTTGTGCAACACATCACCCCTCATGCGGCCACAGGGCGGAGTCCTGCTGAACTGCTTATGGGCCGCCGCCTCAGATCTCCGCTCGAGCGGCTGCACCCAGACTTTGCCGTGGCTGAACCCCCAGGCTGTGCTAATGCGCCATGGTCCTTTCTTCCAGGAAACCAGGTCTTTGCCCGGAACTTTGTGGGGGACATTCCTTGGGTGCCAGCCACAGTAGTGGGAGTCACTGGACCTCGCTCGTACCAGGTGGCACTCAAAAACGGACATTTGTGGCGCTGGCACATAGACCAGCTTAGGCGCAGGGTTGGGGACTTGGACACTACCGCAATGCCCCCAACTGCGCTCGTGGCTCCGGAACAGACACTTACAGATGGCGAGGCTCCACCTACACCTCTCTCACAAACTGCAGGCGTGGAGCCGAACTAAGCAACTTCAGAGGGTCTGCCAGACTTACCACAGACTCAGACCACTGCTGTGCCTGACATTCCGCCAACTCCACTTGCGGATGTTCCACCCACAGCAGTAGATCCAGGGGACTTGGTTTCAACGTCATCGAGGGTCGCGCCACAGCCTCAGCAAGAATCAGGCGGCCTCCCGGACCTGGGTAGTGCTCCCCGGTGGTCTGGCAGAGTTTCCAAGCGCCCAACTTATTTAAAGGACTATGTTGTTGGACATGTAATACTGTCGGTCTAATGGAAGTAGGTGAAATGTAACCGATATGCTTTTGTGCCTAATTGAACCATTACGTGTAGTGCTGTATATAAGGAAACTATTACTATTGTAATTAACACATCTCGGTGGGGAGGGGTGTTATGTACTGAAGTTCTCACCCTGGGCTAGCAGGGGGATACTGTAGATAGTTCAGGTCCACATATGCAAATAAGGGATCAAAAGTGACATTCAGTGATTGGATAGTTACAGAAAATGGTTACTGTTGCATTCTAGTGGAGCTCTATATAAGCAGGCTGGCTGAACCCTTCAGTTCAGTTCTGTTCTGGCCTGTGAATAAGAATAAGAGCTGTTTGAAGAATCGCTGTGTCGTCTGATATGTTCACCCACAACTTAACATGTTCCTTTGTTTTACAGTTGCTCTCTGCTCTCACAAGGGGGGATGTTTCTTTTCTGTCTGCGTAGTTAGGAATAAATCTCTTAGCCATGTAGCTCATACTGTCTCGGCTCCTTCCCTGCATGCTAGATACTCTGCATAATAGGGGAACGTCTTTGGAGCCTCATCAAAGGCTCAGGTCATTAATTATCGTCAGAGGAGAGAACGAAGGCCTCGACCGGAAGAGTCGCTCGGCCGAACACAAATCCGACAGAAACGAGTCCCTGCACCATGCTGCGCCGGTGTAGCGCAGTGCGCGAGCGGGCAGCTTGGCTTGGGGGCAACTCATGGGCCGGTCAAATGACCTCTGCGGGCTGCCCATGGGCCTTAGGTTGGTGACCCCTGGTCTTAACCATAGGAGGTTGCTGAGTGGGGCGGAGTTGTTTTATGGTCTCACCGCAGTTCTAACAAATTTAAATTTCCCATTTGAGTTGCAAGCTAAAGTGTCAGCAGAGAGACCATCTATAAAGCACCAATGTGCAAATTGTGGCAAAGGAAGGGCCAGAGACTGGCAAAGGAAGAGGGCTTTAGATCAGGGATGAGGAATCTGTAGCCCTTCAAATGTAACTGTATTCCAAGTCCCATCAGTCTCAGCCAAAATGGCCACCTGAGAAGGATGATGAGAGATGTAGGGGGTTGTCATCCACCAACATCCTCTCTCTGCTTTATGGTTTAGGACCAGGACATCCCATTTTGAGATACAGGACCTGTAACCTGAGGATTCACTAGCCATTTCCAGTTCAATGTTTCTTTTAAGGCTGATAGCACAAAACTGTGCTATCAGCCTTAAATTGATGGAGATTTTCCTTTTAAAAACCTATTTGTGAATTACTTGAATGTGTAGAGAGGTATCCAGCAGAGGGCAACAGCGGATCAGTTTTCTTTGAGATTTCTGGCAGATTAGCTCTTCTGCTTAAATCCGCCTTTTTTTGCTGTTCTGTCACTTGAGCACCACTCAAAGGCCACTTTTCCGTCTCTACTTACATATCGGGTTAGTGCCTCCTAACAAAATACACAAAACATTAAGATGAAAAAAGCTACTGGCTCAGATAAGGGGCAGACAAGCGCCCCAGATCTTAAGTTAAGACTGGGTTTCACTGTAAATCATGCATTTTAAAGTCCTTAATGACCGATCAAAAGCTGTTTTCACAGACATTGAACAGAAGTACAATTCCATTAGTTTATTTCCATATTGTCACAAACTTAAGGGTGGTAGTAGCAATGTTTTCTCCACCCCTTAAGTAAAGAGGCCTGTTGGTGGTAGGGATGGGAGAATATGTCAATTTTGGTTTCTCTCAGTTGCTCATTTTTCTGTTCTTAAGCTCAGCTCTCCAAAATCTCCACACCAGTTGACATTTTATAAAAGTTCTCATAAAAATTAATCAGTGTTTTAGTGTGCATTTACCCTAATATTCACATTTTTGCAAAGCAATTTCCCCTTAGGCAACGTGTTGTGTATAAATTTTTCACAAATATATGCATTTATAGGCACAGTTTATGCTAGTACTGTATATGCATTTAGGTACCATAGCTGTCAACACTTTCCTTTTTTAAGGGAAATTCCCTTATTCCGAATAGGATTCCTCATAAGAAAAGGGAATAGTTGACAGCTATGTTAGGTACACATTATTTTACTGGAGGTAATCCCTTTTTAGAGGTAGACCCTTTAGGGCTTATTCCTAGGCAAGTGTGTATCAGATTGTGCTATTAATGTATATTTATTCTGAAGTCATTAGTTTAGAAATTGCAGCTACTGCTAGATTTTGTTTGCTCAGTTGGGAGGCTTGTTGGCCTCTTAACATGAATTTAATTGCATCGTAATTTTTTATATCACACCCCTTAATATTAGAAGAATCTGAAATATATGAATCATTCTTCCCATGCTAAAAATGGAATTGTGATGCCCCTTTGTTCAGTCCAATAGGTTGCAGTGACACTATCACACTCTTGGGAAGATATTGCCAGTCAGGCAGGCTCCCCCTTCTTCCACCAACTGGTGCAGTGATAGATCTTTGTCACAGACTTTCTTAAGAGGCAACCCTGCCAATTCAGCTTTTATTTAATGGCCATTTCACAAAACTGTTTAAAATCAAATAAAACATGCAAGCTATGAGAAATGGGGGGAAATAAAGACTCAAAGGTGTGTTCGTTCTATATTTCATGAACATTTATTTACCATATGAAGCCAGGCAATTTGATACTGTTAATAATAATAATAATAATAATAATAATAATAATGACTTCAACACCCATGACAGCAACAACCACCATACCAAAAATGTTTTGTAGCTCTGAACACTTACATTCCGCTAATCCATAACACCAGAGAGCTGTTCTTTTAATTAACTTTTTGGGGACACGTGTAGCCCATTTAATTATATATTTTGTCTTTGAACTACTTGGAAAAAAATGTTGGTATACAATCATTCTTTGTACCGTCCGTTGCTGGCAGGAGCTTGTCTTGACATATGCCTCCTTCGTCTTGAGCTTTAGACTGTGTTTTGATATTTTCTCTCCTCTCACACATCAATATAATACAATGGCCAAGGAACCAGGAGTAATTAAATTAAATCAGGCATGAGATTCTTCAATGGAAGCAATAGGGTCTTCAAAGCTATCACAGTTCCCCAAAATGACCTTTTAAAAAAGAGAGGGCATAAGTCCATGAAAACGTATACTGAATTGTCCTAAATATTCCCAATATCATCAAGTATTAATTATGTTTGGGAAAAGCTATCTCCCAATCGATTGAGGCAGAGAAGCAGTAGCCACATAGTATAATGTTACCTGTTTGTTCCTCCTTGGATATTTGGTCTAGAAGTATTAGACATGTAAAATCAATGGTAGTAATCTTATGTGGTAATCCTCTTACTGTGTCAACACTGACTGCCTGGGATATATTTGGAAATCCCTTAACCATTCAGTCTTGCTACTTCCTTCCTTTATATGTAATCAAAATTCAGTCCCTGTCCCTGGAATGAAGTCAGGGCATGAAGTTCAACTGTTGCTTCATCTTAATAATGATCATCAAAATAGGAAAACTCTAAATGGCTTATCTAAGGTAAAAATGTAAAGGACCCCTAGATGGCTAAGTCCAGTCAAAGGCGACTATGGGGTTGCGGCACTCATCTCGCTTTCAGGCTGAGGGAGCTGATGTTTGTCCACAGACAGCTTTCTGGGTCATGTGGCCAGCATGACTAAACCGCTTTTGGTGCAACAGAACACCGTGGTGGAAACCAGAGCGCCATTTACCTTCCTGCCGCAGTGGTACCTATTTATCTACTTGCACTGGTGTGATTTTGAACTGCTAGGTTGGAAGGAACTTGGACAGAGCAATGGGAGCTCACTCTGTCATGGGGATTGGAACTGTCAACCTTCTGATCGGCAAGCCTGAGAGGCTCAGTGGTTTAGACCACAGCGCCTCCTGCATCTCTACCATGGATTATCTAACTCTATGCTGAATCACATATCCTCAGCGGTATTTTCTGCTGAATAAGAAACATACCTGATGAGCCACAAGCCTCCCATCTATTTGATCTTGTTCAAGTGAGACCAGCTTTTTGGTTTGTACACTTCTGTGGATCTCTCAACCCTTGCTTTGCAGCTTTTTGAATCATGAGGGAAAGGACCTTTGGAGGGCCAGAATAAGAGGAATTAGCTTTCCTTCCTGGTCCATCACGACAGGTAAGAGGGTCCCCAACTGGCAGTGGTCCTAGGGTGGGAGCTGTGTCCCTCTCTCTCCCTAAAAAGGAGGATGTCATCTTCTAAAGGTGAACCCTATTATTTCTCAAAAAGTCTGTTTGGTAGTCACGACTGCTGAAATGTTATAATCCAGGGAACAATTTGTACAGGGATGATCCCCCCAAACATCACACACCTCAAATCATCATTATTTTTCTCTCAAAACAGCCAAGGTTGCATGTGCTTCCTGGGAACAAAATGTGAACATAGTCCTCAGATAACCACACTTCTAGTTACAGGTAGGTAGCCATGTTGGTTTGCCATAGTCGAAACAAAATAAAAAAATTCCTTCCAGTTGGTCTCTAAGGTGCTACTGGAAGGATTTGTTTTGTTTTGTTTAGATAACCACACGTCCTTAAGGATTGTGCTTGAACCTCTTTGGAGATGCAATTCTTCATGGTGCTGTACCAAAATGGGGAAGGCTCCTGAAATTACTCACTGCTGTATGGCACCTGTGGCTGGCTCATCTGACTCCTTCAGAGCCTTCTCTTGCTGGAACAACTGCCCTGTCAAAAACAAAATATATATAACTGCCATTCATCTTTCTAAGTTATACAGGAGAGTGTCTTGCCATAAAGCTTTCAGATGTCGGTAGAAGCAGATGTTGGTAGAAAGAGGAACATTCTGTCAACTAACATGCAGTCTAGGACAGATGATTTCTGACTGATAATTCTCCCTTCAAGTAGCCTCAAGACGACTGACTTCTCAGTTGAAATCATGTTTGCATTCTTGTCACTCAGAGCAAATGACACTGGTCTTTGAAAAATACAATATTTATCTGCTTATTTTCTTGCTAGGGCTAGGGTGCAGGAAATGTCTCTTCAAATCTTCGTCCATCTTGGCTCCAAGAATCTTTTCATCCTTTGAGAGGAAAGATGGGATGTAAATATAAAAATGGAGCAAATGAATAAATAACCAATTCTTCTGAATTTTTGCACTTTCAAATGCAGAGCTGATTTTAAATGACGGGTGTTAGGTTGGTTGAAGGTTCATTGGCTGATGTTCTTGAGCCGTTAAATTGCCTTTGGGACTGACTAACACGTTCAAGAGAGGATGGTCAGTTACAATAAAGGGTCTACTTCAAAGCCCACCAAGAACTTGGTGAAATTAATGATTTCACCCCAGCACCATGTTTCTTAAGTCTAGCTCACTGTGTTATTGAGAGGATGAAACCATCATTACCTGAAGTCACATACACACAATACATTTAAAGCACTCTTATACCACTTTAATACACATCCCAAAGAATTCTCAGAACAGTTCTCCTCACAGAGCTATGATTCCCAGCACCCTTTACAAAATACAGGTTCCCCAAAGAACTACAGGTGAGGCACTCAAACTATATCCTTGTTCTTCCTGTGTGTGGCAATTATTCTGTCCGTGATGTTTCTTCCTGTCTTTATAAAATGTTATGTCTATCTTTTCCCGGTTATTGCTGTTCTCCAGGCACAGGAAAACTTGGCCCTCCAGATGTTTTGAGACTACAATTCTACATCCTTGACCACTGATCCTGTTAGCTAGGGATGATGGGAGTTGTAGCCCCAAAACATCTGGAGGGCCAAGTTTGCCTATGCCTGCTGTTCTCCATCATGCCTTGGGTGGAGCTAATATCCCATTGTTATTTCAGAAATTTCTCCATCGCTCTGTCCGAAATAAAATAACTATTCATAAAAGATTCATAACCTGGCAGGGATATGTCAGTAACTGTTGGTACATAAAGAGAAGCATATTCTGCCAGGCATAACCTTGCTATAAAATACTGGGTTGGGCCTGTTTAAAGACACACTGTAGAGCCCAGTTGGATAGATGTGTCTAAAACAGGATGGGTAAAAATTAAGCAGGCAGAACTTGCTCATTTCAGGGGGGAAGACAACAGTGTAAGTATTGCAACAAGATCACTGCACCTTTAGTTTAATTCAGTATTTCAGCCAGCCAGCTAATTCATCCCATTAAAGTTTTCAGTTTTTCTTTTCTAGCTGACATTCAACATTCTGTGACTACTGAGCATCAGTGGAATAAACTTTATGGCTCTTTAGTCATACTTGGGTTGTTTCTTCTTCTTCTTCTTCTTCTTCTTCTTCTTCTTCTTCTTCTTCTTCTTCTTCTCCTCCTCCTCCTCCTCCTCCTCCTCCTCCTCCTCCTCCTCCTTCCTCCTCCTCCTCCTTCTTCCTCCTCCTCCTCCTCCTCCTCCTCCTCTTGGAGTTCTACTCAAGATGCTGAGATCTCCCTCTTTTTTCCTCTGGGACTCTGCTTTGGTTCCAGTCCTGTTGGCACAAACTTCTCGCTATTAGAGGGAGTGATGCTTGGCACATCCCAGAGAATGGTCATTGTTAAGTGGCGTAAGCATTACTGTTTAAAGCACAAAATGCTAGGAGGTTCTCCTGAGAAGTGCTATTGAAATACACAAGAATGGCACAAAGCCACTGTTGCAATGAGAGCACAATTTCAATGAGATTTGCAAAGGGCAGTATCCAGGTTGAGGCTGAAAGCTGATTTTTTGCTTTGATCTTACCCCTGTTCAGTGGGACTTACTTCCAGGTAATAATCACACAGAGGATCAAGCTATAAAAACTGTCCCATTGGATTTAGTGGAGTTGCTTTCTCCCAAGTACATATATGCAGAATTACAGCACTAGTCTCTGTGAGGTCCAAATCTGACTAACATTTCCATAGCTGTAATTATCTGGTAACAGTCTGTGTGACTGTCAGTATATAACTGACATGTTAGCACCAACGTCCTCCAGGGGATATTTTACAAAGAAAGGGTGAGATGTCAGTTTCAAAGCCTGGTAAAATATGGGTGAAAAACTATGCTTGTCTGGTAGGAACTAAACAGTTTCTGTTTCATGTGTGCAAAATGATTCCTGCAGGGGAAGATCACACCAGCCGCAAATGGATATAAATGCCAGCTTTCAGTTTTGGTTTCTTTCAGTTTTTCATTTTCCCAATCTTAATTCAGTTCTCAACATTTCCACGTCAGCTTGTGAATTGTGTTTTGAAGTCCTCATGAAAATTCATTTGCCTTTTAGTGCAAATTTTTCCTAAGGTACACATTATTGCAATTTTGCCTAATATACACATTTTTGCAAAGCAATTCCCATTAATAGAACGCATCGTTGCACTTTATTTTAACTAATATATGCATTCTCATACACATTTACCCTAGTATTTGCATTTTGTACACATTGCTTGGCTGGAGAACAACACTGCAAAATTCAGAGAAGTGTGAATTTTGACGGTGGCTGTGTTTTGATTTGTGTGAATTAGGCAGATGTAGTTTTGAATTGAACTGAATCCCTCCTCCATCCCTACTTATAAATCATCCCTTAAAGAACTCATCTGCACCCTCTACCTTTTCCATCCACTCGTGTGTTTATGTAGGTCTGCTAATACATCATTTCCCTCTCCTTTAATTTATGTGAGCTGCTTTGGGAGCTTTTGATGGCCTGAAAAGTGGAGGGAAAAATACAGCAAATAAATAAATGTTGATGGCTTCAAGGCTCCTGCTCTCCCTCCATATGGCTCTATATATTTAAAATAGGACTTTGACTGGGCATTTCTTCAAATAGAGGATTCCTTCAATTGTAAGCCTGTCCTCTATATGGGGCTATAGCTGGATTTAGTCCCACTCTGAGAAAACCCATGGACATGATGAAATTAGATTTATTGATTTCACTGAGACTCCTCTGAGTATAATTTAGCTACATATAACCGCTGGCTGTCTTAACTGCCACTCATATTTTTCCATCTAATTATCTCTGATAATGATGCTGTATCACCAAGGCCTGTAGTATCCAGGGGAAGTTGTAGCATTCAACTTCTTCCTTCCTGCTATGCTGAGGAAAATAACTCCTCTGGAGCTGGTATTTGATTTTTTTATTATTAATTTTTTATTGGAATTTTATTTACAACATAACATACCCCACCAATACACAAACCACCCTCATTAAACATGAACATAACATACAGTGAGCATAACATACAACAATACAAACAACAAAATAAAAGACTTCCTTTATCTTGTATCTAGCCTCCTTATTTACTTCTTATAAACTGTTTCCTTTATGAATAAATATTAAGATTTTTCTAATTATAACTTAGGGACACGGGTGGCGCTGTGGGTTAAACCACAGAGCCTAGGACTTGCTGATTGGAAGGTCGGTGGTTTGAATCCCCATGATAGAGTGAGCTCCTGTCGCTCTGTTTCAGCTCCTGCCCACCTAGCAGTTCGAAAGCACCTCAAAGTGCAAGTAGATAAATAGGGTCCACTCTCCGGCGGGAAGGTAAACGGCGTTTCCATGTGCTGCTCTGGTTTGCCAGAAGCGGCTTTGTCATGCTGGCCACATGACCCGGAAGCTGTCTTTGGACAAGTGCCGGCTCCTGGCCTCTTGAGCGAGATGAGCGCGCAACCCCAGAGTCGGTCACGACTGGACCTTACGGTCAGGGGTACCTTTTCCTTTACCTTTTTAATTATAACTTAAATATCCACAAAGTCTCCTGCATGGAGCTGGTATTTGAATGGTGAGGAGAATCCTTCATGGCCCCCCAAAGGCAGGCTCCTTCCCTTGCAGGACAGGCTCCAATGTGAAATGCACTTTTTTATTTTAACATTAACAAATAATCAAGTTTATTTTAAAGGCATGAACAAGCTTATGGTTTCAGTTAATTTTTCTTGGCAGTTTCTTAATCTTAGTTTCTTTACTGTCCTATATGTACCTAACAACTTCAAACTGATTATCCCAACTATCTATCTGACTCCACCCAACAGTTCCTCTCACAATCTCACAACACAACTTGACCAACCCGCAGACTTATCTTCCCTCTTCCTTTTCCAACTCCCAACTCCCAACTGACTTCCGCTCAACTCCCACTCTAACTCTAACTCCTCCCCTTGGGTTCCCACTGGCCAATCACATCACACTCATTTAACCCTTTCCTTATGACCCACCTAGGAGGCAAACGCCACATAAAAAAGGTAAAGGTACCCCTGCCCGTACGGGCCAGTCTTGACAGACTCTAGGGTTGTGCGCCCATCTCACTTAAGAGGCCAAGGGCCAGCGTTGTCCGGAGACACTTCCGGGTCACGTGGCCAGCGTGACAAAGCTGCATCTGGCGAGCCAGCGCAGCACACGGAAAGTCTGTTTACCTTCCCGCCAGTAAGCGGTCCCTATTTATCTACTTGCACCCAAGGGTGCTTTCGAACTGCTAGGTTGGCAGGCGCTGGGACCGAACGACGGGAGCGCACCCCGCCGCGGGGATTCGAACCGCCGACCTTTCGATCGGCAAGCCCTAGGTGCTGAGGCTTTTACCCACAGCGCCACCTGGGTCCCAAACGCCACATACCTCCCCCCTTAAGAAGATTGAATCAGGAGGGATAACTTAACCTAGTTATTCTCCTGATCAATCAGCATTACAAAGCTAATGCAAATAAACATTTACTAACCTGTTATTACACCCTTCACATCCCACATAACATTGGCACATCAATTACTTTTTTCTGGTAAAATATACACTCATACAAAAATCTGTTACATCTTAGGTATTCAGTTAACTATGTGAAATGCACTTTAATCACCAGAGATTCAGACTCTATGTACACCATACATTTAATCACATAACTTCACCCCAAAGAATCCCAGAAACTGTAGTTCATGAAGGGTGCTGCGAATTGTAGCTCTGTGAGGAGTAAATTCCCACAATTCTTGGTGGGAAGTGGTGTGCTTGAAATACGCTTTCAACATGTGATGGAGTGTCCTACTACCTCATGTATTTGAGGAAAAGTCAATTATTTGGGCTGTTCTGGAAAGAAATAGTTATAAGAAAGAACAAGAAAGCCTGGCTTACATGTGGTCTCAATTTCGCACCCCCCCCCTCTTGCTGCCCCAATTTTCCCCTCCTTTTTTTGTGTGTGTGTGTGTATGTGCGTTGGATAACCTCAACATTGCCCTTTGCAAAAAAAGGTCATCAGATAAACACCAACACTAGGCTTTTCTCACAAACCCAACACCAACACTTGCCTTAGGGTACTTTAATATAGCATGGGAAGTTAAATTAGAAGCATATATTTGATAATAGCACCTTGATGTGGGAGCCTTCAAAAGGGTTCTGCCCTCATCGAGGGATTAAGGGCCTAGCTTAGCAATCAACAAAAGCCTCTGTGGAAGAGTGAGACTAAAACCAGCATTTTCCTCTGCTCAAAGATTTTTTTTTTTTAATGCTCCCCAAATTCTCCTCAGTGATTTCCTCTGTGAGTTTGTTGGGGAATATACGCTGAATATTTAATGAAAAAATTAGCTGTGCAGATCTGACTGCAAGGTTTTCTACGAACAAGAGGCTTCTGTCTGTGCTGACTCCTGGATACCGTAGTAATACTTTTCTGCTGATGTATTCCCCAATGTGCCTTTTAATATTTCTCTGCTTTTGTTTTTACTGCTCTTAAAAGCTGCCTTGGAAAATTCCCATGAAAAGCAGGGTAAAAACAGGGGGGGAGGAGAAGTAAAAATGTTGGACAACAATGGTACTTCCCATCATATCTGACATGGGCATAACCCAGTTTCTCAATTTCCTTTCCCATTGGCTAACCAATGTTGTGTATCCACAAGGCCAAGCAGAATAGAAATGTTTTGAGGAGGCAGTGGAAGCTCATCAGTGAGGTATAATATACCTTCCAACATTTCTCTGATGAAGATTGTTGTTTAGTCGTTTAGTCGTGTCCAACTCTTCATGACCCCATGGACCAGAGCACACCAGGCACTTCTGTCTTCCACTGCCTCCCACGGTTTGGTCAAACTCATGCTGGTAGCTTCGAGAACACTGTCCAACCATCTCGTCCTCTGTCGTCCCCTTCTCCTTGTGCCCTCCATCTTTCCCAGCACCAGGGTCTTTTCCAGAGAGTCTTCTCTTCTCATGAGGTGGCCAAAGTATTGGAGCCTCAGCTTCACGATCTGTCCTTCCAGTGAGCACTCAGGGCTGATTTCCTTAAGAATGGATAGTTTTGATCTTCTTACAGGCCATGGGACTCTCAAGAGTCTCCTCCAGCACCATAATGCAAAAGCATCCATTCTTCGGCGATCAGCCTTCTTTATGGTCCAGCTTTCACTTCCATACATCACTACTGGGAAAACCATAGCTTTTACTATACGGACCTTTGTTGGCAAGGTGATGTCTCTGCTTTTTAAGATGCTGTCTAGGTTTGTCATTGCTTTTCTACCAAGAAGCAGGCGTCTTTTAATTTCGTGGCTGCTGTCACCATCTGCAGTGATCATGGAGCCCAAGAAAGTAAAATCTCTCACTGCCTCCATTTCTTCCCCTTCTATTTGCCTCTTTCACCCTCAATAAAAGGTTCTTTAATTCCTCCTCACTTTCTGCCATCAAGGTTGTGTCATCTGCATATCTGAGGTTGTTGATATTTCTTCCGGCAATCTTAATTCCGGCTAGGGATTCATCCAGCCCAGCCTTTCGTATGATGAATTCTGCATATAAGTTAAATATGCAGGGAGGCAATATATAGCCTTGTCGTACTCCTTTCCCAGTTTTGATGAAGATAGGGACGTCCTATTCCATGATAGTAGTAATAATAATTTTATCATTTCTACCCCGCCCATCTGACGTGGTTGCCTCAGCCACTCTGGGCAGCTTCCAACATATACAAAAACACAATAAAACATTTTTTAAAACCTCCCTATACAGGGCTGCCTTCAGACGTCTTCTAAAGGTTCTTTAGTTGCTTACCTCCTTGGCTTGGTGGTTACATAACTCCATACCCTCCAACATTTCTCCAATGAAAACAGGGACATCCTAAGGGAAAGTGGGATCAAATCAGAAACCGGGACTGATTCTCTAAATCTGGGACTGTCTCTGGAAAGTAGGGTCACTTGGAGGGTCTGGTATCTTCCTGGGCTGTGATGGGAAGCAAATTCCATAACTAGAACACCATTACTTAGAAAGCACTATCTCCCATTCCCACACAATGAGCAACACTTGTGAAGGGTGGGGTTGGACAAAAAAAGCTTCATGCTGATGGTCATCACCTGAAGGAAAGAGACCAGTCTTAGTGACTTCATGCTGCTACTGCCAGCCTGAAGGAAGGATGTTGGCCATTGTGACCTCATGCTAATGCTGCCCACTTGAAGGATGGAGACCAGCTATTGTGACCCCACTCTGATGTTGCCAGGATAAAGGAGAGCAAGCAGCCATTGTGACATATGCTGATGATGGCTTCCTGAAGGGGAATGCGACTGATAATTGTGACCTCATGGTGATCCTGCCTGCTTGACTAACCCATGTCTCCTTTTGCTGATGTTGTCCCCTCCGCCCAAAGTCACTTTAATGTATTGCCAACCACTTTTTATAAGGAAGTCACTCTTTGCATCCTGGAACAAACAGGGGGTGATTAACCTCCTAGCTAACCTTCCCATCCTCTGAAAAGCAATTGTCACATCTCATCTGGCAGGCAGGTAAGGCCACACAATCCATCAAGGCTTTCCAGAGGATGAGATGACTGACCTCTAACATAAGGTTACCAGATTTTTTCCAAAGAATCTGGGGACACTTTTCTTTTTTAAGAGAAAAAAAAGGTATTTAAAAAAGTTGTTTGTTTTTTTAAAAAAGTAATATCTTCTCTTCTGTAGTCTCCTCTGGAGCGCTAGCTGCCGTGGAGTGGGCTCAGCTTGGGTCTGGGCTTGGCTAAGTGTCCTTGCCCTCCTAGTGCTCTCCTACTTCTCCTCCTCTGCGGTGGTGGCAGTGGTGCAGCAAGGTTGGCACTCCCCTCTTTTTTCTCCTTCCTCTTTCTCTCTCTTCCTTCTGCTTTCCTCCCTGCATCGGCTCCAGGGTTTTCCTGGCCCTGGACCACCACTGGGCAGTTGGCTGGGTGGCCAGGTGCTCTCACTCCTGGCTTGATTTGGGTTGCAGGGGGTGGTGGTCAGCGCTGGGTGTCCCCGGTTCCCCCTTGGCAGGGTCAGTGTCAGCGGCAGCCTCAGCAGCCTGGAGCCAGCATGGTAGCACAGTTGGCTCTGGCTGGCTTCAGGAGCTGCTCGCTGCTGTGGTGCCCACCATTTTGCCTCGCCGGAAGTCCCCATATGATGTGTCTTGTGCCGTTGAACCAATCACACAACATTCATTCCCTACTAATAAATCTACAACACTTAAAATATAAATCCGGGGACATTAAATGAAATCCCGGGACATTCCAGGGACAGATTATGTCCAGGGACAGATTTGTAAATCCGGGGACTGTCCCCGGGAAACAGGGACGTCTGGTAACCATACTCTAACATCTGCTGGCTGCCAACGAAAGCATCTTTCTGCATTATGTCCACTTCTGTCTGCTGCCAGTCATTTCTCTAGTAAGCTGGGAGGCAGTGAAGAGTCAGCAGGCATCACCCAACATTTGGAAATGAGAAAGCTCCCCAGAGAGGCAGCCAAGAAGACTATAGCTCTTCTCATAAAGAAGAATCAATAAGCAAAACTAAGTTACAACCACCTCGCGGCAAACTAACACCCATACAATAATGAAAATGATACCTGTAGCACTCCAAGAAACCAGAACTCATCCTCTAGACTTCATGATTGGGGGCGATCCAGGTTTAAGCATACAGATCAGATGTCACCATGTCTCACTTGATCACATTAAACTTAATCAAAAGAACAATTAGAATTGTGAGCAGAAGCTGCATTGCATTTTTACGCACCACAAAAGGGAATTTTGTGCATAGGTCTTGACAGCAGAAGCCCTGCACAAGGATTTCTGCTCGCTCAAGAGGGTTTCCCCCCATCCTCTGCCTTATGCACCCCCTTATAACAGCACATGGGGAGAAGAGTGGTGGAACTATTAGAAGAGTGCAGTGTCGGATTCCTCCCACTATATATATAGATAAAAGTGGTACAGTACTAACAATGAAACATCACCGGCAACAAAAGAATTCAAAACCAAATCCAGGAGTTTCATCTTCAATGTCTGAGAAATTTCAAGGGAATCCAAAAAAGTTTTGATGTGATCCACAAAGTGTCTAGGTGCTTTTTAAAAACGCCATAGTTTAATTTTTTCAGTGTTTTCAGAGCAAATGGATGTAGATTTTATCAACACTGAGTGCCCCTTGAACATTGCTTTGAAGTTGCCACCTTACTGCTGTAAAACAGTGATTGGAAACCTGCAGCATGATAGATGTCTTTGAACTACAGTTCCCATCATCTCTGAACATCGGCCACACTAACTGGAGCTGTAAAACACCTTTCCTCCTGAATGAATTGCAGGCAGTACAATTTCTGGAAGCACTGACTTTTGTAGGCTTGGTTTGATTATACCATGTGTTAAATTATTCAAGTTTTCATCCCACCCTCAAAATACAATACAACACTTTAAAAATGGATACAGTCCATTCTCCCACAAGGGTCTGCCATCGCATTCCCCCACATCATTCTGCTGCATAGATATATCTCGGCTTGTTCAGTTGTCTTTGACCCCCTTAGAATCTTGTGCTACTCTTTGCAAGACAATAAACAGGCAACTTACTTAGCAGGAAAGTCATTGTCCAAGGATGGATCCTTATGTAGTGAAAACAGAACCATCCATGAACGAGAGGGAGGTAACAGCAGGATTGGGGCAACCCCAAAGCTTGCAGAAGTGCAAACCTGGAGGGAGGGGACCCAAGGGAGAGAACCCCCGGAATGGCCCAATGTTCAGGGGTCATGAAAAGCTAACCACTTTTTTAATGTATCAGATTTTTTACTTTACAGCAGATGAAACAATAATTATGAATGTCAAGCACTGGTTAGTGGTCATTATTTCTTCTGATTCCACCAAATAGTAAATATAACATGCAATGAATTGTGCATATATTTATTTTTACAGTTTTTAGAGGGGCTACCTTTCACCTCATTTTATTAATAACTGAGAGGGGAGGTGGGGTGGGAAGGAAACAGCAATAAATGTACGTTCTCTCTCAAGTATCCATGCAAAAAGAAAGAAATCGCTTCCAGATGCCTCCATGGGACATAGTAGCTTAACAGTTCTTTAGGTGTCACTTAAAAGTTTTTATCACTTGCCAGAGGGTACGCTGCAAAATTCCTAAAAGGCAATTATAGCAGTAAGATATGTAATAAATGTCCCCTGGGTGTATAAAGATGGTGTGAGAAACAAGCGTCCAGAAAAATCAAAGGACAGCCTTAGTACTGCACCTTTTAAATACCACTCTGCAACTTCCTCATCTTAACTGCATCCACTTTTGGAGATATACACGTGATTCCTCTTTTGTTTAGCATTTTGCTTGTTTGGAATTATACTAACCCATCTTCTCTCCCCCTTCACTGCTTAGCAGCTTTAAAACTCATATAAAATACAGTGGTGCCCCGCAAGACGAATGCCTCGCAAGACAGAAAACCCGCAAGACGAAAGGGTTTTCCATCTGCAGAGGCGCTTCGCAAGACGAATTTCCCTATGGGCTTGCTTCGCAAGACGAAAAATGACGAAAAAAATTGATTATTATTTTTTGCTCCAAAACCCCTTATTCTGAATCGCTAAGCTGCTAAAAGCATTTAGCAGCAAAACCACTAATCCCCCCCTTAAAAAGCCGTTTTTAGCCCTTAAAATGTCAATAGCGCTAATAGCGCTACTCCGTCAATGGGCTTGCTTCGCAAGACGAAAAAACCGCAAGACGAAAAGACTCCCGGAACGGATTCTTTTCGTCTTGCGAGGCACCACTGTACTGGCCAGGAAGGTAAAGGTAAAGGACCCCTGAACGGCTAAGTCCAGTCAAAGGCGACTATGGGGTTGCGGCGCTCATCTCACTTTCAGGCTGAGGGAGCTGGTGTTTGTCCACAGACAGCTTTCTGGGGCATGTGGCCAGCATAACTAAACTGCTTCTGGCGCAATGGAACACTGTGACGGAAACCAGAGCGCACAGAAATGGCATTTACCTTTCTGCCGCACCAGTACCTATTTGTCTACTTACACTGGCATGGTTTTGAATTGCTAGGTTGGCAGAAGCTGGGACTGATCAACGGGAGCTCATCTTGTCATGGGGATTTGAACCGCCGACCTTCTGATCAGCAAGCCCAAGAGGCTGAGTGGTTTAGACCACAGCGCCACTCGCGTCCCTGGCTGGGTTAACGTCCACTATCTATACTCGGTTACAATGAGCTAGTTCCATAAATGGCAATGGCAAATAGCATGCACAGCACTATGTGTGGGTTTGGTGGAGCCGTAGCATATGGCTGTTGTTGGGTCTTAGGAGAGAGTGGTTGAAATTCATTATAAGCAGAGATCCATATGTATGCTTGTCCATGACAGAAACCAGAGTGAACAGGAACGCCATTTATCTTCCCGCCGCAGTGATACCTATTTATCTACTTGCACTGGTGTGCTTTCGAACTGCTAGGTTGGCAGGAGCTGCGACCGAGCAACGGGAGCTCACCCCATTGGGGGGATTCGAACCGCTGACCTTCTGATCAGCAACCCCAAGAGGCTCAGTGGTTTAGACCACAGCAGCACCCGCTAACTCTGTATTTGGCAGCTTCTTATTTTGCTATGTTCCTACATAGAACTGTAGCTGTGCGAAATTGTTTTATAGACAGGAATGGTTGTGTGATATAAGAAATCATGATATGACACAGGGGCACGAGGGGCATGAATATCAAAGGAATTACTTCATGTACTCTCTCTGCTCCAAAAAGACTCAAACCACAAAAGGTGGAGCAGGGAACCCAGAGACAACACTGCAGTCATATCCATACATGTTTGGGATGGTGGTGTAAGCACCACTGAAAACATTTAGGTTTTGATTTGGGTAAACACAAAGGATTTTGCTCCAAGTATTTGAGTACAGTGGTACCTCCGGTTACAGATGCTTCAGGTTGCAGATGCTTCAGGTTACAGACTCTGCTAACCCAGAAATAGTACCTCGGGTTAAGAACTTTGTTTCAGGATGAGAACAGAAATTGTGAAGTGGTGGCGCGGCGGCAGCGGGAGGCCCCATTAGCTAAAGTGGTGCTTCAGGTTAAGAACAGTTTCAGATTAAGAACGGACCTCCAGAATGAATTAAGTTCTTAACCCAAGGTACCACTGTATGGCACAACACTAGAATAGCTAAATGTTTATGATATATAGAAGGACTTTAAGGCACACAATTTTTAAAGAACATCTACCATACAAAGTCATTGATATGAAAAGCCACAGATTATTTGATTCCATCCAAGTAACAATTCCACAACAGTTCCACAAACTTCAAAGAAACCAAAGAATTCAAAGAATTTAGTCCTTCAAAATCTTCATCAGGAATATTTGTACCAATATTTGGAGAAGTTATGTGGGCTGCTGCAATTTTGCTGCTGCTTCTCCTTCCTTTATTAGTTGCCATATACCACAAAGAACTCATGGGAACTAACAAATGCAAAGAAATAAAATTTAAAAGCTAACATAAAATAAATGTAATAATTCCAAGCAATTACCCTGCCTTCCCTAAGTTCTTCAGTATGGCCAACATCAAAACAGCAAACAACCACCATTACCAACAACAACTAGCAAGCAACAGAAGAGAGAGCTAATAATAAAATGATGTCTTGCGAAATACTAGGTTTGGCACTGAAAATATTGTATTGTCAGTGCTAAGCAGTCCTCCCTGGGGAGAGTATTCTATAGCTAAGGATCCATTACTGAAAAGAACCTGTCACTTATAGCAAACCTTTGCACTTCTGCTGGAGGGGGCACTCAGAGGAGGACCTCTGACAATGGCCTAAGGTTCTGGGCAGTTTCATATGAGACACCACACAAGGTACCGAGGTCTCCAGCCATGTAAGGCTTTACGGGTCAAAACCACCCCTTTGAATTACACCTACAAATCTATTGGAAGCCAACGCAGCCAGATCAGAACTGATGTTTTATATTTTCATACCACCTGGTCCATGTTAGGAGTCTGGTCCCTGAATTCTGCACCAGCTGTGGTTTCTGGGCAGGCTTCAAAGGCAGCCCCATGTATAGCTCATTGCAGTAATCTAATTTGGTGTGCGGGGGAGCAAGGGTTAACTTCCCTTTCCTCAAGTATGCAGCAGCTGCAATCCAAATTGCTAACCTTACTGGTTTTAGGAGTAGTAAAAGATGTTGGAAGATTTGTTGAGGGAAATCTGTGATGAGATGTAGGCCCTGAGTGTGGTACATACTGTGTTCACATGGAACATTAAACCCTCTGAGGATGACTTCCACTGAGTTTAGTTTCACTTTAAAGAACCACTCTTTAACATGATGTTCCACCCAAGGATCCTGGTTTAAAACAAACTCCAGCTCGTTTCATAATAAGTCAGTTTCAAATCATGGGTTATGCATCTGCTTTAGTAAATTACCCATTGCTTTTAAACCAGGATTCCTGCTTTGAATAGAACATTAAGTAAAACTAAACTTGACAGAAGGTCTTCTCCTGGTGGCAAAATACAAGGAGTTGTTGAGGAGCATGTGAGTCTAACTCTTCAGTTCGGCTTACTGAGAATCATCCATGATTTTAGTGTTACATGTGAACTGATCTATTGTGAGTGTGAGCAAGCATGAGGAACTCAGGAGTCAATGCATTTAAAGCCTTTGGAGTTCAAGAAGGGTTGGCGTTTGCCTCTGGTACGAGGAGAACGTCCGCCAGCATGCAACCCTTGAGTGCTGAATTGGGATATTGAACTTCAGAGTCTTTGGCTGTGTTGCTTGACACCTGCTAGGACAATTATTGGAGACAGGTTGGATAGAGCCCATCTTCTTGCCAAGGCACAGAATCGGGCACAGGGTGCTAGCCATGGGTCTCAGGGGATTCACCCCCCAGTCTGCTGAAATTTCAATCAATTTGGGAAGTGCAGCCATAGCACCTGCTGCTTTAAGCATCTTTGCACCGTCTGTGGTTGTTCAAAATGAACAGGCATGTAGGTCACCTGCTCATGGTCTTCCCCCACTATGGATGTTCTGTTTTTCTCTTTGAAGTATACCGATTATTCATAATTTTGCATCTGCACATATAAATTAGCATATGCTAATTATATGCAAATCTGTGGCTTCTTTTGACGTCTTTGTTGGTGACGCAGATGCAGCCATCGAATGGCGCCCAGTTAACCCTCAGCGTTTTGCTTCTTTTCAATCCTCACTTCTTATAATGAAAAGCAAGAAGCAGGACAAGGGAGAAAGCATCCTTATCTCCAGAGTTTGAAAGGAGATTATGCAAGTTCATTTATCAGCTCTGTTTTATGGGTGGGTGTAATCAAGCTGAGCAAAAGCTGTTTACAGAGTGATCAGAAAGATAAATGGGTTGATGGAAGAGCTCTTAAATACCCGGATCCATCACAGCACCACATAAAGCATGAACTGTCTTACATGAAAAAGACGAACAGAGCAAAGGTCTTAAGATGTTTCACTCCTTGAAAGGAGCAGTAATGATTTTGGACATATTTTCCATTATGAGCTTATAATATTTAACTGTTGCTGAAAACCAAAGGTCTGTATTGCTGCATAAAACTGCTAAGTGAATCAAGATGGCTCAGTTTTAATAACTACAACATTTCAACTGACTCCCCAAAGTAATCCCAGCCCGTGGGAGAGATGGGAGCATAATTTCCACCCACTGGGCAAATTTATGAATAAACAGATCAGCTTCGCAAACTCATAATAAACAAGCGAGTCTTCCTTGATGGTCTAAAGCCTTAAAAACAAAAAAATAAACTCACAGAATGATTTGAGGTTGGGGAAGAAGCAGGTTATATCCTAATCACCAGGAGGAAATAGACTGGAGACTGGGAGCAGCTGCTGGGACCATATAACACCAGTCCTAAAGGATCTACACTGGCTCCCAGCATGTTTCTGAGCACAATTCAAAGAGTTGGTGCTGAATTTTAAAGACTGAAGGAGTGCCTCCACACCTGCTTTTCAGCCTGGACACTGAGGTCCAGCTCAGAGGGCCTTCTGGTGATTCCCTCACTGCGAGAAGTGAAGTTACAGGGAACCAGGCAGAGGGCCTTCTCGGTGGTGGCACCCACCCTGTGGAACTCCCTCTCATCCGATGTCAAGGAGATACAACTCTACAACCAGAGACTCCTTTAGTAGCCTAGGCAAAGTGGGCAAATGCCTCTTTTGTGTGAGAGATTGTCTGGTTGCTCTCAGTAGATCTTCCTTAGGTCTTCATAATGCCTTATAGAATGTTATTTAATTTTTCTGTTCACCACCATAGTTTTTTGAACGATTCTTTTTTATTAACGAACTGGCAGCTTGGAAATGCTTTTATAAATGACTAGGAAAGGGATGTGGAATCTGGGGTCTGGGGTCCCTCCACATGCAGCCCTCCAGACCTTTATCTGGCCCCTGAGACTCTCCCCTGCCATACCCCTTCTCCTTACCAGCTCCTTTAACACACTCCTTGAACGTTTTTGCCTAGCTGGACTGTCTCCTTGAACTCTGATAATAGAATCATAGAAGCGTAGAGCTGGGATCCTGAGGACCACATAGTCCATCCCCCTGAGATGCAGAAATATGCACCTGTCCCATATAGGAATCGAACCTGCAACCTTGGTGTTATCAGCACCATGTTCTAACCCACTGAGCTACCTGTGATGCCTCTTGCTTTCCTGCATGGAAGACAGAGAGGAATGTATGTGTTTGTGTAGGGACCAGACTGTACAAAGGTATCGTTTACATTCATGGTTCCCAAGTGCTTTTGCTTCTGGCTTATCTCCCCAGGTTATCTCCCCAGAGAGAGAGAGATGTGAATTAAGGCTCTGCAAGCTATCAGCTCTGGAGATGTGATGTGGGAGTGGCAGCCTTTGACTGTATCAGAGGGTTTAAGCTGTGCCTCCACCTATTCTCAATCTGTATATTTGGGAATCAATTGAATACTGCATTAAAAGACACCACAAGCCCCTTGTGGCCTCCTCCCAAAGGAAACCTGGGAAAGTGTTTCACCCCTGGGACTTTTAACTGCTTGGAGAAGTGAGGAGAGCATAACAGTATTTTATTGCTAGACCTGGCAGTATAGCACATGTGCATATTATTGGGTAAAGGTAAAGGGACCCCTGACCATTAGGTCCAGTAATGACCAACTCTGGGGTTGCAGCTCTTATCTCGCTTTATTGGCCGAGGGAGCTAGTGTACAGCTTCCGGGTCATGTGGCCAGCATGACTAAGCCACTTCTGGCGAACCAGAGCAGCGCACGGAAACGCCGTTTACCTTCCCGCCGGAGCGGTACCTATTAATCTACTTGCACTTTGACGTGCTTTCAAACTGCTAGGTTGGCAGGAGCAGGGACTGAGCAACGGGAGCTCACCCCGTCGTGGGGATTCAAACCGCCAACCTTCTGGTCGGCAAGTCCTAGGCTCTGTGGTTTAACCCACAGCGCCACCCGGGTCCCTGCTATATTATTGGGTAGGAGTGATAAATGTCCTTTAAATACTTGTTTTATGTCCCTGGGATTGAGCACCAGTGCTTCCATAATCTCTGGAGACCCAAGTCTCTTGCTGTTGTGCCCATAATCCTCAACAGCAGCACAGAGTTCCACTGGTGTGTCCTTGATCTCAGCATCCTTGAATATTACACTCTTGTCCCGGCCTCCTGCTGCCAGTCAACTGCTTCACCCCATTGGCTCCTCCCACTTGTGCATGAGAAATACCAGCAGGAGCTAAGCAACTGTGGCTGTTTGAAAGACAGGGAGAAATATGCCTTCCTGGATGACATGCACTCTCAAAAACTAAAAGACCTTGAATTATGGCTGGAGGAGGAATCCAGGGAACCATGATTCCAAACTGGATGCACCTGGTTGGAGCTGCCTGGACCAATGTGAACATCAGGGGAAGAGTTTCCTCCAGAGCCCCAGCATTGCCAGATTCTCTTATAGCCTTATTCTTGGTGATGCAAGCCAAATTGGCACTCCAATGCAGGATCAGATCCTGAATAATAGATGTTTTTCCACATACCATTATGGGCTTTAGCAACACTGCCTCAAATGAACTGGCTCTATGTACCTTAGAAGACTGAAAAGTAGGTACAGTGGTACCTCGGGTTAAGTACTTAATTCGTTCCGGAGGTCCGTACTTAACCTGAAACTGTTCTTAACCTGAAGCACCACTTTAGCTAATGGGGCCTCCTGCTGCTACCATGCCACCAGAGCACGATTTCTGTTCTCATCCTGAAGCAAAGTTCTTAACCGGAAGCAGTATTTCTGGGTTAGTGGAGTCTGTAACCTGAAGTGTATGTAACCTGAAGCGTATGTAACCCAAGGTACCACTGTATTTCTGGCCTTGTTTTGTTTTCATTCCAGCCACTCTGCATGTCGCACTTTGGCAATCTTCCTATCATCACAATTTCAAAGGTGGAAATGGTAGTGTTTCCCTCCCTGTAATGCAGAAAAAACTAAAGCCAAGGTTCCTGAATTGATAAAAAGCTGGAACATTAATAACAAGTGCTAGATTTTGCAAATCTTTCCACGTCATTCTAAAATGTGCCAATCCCGACATTTCTGCTGCCAAGGACGGGGAGCAGTTTCAGATGGATGCTGAAAATCTGGCACTTTCATCATCTCAAAAAATTATCGATTGCTTTCTACTGGTGCCTCAATTGTCTAGTAGTTTCTGACCACTAGGCAGCCAGCCTGTGTTTGGGCAAGATCCTATCAGAGGCAAAATTTTTTAAAAGTCTCATTGCTTTCAATGCAAAATATTTAAATATGCTTAACCATTCTGTTGAAAGCCATTTAAACTTGCTTCGTTTTGGCTAGATCACGACTGCTGATACAAATACACATCGATATAATGAAAATAATAACGGTTGTCTCCGTAAGCTCATTGGGATAAGGTAGGAACCTAATCACACAAACTTTGTTTGTTCACTTTGCACGTTGCGGGTTAGACAGGAGAGAACCTCAGCTGGTAGGAGCGGGGCCTTTACAGCGGTGGCAGACTTTGGGATCTCAATTTTCAGTGGCATCCTGTGTTAAAATTTGGTGCCCCCTGCCTCTCACGCTGCATTCTGCAGCATTGTGGTGGCAGCCCCAGCAATGCGGCGCCCAGTGAGACTGCACGAATCGTGCCACCCTAAAACCGCCTCTCTTCACAGCAACAGTGGAATGATCTGCAAGATTGTGGTTTTCTGCCTGCTTTTAGGAAGGGTTGCAAGATGTTCCTGTTCTAGCCAGCTTTTGGCTTGTCTGATTGAGGGCTACGCCCAGAAATGGGTGAGTTGCAAGTTAATGGATGCTGTTATCTTTCGTCGTTCCACATAGGCTTTGTTTGGTGCTGGGGGTTTTGCTTTGCCGGTTGTGTTTTATCTACTGTCTGTTTTGAGCTTGTGGGAAGAGCCCGGCAAACGTGTCTCAAACACACAGATGAGATCGGCAAGGGTGTGAAAGCCACGCACAGAGCTTACGCGTCACAATTTGCGACTAAAACGAAGCTGTGCAAGCTTTCGTGATGAGGATGGATGTGACGCCTATCGTTGCAAAAATAAAATAAAAGAGCAGGCATCTGGGATCAAGCATTTGCTTGTGGGAAGTCCTTGAGGACTGAGCTTGCTACTCTTAGGAGGTGCAGCTGTATTGGCGAGGAAGGAGGAAATGCTTCTGTAAGCCTTGGGGCATGTTTGGCAGGAACTCATTACTTGCTTGCACATATGGGTGGAACCTTTGGCTCTGAGCAGACCAGTTAATTTTGTAACAGAGAGTGTAACATACACATGCTCAAGCAATAGACACCAGATTTTTATATTAAGGACATAAAACATGAGAAAAAGCCCTGCCGGATCAGACCAGAGGCCCATCTTGTCCAACAGCCTACTCCCACAGTTGCCAACCAGATATATATATATAGGAAACAAGTTTGAGTGCAACAGCACTCTTTTAATTTTGGAAATGTAACAGAAAAAAAGAGACATTGTCAGCTACTGCCGACAGTAAGAATAGTCCATTGTTCCTGACTTGAAAATTATAAATTTATCTAGGCAGTCCTTATGTCCAAATGATATAGGCTATTATAACTTCAAACACGGAAAAGGCAGTGAGAATTCAGACTGCGGAGTGGGAGATGTCGGCTATTTATCCTTCCAGCCTTTCGGTATACAGTGGTACCTCTAGTTATGAACTTAATTTGTTCCGGAGGTCTGTTCTTAACCTGAAACTGGTCTTAACTAGAGGCGTGCTTTTGCTAATGGGGTCTCTTGCTGCCGCCGCGCCGCCGGCACATGATTTCTGTTCTCATCCTGGGGCAAAGTTCTCAACTTGAGGTAACTCTTCCAGGTTAGCAGAGTTTGTAACCTGAAGCATTTGTAACCTGAGGTGTTTGTAACTTGAGGTATCACTGTAATTCTCTTTGCAACCATAAGGGCTCACAGGGACCACTCTTACTGTCCATCTGTTGGTCATCACATCACAGAAAAATAAATTAAGGGTGTGTGACTACCTGCAAACAGCAAGGACTTTTTTTTCAAAACAAAGTGAATGTGAACAACAGCACTCTCCTTGCCTGTGATTCCCAGGAAGTGGTATCCAGAGACATAGGCTGGATCTACACTGACCTATTTAACGTTATTAGAACGTTATTAGCGATATCATTCTAAAAATGTCGCAGGGCATGCTTGTAAATTAAAAGTGTATCTTACCAGGTTTCTTTGTCAATCAGTTAAATCCACCCATTTATTATGGTCATAGGTAAAGGTAAAAGGTAAAGGACCCCTGGATGGTTAAGTCCAGTCAAAGGTGACTACAGGGTTGCGGTACTCATCTTGCTTCAGGTTGAGGGGCCAGCATTTGTCCACAGACAGCTTTCTGGGTCATGTGGCCAGCATGACTAAACTGCTTCTGGCACAATGGAACACTGTGACAGAAACCAGAGTGCACAGAAATGCTGTTTATCTTCCTACCGCAGCGGTACCTACCGTATTTATCTGCTTGCACTGGCATGCTTTTAAACTGCTAGGTTGGCAGGAGCTGGGTAAGAGCAACAGGAGCTCAGCCCGTCACAAGGATTTGAACCGCCAACCTTCTGATTGGCAAGCCCAAGAGGCTAAGTGCTTTAGAACACAGCGCTACCCGGTCATAGACTACTCATTTTACTACTTTAAAATGGCTAGAAATGCAATAATTATGACAAGAAGATACAATTTGTTGTTGTTGTTTAGTCGTTTAGGCGTGTCCAACTCTTTCTGAACCCATGGACCAGAGCACGCCAGGCACTCCTGTCTTCCACTGCCTCCCGCAATTTGGTCAAACTCATGCTGGTAACTTCGAGAACACTATCCAACCATCTTGTCCTCTGTCGCACCCTTCTCCTTGTGCCCTCCATCTTTCCCAACATCAGGGTCTTTTCCAGGGAGTCTTCTCTTCTCACGAGGTGGCCAGAGTATTGTAGCCTCAGCTTCAGGATCTGTCCTTCCAGTGAGCACTCAGGGCTGATTTCCTTAAGAACGGATAGGTTTGATCTTCTTCAGTCCATGGGACTCTCAAGAGTCTCCTCCAGCACCATAATTCAAAAGCATCAATTATTTGGCGATCAGCCTTCTTTATGGTCCAGCTCTCACTTCCATACATCACTAATGTTGTTGTAGTTGTTTAATCATTTAGACGTGTCCAGCTCCTGTTTCTCTGCTTTTTTCCAGCTTTTTTTTTATACATCACTAATAGTTATATATAAAAAACAAGCTGGAAAAAAGCAGAGAAACAGGAGTCGCTAACCAACTAGAGCTTTGTCCAGTTGAACCCTGGGCACGAAAAAGAATCGTGTGTCTGAAGCACAAGATTTCATAAACTGAATAATAATGCCTCTGTAAGGCTTGCTGTCCTTGATTTATCATGATTTAATTGCAGGTTATAGCAGATGCCCAGAATTGTGCTACATTGCGTGTCAGAAGATTTCTATCTGATATGATAATCAGTATTTTAAATAGAATGTTTCAGTTCTTCCTGTTCTTCTTCTTCTTTTTTTAAAGGATTGGGGTAATGAGCTGTTTATGCAGGTCATGATAAAAAGGGCAATAGAATAGTACCTGGGCTTCAGTTTCCACACTTCCCATGTGTCATAGGGATATAACTGCTCTCAAACATGGATCCTACTATGTCTGTCTTCAAGGAGCGCAGTGTTACGATATAGAAGCAATGCGTTCTCGTGTTGCCACCCTCTGGCTGAAAAGCCCAGATCTTGCAATTTCGTCAATAGTGTTGGTTTCCATTTGGATTGAAATGGGTCGATCAGAGTAGGTGGGGCAAGACCTATTTAGGGGCATTTCAGTCTCCTTCTTCCATTGGTGAGCTATCGCTAGTCGTGCTGCGGTCGGTAAGAACCTTACTATGCAGAATTTGCTTCTGGACTTTGAAGGATGAACTCCTTGAAAGACTGGACCACGACAGTTCATTCTGCACACATTGTCACGGATGCTCTTGGCAAACTTCTTCTTTTGAGCCAAGTTGGTGTTACAGCAGGCTATTTTGTGTAAGCGTTTTTAATGACTCTTAGTTCCTATCAACTCTTTTCAAAGGTCAAGCTATTCTTCCTTGAACAACAGTAAGTGTGCTTTGAAATGCGGTGTGTGTGTGTGTGATGCAGGAAGTTCGTGTTTTTTTTCTAAAATCTTGAAGTTTTTCTTCTTTTTTTTAAGCTCCTAGGGGTTTTCCAATAATTGACAAGCAACTAAGCAGTGGCATGGAAAAAGCTTTTAAAGGTTATTAGTTATTCAGGAGTGCTGCAAAAGGGCAATTTGGTCTTCATTAGCAAGACACTGTAAATTGGAAAAATGCTCCAGCCACTCAGATACACTTTTAAATATATCCATGTTAGCAAGAAAGACCGCTGTCTGCTTATTCATGTTTGATTGCCTTTGATTTCACCTCAAGGTCTTGCCAGCCAGCTTGCAGAAGATGACACTAATGAAGGCATATTCTTCATGTATCACAGAGGGAGGCCTCTGCTTATATTAGATTATTATTCTGCTCACACAGAGATTAATTTGAAAAACACCAGCTTTTCTCAGGAATACTTAGGTGCAAACCATGCATCGCAAAGTTATTTGCAGTTAAAAAGCAAAACAACCTGCAAATTGGAGCTCGGGAAGATCTCATGAAAAGATGCCATTTAATCCTATTCCTTTCCACAAGCAGTTCTTGGACCTACAGAAGGAAAATTTAGAGCTCTTGGAGCATCCCTGTATCTTTCTCCTCACAGGGGAAAGGGAAGTTTGAGAGGAATGGTTTTCACCTGAAAAGGAACCAAAGGGGAAATGACTGAATTGCATCTTCCACCGATCTTTCTACCACTCAGACCACACCTGGAAAACTGGTGACCCTCTAGAAGTTGCTGAATTCAACTTCCATCATCCTGGATGTGAGTTAAGGTAAAGATAAAGGGACCCCTGACCATTAGGTCCAGTCGTGGCCGACTCTGGGGTTGTGGCGCTCATCTCGCTTTATTGGCTGAGGGAGCCGGTGTACAGCTTCCAGGTCATGTGGCCAGCATGACTAAGCCGCTTCTGGCGAACTAGAGCAGCACACGGAAATGCCGTTTACCTTCCCGCCGGAGCGGTACCTATTTATCTACTTGCAATTTGATGTGCTTTCGAACTGCTAGGTTGGCAGGAGCAGGGACCAAGCAATGGGAGCTCACCCTGTCGCGGGGATTCAAACTGCCGACCTTCTGATTGGCAAGTCCTAGGCTCTGTGGTTTAACCCACAGCACCACCCGCGTCCCGGATGTGAGTTAGAGTCTTGCAAAATCTGAAGGACCACAGGCTTCTCAACCCTGACAAAGTCTTCCCAGTGCTGGTTTGGGGGCTCACCCACAATTCCGTTGGGTCTTTGACTTCTAAGCATGACTCCAAGAGACTTTTCTTTGGTCCTGCTGCTTTGCCCAGAAAATCCCGTCATTTGCTGCTGAACAAATGTCAATCAGGTTTTCTGAGGACTGACATCTGTGCCATGGACCAAATATATACGAAATCACGGAACAAAGGTAGTGTAGGTGAGCTCTGAGTTGGGAACAAATCCACAGAGAAAATAATCCCAGAACTGTTCATAATTGTCAGTTTTAACCTACATAATGTTGGTTCCAAACCAAACAAGAGGGTGGGGAGGAGAGGCAAGCAAACGAATGCTAGAAACCTGTGGGTGGTTGTGGCAGAGAGGTGGGGGGAGATTAAACTGAGATGCGTAGGCATAATATCAGCAAAAACAAAAATAAAGGAGAAATCATTACAAAACTATATTTCACTGGTTTCTTTTATTCTTTGGAGCACATCCAGCCCCGGTATCTCTCTGCTGGTAAGGGAGTGCACCACCTGAAGTTTGGGAAGTAATTTATGAATTTAAAAAAGAAACGCTAATAATCTGTTTGCAGTGCAGCTCAGTTTGACTCAGCCTACATTCTGACACACAAGAGGGTAGCAACAGAGGTGAATTTAGGGGAGCACGACTGGTTCGGTTACACTGGGCACAAAGCCTTGGGGGAGCTGCAGGGGGTGCTGCAATATCTGGTGGGTACCACATTGGGAAGGCTGCCTTGACATTCCTATACACATGCTGATTGTATAAACTCACCCAGTGTCTAATCAGTGCCTCAAAACATCCGCCTCTGAAGGAGATGTTAACAGGAGTGTTGTAAATTAAATGCAATATGTCCTTCAAGCAGAATTTAGAACTGACTCTGGTTGTGAATATGGTATGTAATTTCTTCCTGACACCTTTCACTGAAGCCCTCCACCCAATGGTTTATTTCCAGTGTCTCCATTCAGAACAAGTTGCTTGACCTCACATTTAGAAGGTCTGTCATCACCTAAAACAGTTCCTTTTCATAAAGCGTTCGCAAGTGTACATTGCTGAGCTTTTAGCAGCATTTCAAACAAACCTGTGACCTGCTGACCTACAGGTGGAAAGACTATCTATAAATTTGCCCAGGGACAGGCATTTTGTTTTACTTGGCATTGCTTCCCACTGAATATTAAAGAGCCAGAATTAAGTGAGGTCAGCATTGTGCCACCATGTGCCCCCCCCCCCCGCTGCCATTCAAACCTTGTTAATCTTGCTCGACTAAAAAGCTGGAAACTGATGCTATAAAAACAGGAATGCTGTTGCTAACAAAAAGTAGCATGAGCCAAGGGTTTCGATCCATGTCCGGAGGACGTGGAGGGATTATACGAACCTTGAAGCAATTAGTTAAATTGTCTCCCTTCTGGTAAATTCCAAAAGACATTATTAATTGAACTGCTGGTCCCTATTAAAGAGTCCAGCTATTCAAGGACCCTGACAGCGTGCCTGAAGACATTCCTGAAATATATCTTCAGCTTTAGGAAAGACCATTTAGCAAAAATCAATGTCTGCCAAGTTCATATTTACCAAATGTAGCTGAATGCAAAAGGAGGTACTAACTTCTACATGTTTGGCAAATAGTTCTCAATATTGACTATTCCTGGACAAAGCTGAGGAACTGAATGACTGGAGGAAATTGGGGGCTGATATATGCATTGAGGCAGAGAGCCAGAGCTTTAGATTTCCGGATTTACTGGATTAATTAAACAAATAAATTAAACACATCCAAAAGTACACAACTAAACTGAACTATTCCCACCTAAATTCACGATAAGGTCTAAAAGTGAAGATACAAAAATGGAATATCAAGAACAGAAACAAAAGTCTGCAATACTCCCACCCTAAACAATACACCTTTTGCATTATGGTGCTGGAGGAGACTCTTGAGAGTCCCATGGACTGCAAGAAGATCAAACCTCTCCATTCTTAAGGAAATCAGCCCTGAGTGCCCACTGGAAGGACAGATCCTGAAGCTGAGGCTCCAATACTTTGGCTACCTCATGAGAAGAGAAGACTCCCTGGAAAAGACCCTGATGTTGGGAAAGATGGAGGGCACAAGGAGAAGGGGACAACAGAGGACGAGATGGTTGGACAGTGTTCTCGAGGCTACTAGCATGAGTTTGACCAAGCTGCAGGAGGCGGTGGAGGACAGGAGTGCCTGGCATGCTCTGGTCCATGGGGTCACGAAGAGTCGGACACGACTAAACGACTAAACAACAACAACAAACAATACACCAGTCCAAGAGTTCAGCTTTTGTAGTTGGAAGAAATGAGTTTCTTTTTTTTTGGGGGGGGGGGGGAGTTCAAGTTCAAGAAAAAGAAATGAGAGAAGAAACTGATTTGTCTTACTGTGGAGACTACTGATTATGCATTTGTGTTAATGTCTATAATGCTCCCTTTTGATCCCTTTGCTCAGCTGTTCTGCTTGGTTAGTTAACAAGGAAGAATACTATTGTTTCACTGGAATACTGGCCCTGAAGATTCATGGCAACAAGTTTTTTTTTAAAACAAAACAAAACATTTAATTCTTTGTATAACCACCAAAGCCATGCTACCAAGAAGACAATCTGTTGTGTTCCATATAAGCAAGGAGAGCAATTATCTATGCATGTGCCCACTGGGTTTTTTGAGATGCTTTTCCATGAACGCAAACCTCTGCTTCGCGGCAGAGTGCTGTGTACATTAGGCAACGGATGCAGCAGCAGGCAACAGAGTGCCCTGGCAAAGGAGAAAACTCATTTTGCTCGGTGTGGTCCCTCTTCTCGAGAAGAGCAATGTTTGTGCAACACGGCTCTGGTTGCTGGGAAGGGAAAGGAAACCGCTGTGCACATCTGCTCAGATTTGGAAGCGCAGCTCTTCCAGATGTCCAGCACAAATATTACAGAAGCCAACTTGCATCCCAAAGGCACAATAAGCAAGTCCTGTGACTGGCCACTTCAGCAGTAGGCTTCTTCAGAGATTCTTCACATTAGAGCCACAGTTTTAAATTGCTTAATTAACAAGGTTAATCATTTAACTGCCTTCTGATCTGCTGAAAAGTGTTTCAGATTGATATGGCAATGTACTTTTTAAATAGAGCACCTTTGCAAACACTGCGGACGGCAGGTGCCATTTTGGAAGAAACATCCTTCTATCACTCTCACAAGAAGGGAAACCTGTTCTCAAGATGCTACCTGTTATACATATGTATAGTGGGATGCAGGTGGCGCTGTGGGTTAAACCACAGAGTCTAGGACTTGCTGATCGGAAAGTTGGCGGTTCGAATCCCCGCGACGGGGTGAGCTCCCGTTGCTCAGTCCCTGCTCCTGCCAACCTAGCAGTTCGAAAGCACGTCAAAGTACAAGTAGATAAATAGGTACCACTCCAGCAGGGAGGTAAACGGCGTTTCCGTGCGCTGCTCTGGTTCACCAGAAGCGGCTTAGTCATGCTGGCCACATGACCTGGAAGCTGTACGCTGGCTCCCTCGGCCAATAAAGCGCAACCCCAGAGTCGGTCATGACTGGACCAAATGGTCAGGGGTCCCTTTACCTTTACCTATACATATGTATGCATTATGTTTGTTTGTTTTTTTACTGCAACACTTTGGTTTCAAAGACCACACGATAACCCATGGTGGTTATATACTGTGGGAGTATAGATGGAATTTGGTTATATACTGTGGGAGTATAGATGGAATTTGCTGCAATAGGTGACAAAGCAGTGCAATCTTCTACTTTTTGGTGGTAGAAGTGGGATCCACTACATTTGGCTCCTGACATTTGGCTTTAAGAGAGAACTTGGATGAGATTCTTCCTCTGGTCCAAACTGTGGTGGTTTAATAAACCCAACTGAAAAATAGTCATGTAGAAAGTTATGGAAACTACTGGAGTTCTGATAAATGGCTGGGATATTCAGACCACATACATCTTGTTCTCGGGTATCATCCTTGAAGCTAACAGCCTCCCCAAGTCATCCTCAGCATCCTTTATTCTACATCACATAAGCATGGGAATGTAATTACTCACCCCAGCTTCAATAAATATTTCCTGAATACATGTACTAGATATATTACCATTGCTAATACAGTTTCAAAAATTGAATTTCATTGGTGAGATGGAGCTAAGCTGGTCTGGCTCCAGTCAGTGTCTACATGGGAGCTTGCATAGACACCCTATGTACATTGCCCTAGACTCTACAGCAGGATACAACTTACATGAAATAATTGACTAACAAGAAATAAATATTAAGAGCGCTGACGTCACTGAATCGAAAACTTATCCTATTGGCCACACTGCTATAACAACCGAAGTCCAGCAGCTAAACGGACCCATGAAATGATTCCTTTCCCAGATCCTTGTTATCCATTCTCTTCATTGTCTATGGGCTTTATGCTATTGTGAGAAAGCCACTCCCGACCTAGAGAGGGGGTGGGGTTGCGGGCTCTCGCCCCGCGACTACAGTCTCGCGGGGCTGGGAAGCACCGTGGGGTCAGGGAATCCCTAGTCTATTAATATGCACCTCCCCTGGCGCCAGCCAATGGCTGGCGGGGGCGGTACTTCCCGGCCAATTTAAAGTTCGGGGCAGCCCTGGCTCGCCCCTTTCTCTTCTCACCTGCGCCGGAATTTCCCACCCACCCTCCCGTTAGGTTTGCTTTGGACCTTGCTATGGGCTTCGGCTGGTCGCCGCAAGGGGCCTGGTAGGAGTTTTTCCATTTGGCTAATTGGCTGTGATTTTGAAGCTTTTGGTTTTTTCGCCTGCCTCGTAGCAATATGTCACAACTTCCCGGTTTTGGCGGTTAGGCATTGGCGGGGTATTGTTATGCATATCAGGACGGGGGGGAGGAGCGCCATCACCTCCCCCATTTCAAGAAGGGTAGTTCGTTAAAGGACTCCGGGGGGCGTCCCCTCGTCCGAAACCTACGGAGGCTAGGGCCTAAAGCGCGCCCCCGAGCGGTAACCCCTGGGGGAGCGCCTACTGATGTGCATCTCGGGGGGCTCTCCCTGTTGGTGCTTAACCCTTCCTGGTTAGACCGGTTTGAACGTTAGGGCCAATGCCTAAAGCCAATACCTCTCTTACCTGTAATCAATAAAGTTGTGGCCATTTACGCCCATTAACCTTATATTCTGGTGTCCGTGTCTTTATTTCATTCACCTGTGGGCGGGGGCGGGTATTGCCACGCAATTCAGTCCTCAACCTGAAATAGCAAGTCTTAGAAACACCTGAAGGGGGCTTTGCATAAAATAAATTGTTGGGAAGCATCTGTAGGCTTGTAGAGGAGATAGGCAGAAGGTTAAGGGAAAAGTGCTGGCCCCGGAGAATTAATCAAGCATCTTCCTGTCCAATAAAGCCATGGAGACAGACATATGATATTCTTTTGGAATAGTCCTAAGCTGGAGATGGGAAAGGCAAGCCAATGATATTATTTATTGGAGTCCTGGAGTGTGTCTTCTAGGAAAACATCGTGGGGCAACTTGGTGAAAACAAAAGGGAGATGAAATGTTTGGGTCAAGGCCCTTTGCTTTATTCTGTAAAATATCCCATTGCTTGGGATATTGCCCCATTTCCTCTTAAGATGTTGTGCTTCCAGGAAAAATTCCCCATGGGCTGAACTGTCCCACCCCTGCCATTCTTTCATAATGAATAGGTTTAGAACAGGCACCCCCAAACTCAGCCCTCTAGATGTTTTGGGACTACAATTCCCATCATCCCTGACCACTGGTCCTGTTAGGTAGGGATGATGGGAGTTGTAGTCCCAAAACAACTGGAGGGCCGAGTTTGGGGGTGCCTGGTCTAGAAGGTGGAGGAAAAAAATATAACTGTATCCCTGCTCAATTTTTGTTCAACGTTTTTACCTGAGCCAGAAGACCAGTGGTTTATCTAGCTGAGGAGTACAAAACCTCAGACTTATGGACCTAACTAGGCCCATCAGGATTCCCCATGTGAATCCCACAAGGCCACTTTAGCCAAGCCAAGTCCACCTGCGCCACCCCTGAAACCACAGGCCATGTATAGATATGCTGGGGCCAAAAGGGGGTTTGCAGGCACTGATAAACAGATGGTCAGTGGGTCCTGCAAAGCTTTCCGGGATCCGAAGGTGGTGGTTCCCAGATGTGTGGATAGTGTCATTATATGGTTTAGACACTAGACAGCACTGTGTTGTATGTGAGAGGGATCAGCAGCTTCCTGTGTCTATCTTATTCTTGTTGGAGACAGACAATAACACTCTTGTCTTTCCTCCTGACCAGTATGCCCTCTAAACCTTCCATGGTCAGCCCTGCTACCTGAGATGTTTCAAACTAGAGATACCAGGGACTGAACCTAGGACTCAAGATTGGAAGTGGGGCCTTATATGCCCTGAGCTATGTCATCTCCCCCTTTAATTTTTTTTTGCCTAATGTGTTTGTTGTTGCTGCTTGTGTTTCATTGTTTGGCTCAAAGTGCTGCAGCCACATCTTTCAACATAACCCAAAAATCTACTAATAAATTATAGAGAGTTTATGGGCTCAATACAACCACATTTAATCACGATCGAGTCCCATTGATTTCAATGTGAAAGTTAAACACATGCTTAAATCTCTCTGCTTGACATTAATTGGATTTGGAAAGTGTTTAAATTTGGCTGGATTATTCCCTACATTTGCAAGATTAAAAGTATTTAAAAGCCTGGATGTCTGAAGATTTGCCAAAGACCAAGACTAGGCATATTCTGGAATCAGCATTGAGTGGCACTGCTTATTTAATCAAGCCACCAGAAAGTCATTTATTTCTAATTATTTTAAGTAAAAACAATTTTTGAAAACTGTATGTTGCTTCCAAATGCAGAATTCATGCGCACACAACTATCCTGCCGCGTCTAGTCATTTGCATTTTCCTCACTCAAAAATCCAGCACCCTTCTCAGTCGCAAACATATCTGGGGGGAGGGAGAAATACCAATTTTATTTTATGAAAAGCCAAACATTTCCAACTTTCAAGGTGGTGCCAAATCTTACATCTGAAATGGTAGCAAAGAAAACTTGGTGCCGTATCCAAGTACAGTGGTGCCTCGCAAGACGAAAAGAATCCGTTCCGCGAGTCTCTTCGTCTAGCGGTTTTTTCGTCTTGCGAAGCAACCCTATTAGCGGATTAGTGGATTAGCGCTATTAGCGGTTTAGCGGCTATTAAAGGCTTAAGGGATTAGTGGATTAGCTGCTAAAAGGCTATTAGCAGCTTAGTGCCTTAGAAAAAGGGGGTGGGGAGCGGAAAAAAATCGCAAGAATCGCAAGACATTTTCGTCTTGCGAAGCAAGCCCATAGAGAAATTCGTCCTGCGAAGCGCATCGAAAAACGGAAAACCCTTTCGTCTAGCGGGTTTTCCGTCTTGCGAGGCATTCGTCTTGCGGGGCACCACTGTAATGGGAAAGACACATAACACTAGTCTGTACAAAGAGCCTAATATTGTAGCTACCCCAGTCATATGTCTCACTTAAGACAACAGCAGTTGGTGAGAAGGGGCAGGACCCTCACACCTGACCTCCCGGCCGTGGAGTCCCTGCCATTTGCTGGAAGTAGGCTAAGGCAAGAGGGAGGCAGGTTCATCAGCGGGAGTTCTTGTGTCAAGGACTGGCTGGATGAGGAGTAATAAAATAATAATAATACATTTTATTTATACCCCACCCTCCCCAGCCAAGACCAGGCTCAGGGCAGCTAACACCAGGTATAAAAACAATTGATTAAAATACAACCAACTTAAAAACAAGATTAAAAGACAACATCAAAATGCAGCCTCATTTCAGTAGAAACTCAATTCAAAAACTTTTTGGGGGATGAAAACGTCAAGTCTTCACCAAGGCCAACTATCCAGACTGGTTCTACGTGGGCCAGAAAATAGCCAGGGTAGTCCCCAAATAGGAATTCCATCACAGAAGTAGAAAGGAAAAAGGAAAGACAGGGAGGGGATCAAGTTGATTCCAAGCCAAAGGCCAGGGGGAACAACTCTGTCTTACCGGCCCTGCGAAAAGAAATCAGATCCTGCAGGGCCCGGGTCTCATGAGACCTCCCACCCAAGACCCCCCTAGGGAAGACACAGAAGAAGATGATTTAGATCCTGGTGGTGGGACACTGGCCACACCTCAGAAGAGGCGACAAGCTGGGAGGTACTAGAAGCAGGAAGCTTGAGGGACTAAGAAAAGGCAGAAGAAGACAGGTGGCCCAGCACAGGGCAGAGTGATGAGGTTTGCAGTTCAGTTGCAGGCTCTGACAGGGACGAGGAAGGGGAGCCAGACCGTGCATGCCTCCTGCAGATCCATCTTGACAGCTTCTCTGCTGACGGCTCTCCAGACCCACTTACTCCTAGAAAGTGACATTTTGCTGAGCAATGGGCCACAGAGAAAGGCCTCTGGGGCTCACAATAGCAGAAGATTACAAGGGAGCAGCCCTGAGTCACAAAGCTAGAGACTGAAGGAGGGGCTGCACTCCAGTTTGAGCAACTTCTTCATTAGGCGACAGGGTTTGCTTTTATGAGCCTCCTTGTATTTTCCTCCTTTCCTTAATAAAGAAACTATCGTTGGCCTCACATCTCTCTCTCTCTCTCCGACTTGTGAATGACCTGCTCTTCCTGTCAGCCTTGTGACAGCTGGATTGCTTCTGCTGGTACGCCAACACGGCACCAGCATTTCCACCTTTTAATAATAATAATAATAATAATAATAATAATAATAATAATAATATTATAAACCACCCTCCCCGGCCAAGACTGGGAAGTCCCCAAATAGGGGTTTCATCACAGAAGGAAGAGGGGGAGGGGATCAGGCCGATTCCAAGCCAAAGGCCAGGCGGAACAACTCTGTCTTACAGGCCCTGCAGAAAGAAATCAGATCCCACAGGACCCTGGTCTCATGAGACAGAGCGTTCCACCAGGCTGGAGCCAGTGTTGAAAAGGCCCTGGCCCTGGTTCACCGCTCCCCCTCTCTCCCCTGCTTAGCAACAGTGACTCTGCAGCCGGAGGCGGGGTGTGTCAAATGTAGCTTCAGGTTTTGTTGGCATCCGTCTGCCTTGAGGGACAATGGAAGAGGGTGCCATGAGGAGTAAAGTCAAACCGTTGGAGAGTTACAGTGCCTGCTGTGGCTGTAGAGGCCAATATGGGAGAGGCATGTTTTATTGCAGGAAGATGAAGACGATTTCAGGCAGTTACAGCCTAAGGGCCAGTCCTTTTGCAGCATAATCCTAGGCATGGTTACTTGGAGATAAGCCCCACTGTGTTCAGTAGCTCTTATTCCCCATTGTTTAGGATGGCAGCATTAAGCGCATTAATCTAGAGTAGGGATGTGGAACACTCCCGCCCCTGTCATGCTCCCCCATGTGCCATCTTCCAGGGACCACAGGAAGCAACTGATGTGGTTCTTGCTTTTCTGTTGTAAGCATCATTCCAGCCACAGAATAACCAGAGTTTTCTAATACACAGACAGCAGAGGAACCAACCCCCACAGCAGGTTGCCAGGAATAGATAAGACAAAGAAGAGTCCTAACCATCTTTACAGAGGGAGGTTTGAGAATGCAGCCTCTTGGAAAAATGGTGTTCTCCCAAGTAAATCTCCACCCACTTTTTCTTCCACTTCCTCATTCGTCAACAGCACCACCCACCATATGGTTTCTGCTTAGGGCCATCTGTCTCCAAGCTCTTTGCTCTCCTACTTTTAAGGCTCGCCAGGTACTGGAAGATGGTGGGTCTGGAATGCTTTCTCGTGATAATGTGTCAGCGCTCTGCCTCTTCCTCCTCTCCCATTATTTCCCACCTTTCCCCCTCATCTTCCTCTGAACTGTGACCTCCCTCAAACCCCTGTTGTATTTCTGAACTGTCTTCTCCTCTGGAAGGGTCAGGCTAGGGAGGCAGTCTCCACCATTCCTCCTCTGCCCAGTCCCTGAGCATACATTCATCTCTCTATTCTCCATCTAGGCAGACAAGAGGTATTATTGCAATTCAAGCACCGAGAAGAGCGCATCGCAGGAACATGCTAGGAACATGGCTTGGGGAGAGGGTGTATGGCCCTGGTGGGAAGCATACTGAGATCCAGATAGAGAGACATGGAGCATCGCTGTATTTGATCGCTAGGCCAGTTTGCTCTCCTAAGCTTATACGAAGCAAAAGAATCAACCTTCACATTTCTTGAAACCACCACAACCTTGTGCAGAGCTCATGGCATGAATAAACACACATATAACTTCACTGTGATTTCATGGAGTGTGGGGTTGTAGCTTCTTCCAAAAAGTTGCATTTTAAAAAGAAGACAAGAGAACGGCCAGGTTCACTGGTGGGATATGATGTTCAACATCTTTCTAGTCCTTCAGGAGGTCACAATATCAAACGTTAGAGGAAGCAGAAAGGGAATGGAAGTATCTCCTTATCTGCTATTTGAACTATGAACGAGATAATTTGAGATCTAGCATGTCACAGCAAGTCATGACAGTGATTAAATTTGTGTACAGTTGTTATCAAACTCCACTGCATAATTCTCCCAACTTATCGCAAGGCTCAGATGTAATAACATGGGTGCCAGAAAGATGTCTTGAACTGTGGATTAAGAGATGCTGTGATATGATTGATGCTGTTTGAACAAGGAAACGAACCTATATATTCACTTTGATCCATTATAAAAACATTAACTATAAACTGCCTGGAAACATCCCAAGCTTTTCAGTTGTAAGCAGTTGACCAATAAGAATGGCAAGAAATATGACTTATGTAGTTAATTATATTCTGGTGCTTTTTATTATTAATATTATTGAGAGGCCCAAACCTTGGCATCATCTTCAGTGCTGAGATTCTGAAGCCAGCAGCGACATTTTGAAGCAAGCCAAAAAGCAGCTCTAATGTTCCAGATCCATCCCCATATTCATGTGACGTGGTAAATCAAGCTTCAGGAATGTTTATTAAAAAACCAAAAAGTCCACGATGATGTGCACTTCTTTTATATCAGCTCAAAAAAAGCTCAATAATTTTAAACATTTGCCTAATGAAATGCAAGGTTTTACACTGGGGATTTAAGAGGATTTAAAAATAGCCACAGTTTCTATCAAGTACCGTATTTTTCGCTCTATAAGACGCACCAGACCACAAGACGCACCTAGTTTTTGGAGGAGGAAAACAAGAAAAAAAATATTCTGAATCTCAGAAGCCAGAACAGCAAGAGGGATCGCTGCGCAGCGAAAGCAGCAATCCCTCTTGCTGTTCTGGCTTCTGGGATAGCTGCGCAGCCTGCATTCGCTCCATAAGACGCACACACATCTCCCCTTACTTTTTAGGAGGGAAAAGGTGAGTCTTATAGAGCAAAAAATACGGTAACTGCAGAAGCCCAATGTAATATTAAAATGAATAGTTGAAGGGTCTGGCTAAATGCGATCTCAGCAACCATGCTTTTGCCCCATTCAAGTAAAAAGGTAAAAGACCTTTTTAAGCTAAGTCTAGTCAAAGGCGACTATGGGGTTGCGGTGCTCATCTCGCTTTCAGGCCGAGGGAGCTGGCGTTTGTCCACAGACAGCTTTCCAGGTCATGTGCCAGCATGACTAAGCCACTTCTGGCGCAATTGAACACCGTGATGGAAACCAGAGCGCACGAAAACGCCGTTTATCTTCCCACTGGAGCGGTACCTATTTCTCTGCTTGCACTGGCATGCTTTCGAACTGCTAGGTTGGCAGGAGCAGGGACCGAGCAACAGGAGCTCACTCCGTCACAGGAATTTGAACCACCAACCTTCCGATCAGCAAGCTCAAGAGGCCCAGTGGTTTAGACCACAGCGCCACCTGCATCCCTTTCCATTCAAGTATAAAATAAGGGGTAGGCCAGAAAATATAACTGATATCAAAAGAAGGTTCCTTGAGCTCTGCTCTGCTCCCCCATTCTTCCTGTCTGGGGTGGCCCTGTCCTCTGCCTGCCCCTCAGAAGCAAATTTTCCTCCTTGCCCCCTCTCCAGCAGCCACTACAAGGAGACCGGCAGCAGTGGCCATGGAGAGGCCACGGAGAAGCAACTGGACTGGCTCAAGGGAATCCATTTTGCTACACTACCAAGTCCAGAATTGAACACCGCTCTCCCAGGCCCTGCTCCAACCATTACACCACACTGGTTTCAATCCCTTACCATTAGAAAGTACTACAACTTTTTTTGTAGGAAGGCATTTAAATGGGCCAACTGGAGCCCACTTTGCTTAATAGGTAAAGGTAATGGTAAAGGGACCCCTGACCATTAGGTTCAGTCGTGACCGACTCTGGGGTTGCGGTGCTCATCTCGCTTTATTGGCCAAGGGAGCCGGCGTACAGCTTTCGGGTCATGTGGCCAGCATGACTAAGCCGCTTCTGGCGAACCAGAGCAGCACACGGAAATGCCGTTTACCTTCCTGCCGGAGCGGTATCTATTTACCTACTTGCACTTTGATGTGCTTTCGAACTGCTAGGTTGGCAGGAGACTTCGCTTAATAGGAGGGCTCAAAAATGCTTCCCCAGTTGTGTTATTCTGATGCTGATGCACGCATTATTTTGACTAGTTTTTACAATGCCATTTTATATGTATATTGCTTTTTGCTAGCTGCCTTCAGCATCGGTAGGGAGGGGGCCACTTTGATAAATAATCATCCGCGTTAGCTGCCCTGATAACCAGCCCACAATAAAGACTGTCCAGGAAATCCTCCCCCAAATGGAATGGCATAACTCGCAGCTTGCAAATGGGTTTAATTTAATACTACAAAAGCCAAGAATTCTAAATATTTCCCTGTCTTCATGTACAGACAGGCCCCATAGTTTGGCCCGGACCACATTTTATGGCATAATTGGCATGGCTGTAACAGACAAGGGTAGTATCAATTGCCTAAGAGTCTCCAGGAGCACAGTGTGCTCATAGAAAGAGCTTTCTTTGTAAGTCACATGATATCGAACTGGGTTGGTTCCAGAGCTTATTTTGATATGGCACAACAGTGTGCCGTAAAACTGCTTTACAGGCCAGCCCCTGCCCTGCTTTGCCTTCCATCTTTTCCTCATTAGGCAGTCAAATACTTTCAGGAGTTCACCCAATGCCGTACTGGACATGTGCATTCCTCCTACGTGTTTTGAAATTATTTTAAAAATGTTTTAGGGGTGGTGGGGAAGGAGAAGAGGGGGGACTGAAGGGTCAGGCAGCTTCAAAAGGAGAGCGAGTTATCCTGCAATCTCCAAATTACCATGACTCTCTCCGTCGAGGAAATCAATTAATTTGTTTCCCAATGGCTTATTTATGTAACCCCCTTAACTACAGCATTGCCCTAGCACTTGTGCAATGTCGTGGGAAAATCTAAAGCTATTAAGCAAGTCAAATTCAACTCTGCCTTGTACAGGCAGACAGCATATACAGTAAGCAAATGGATGGCATGTTAAGACACAGACACATTTCCTCCCCTCCCCTTTCAAATCATGGCTTATTGAATCTGGTAAGAAGAGTGCAGGAATCTGTCCATAAGACCTTTTGGTGGAATTTCTAGCCATCTCTATCAGCGCTGGTATCTGCATTTCAAATCAGCACTCCATTTTGCCAATGTTTCTGGGTTGGCTCTGTCTTCTGGTTTAACTAAAATTCATTTCAGAAACCATACATTTTGATCGCGATGCAAAAAAAGCACATATTTGCATGATGATTCCACCACTGAATTTGATTTCCTTTTGATACTCTTTAATCATGCACGCTTGCACATTGAGTATATAACTCCAAAAAAAAAAAAAAAAAAAAAAAAAAAAGGAATATGCCATGCGGCGGTGCAGTTACGTCAATATTTTTGCACTTTTATAGTGAAAACAATCCAATGTGCTTGTACGCTCCTGCAGATTGGTAAACAGTAAAAAGAAGCAAAAGGAGCCATGAACTGAAAACGAGGAAAGGCAAGCTTCATGCATGCTCAGATGTTAGAACAAATTCTGGAAGTCAAAAGTGGAAAGTGCCATTCTGCAAGCACAATCAAGACAGTTGAAAACCCTAAATCAGGGCAACATCTGAGAAGCACAATTTTGTTGTCATCCCTGATTTCTACCGGCAACTAATAAATGTATGCTACTGCTGCTGGTTTCAGCCCAAAACAGTAGCAGATATATGAAACCTGAAATAACATAGAGGTCTCCAGTCAGTCAGGCCATCCTTCACAACATTCCATTCCATTCCCCCTGTTACGATTTTCTCCTGTATGCAGAAGAGCAGGTCTGTTAAACTCCTCCAAGCTGAACATGGCTCACCACGTATAAATGGAGGCCTGAATTAACATGGCACTCAGAACCGCTGCAATTTATAGTTGGCAGGGGAGTGTAGAAGGAAACCCAGCTAGCTGTTTAGAAAATGACAATATCCTTTATCCCACACTGCATTTCAAGATGAGCTCTTCGTCAAGAGGATTTTCTTTTCAAATGAGTCCAAATTAGGCATAAGGGTAAAGGGACTCCTGACCATTAGGTCCAGTCGTGGACGACTCTGGGGTTGTGGCACTCATCTCGCTTTATTGGCTGAGGGAGCCAGCGTACAGCTTCCAGGTCATGTGGCCAGCATGACTAAGCTGCTTCTGGCGAACCAGAGCAGCGAATGGAAACACCGTTTACCTTCCCGCCGGAGCGGTACCTATTTATCTAATTGCACTTTGACACACTTTCGAAGTGCTAGGTTAGCAGGAGCAGGGACTGAGCAACGGGAGCTCACTCCATCGCGGGGATTCGAACCGCCGACCTTCTGATCGGCAAGCCCTAGGCTTTGTTGTTTAGCCCACAGCACCACCTGCATCCCAAATCAGGCATAGGAGATCCCTATGTTAAAAGTAAAGGGATCCCTGACCATTAGGTCCATGACTCTGGATGACTCTGGGTTTGCAGCGCTCATCTTGCTTTACTGGCTGAGGGAGCCAGCGTATAGCTTCCGGGTCATGTAGCCAGCATGACTAAGCCGCTTCTGGCGAACCAGAGCAGCACACGGAAATGCTGTTTACCTTCCCGCCGGAGCGGTACCTATTTATCTACTTGCACTTTGTGCTTTTGAACTGCTAGGTTGGCAGGAGCGGGGACCGAGCAACGGGAGCTCACCCCATTGCAGAGATTTAAACTGCTGACCTTCTGATCGGCAAGCCCTAGGCTCTGTGATTTAACCCACAGAGCGACCCCTATTCGTCTTATAATGTCACAATTCCCAGAGTTACCCTGGAAAGATGGATTGATTGTTAGACAACTCTGGAACTGTAGGTCTATGAGGGAAGTAGGGGGTCTCCTGGCAACTCTTAGCATCCTTAGAAAACTGCCGTTCCCAGGATTCTTTGAGAGGAGCCATGACTACTTAAAGTGATATGATACTGCTTTCAATGTATAGTGCTGACTGGAGCCTCAATTCTTTGCAAAAGTCCTGCCCTGCAAGCTTCCATCATCTGCACTTGAGAATGAGGTAGTAACTGTTAGAACCATTTGGGCTTTATAACTGGGACCCATATGGAACCGGACTTAGCCCTGGAAAATGTAAATTCATGTCAGCACAATCCTTTGTGTCTAATATCTTATGTAACCTCTCAAATAATGGCATTGGGCCAGCAGGCAGCAGAACAGGATAGACTTGTCCTATGGGGGATGCTGCCATAGGATTGTGGGTGCAAGCTAGTTTGCATCCTCTCCCAACTGTGCCTGTCAGGGTGGCTTATGAGCGAAACATGAAGCAACAGTGTTGATCGCGATAACATCTATTTTAGCCATAGGGCTTTTGCCAATAACAGATTAGAGATGAAAGCTGTATTTTGGGCTCTCAGTTATTGGAAAACGTGTATTGTGCTTCACACAGTAGGCTATGTAACAAGATAAAGATCTGAACAGCAAAGACAGTAGCGCGATTCCTTTTCCAAATCTAGATAAGAAAGTAGCACAATTCCTGCTGTATATAGAACCCAAATGTTATTATGAGTTTGGGGTCATAGGCTGTATGCAGAGAATGGGGAAGAGGCGGGAGCTGATCCACTCCTTCCGAGGACTCAGAGAATGGGAGGGTTGCAAGATAGGAAGAAAAACAAAAGAAGTAAGAAACGAAAGTTCAGTTGCTTCCAGTCATGCCGGAAGCAATCTTCAGAAGGGTCATATTGAATAATGGTGTTGGAGGCTTTGTTAGAGCCGTCCGGAGCTATCTGTTTGTTTTTGCAAGAAATCCTCCTTTTTAATTAGCTGCGCTTACTGTGTGGCACTGTGGGTTAAACCACAGAGCCTAGGACTTGCCGATCAGAAGGTCGGCGGTTCAAATCCCCGCAACGGGGTGAGTTCCCGTTGCTCGGTCCCTGCTCCTGCCAACCTAGCAGTTCTAAAGCACTTCAAGTGCAAGTAGATAAATAGGTACAGCTCCAGCGGGAAAGTAAACAGTGTTTCCGTGCGCTGCTCTGGTTAGCCAGAAGCGGCTTATTCATGCTGGCCACATGACCCTGCAGCTGTACACTAGCTCCCTCGGCCAATAAAGCGAGATGAGCGCCGCATCCCCAGAGTCAGTCACGACTGGACCTAATGGTCAGGGGTCCCTTTACCTTTACTGTGTTATCAAGCTGAGAACCTGGACTCCTGACACATAAGCTAGTTTCTGGAGGGAACTCAAAGATACGGAGTACCAGCACCATGTTTTCCATAAGAAAAGCACTGAGTAAATGCACGCCTGTATTTTCACAGAATTGTAGACTTGGAAGGGATCTCAAAGGTCATCTGGTCCATGTAATGCAGGAATCTTATCCCACTCCACACCAGAATAACCTCAGGCCAAGTGACACAATAATACCTGTATGTTTTGGCCCATAGGGCAAATAAGAGGACTTCTGCATGAGCAGAAGAGCAACATAGAGGGAAAGAATTCATGGAATTATAGAACTGTAGAGTTGGAAGCTACCAAGATGGGTTCTCAAGTCCAACCTCCCGCAATTCTTTTGGGAATTATAGGGACAGAACTACCTAAAGTGTACAGAAACTTATTCATGTCTGCTACTATGGTGGATACTCGCCTCAAAATGGAAAGAAGCAGGAGTCCCAGCAAAGTCAAATACAAAAACATATGGAATATGGAGAAATGGCAAGACTTACCAGAAGAAGAAGAAATCAAGATAACAACCTTTCATTAAAGAATGGAAACGGTTTATTGAATATTTACAGATAAATTGCAAACAGATAAAAACATTGGCAGGATTGTTGTAATAACCTGCAGTTTCGTAAGCATATATATTTAAAGAAGATGAATAAATGAGAAAGTCGAGTTAATTTGGATATGCAGAAGATATTAAAAAATAAGTTTAAGGAACTGCAGAAAGACGGGGAAGGAAGTTCAGCCTTGCAGTGTTAAAATGATTGTAAAATTAATGAAATGTATAAATTTGAGAAGTAAAAATAAAAATAACTATGAACCCCGCCCCCCAAAAAAGGTCCAACCTCCTGCAATGCTGGAATCTTTTGCCCAAAGTGGGGCTCGAACCCTGGGATTAAGAGTCTCATGCTCAACCGACTGAGCTGACTCTCTCAGCTGTGCGACCTGAATCCCCACCCTGCCCCACAACTCCTATTGACATTTTCTAAAAATGCAGCAGATCCGGTTCCCCAGATCTGCCCAACCTTGTCTAGTTTGGCCCTACGGGTTAGTACTGGGGAAGCCGGTGTCAAATAAAGAGGCAAAATCAATTGCCGGCGTTGACCATTTTGTGACTGTGAAACAACACAAAGTGTCACAGCTACACACGTCCTTCCCTTTGGTCTTTTCCAGCTCATTACCCTTCCAGCAAAGGTTGGACTTGAACCTTCAGCCTGCTTCTAAACACACACACACACACACACACACATACACACAGCGAACTTGCAATGAAGATTATTGCAATGAATAGTAACACTAGAGGAGGCCCTATCTTCCTCTTAAATAAGCCATTCAATTTGTTATGAATGGCTGAGTGTGGGTCCTTTTTTCGCTTGCGGGGACTCGGGTTTCATCGCTCCAAAGACGGTGAATAGCTGGGATGACGAAGCCAAGGCATGAGAAGAAAGGGGACCTGGGAAGAGAGAAGAAAGCCGACAGAGACAAGCAATTACAAGGTGTATTACGTACACCAGGCGGGCCTACAAAGAGGCAAGAAGTAATTGTCTCTCCGTGGCCCCCAATTAAAGGTAAAAGAGGAAGGGAAATGAATATTTGCCCTTCATGGATTTGGAAAGCTGTTGCTGGAGAGAATGAAAGGGGCTTTTAGAACGCGGCAGATGCTGTAGGCCCCCAAAGCCCTGGTACTTGATACTACAATCTGGCCTCTTAGTGGTTTTTGGCCATCTTTTGAGAATTGCAGGAAAGGTATTCAAGGTGAAGACAATAACAAACGTCAAAGAGAGGGGGAAAATTGAGTTTAAAAGACTGCTGAGTGACGTGCAGGCCAGATCAAAGGGAGAAATTTACCTGGTATTTATAATTACAATGCTAATAGGGGGTTAATAATAGAAGTCAAAGCTGAAGGAGTGATGTCTCCACATCTTTTTTTTATTTTATTTTATTAATGTAGTGCAAAAAGCCAACCATTCATTCGGTTAAGCATCCATTCAAGTTTCCCTCTCTGCTGTTCATCAATGAAAGGGAAGTTTCTTTGTAGGTTGGAGGCGAATTCCTTTGCTTTCAAAACATAGATAGTGTGTACTTTGGAGGGATAACACAAGATGGGGCTCAAGTGCAATCATTTGAGACTTGGGCGATTTAAAACAAAAACCTCTTGCTGCGCGCATAGATTTGTCCCATCAAAACACACAATTATTTTAATTCTGCAACAGCCACAACGCTTGCGGTTCATTTTGTTGACAGTATTTCAGAACAGATTTGTTTGCTTTAAAATGCCAGCTTGTTCTCGATTTGGATAAATTGACCTGCAACTTTGTAAACATGTTTAAAACCCAGGCAAAACGTTGATTGCAAGCTACATGCAATTTTCAATAGACTCTGACAGCTGAGCCACGAATTTCCCTGTTTTGGATGGCTCGACACTTGCCTTTCCAAGCCCAGGCATGCCAGAAGGATTTTCTGGGCCTAACACATTGCCTGTGGATTGGGGCCCCTGTCTCCCCCCTCTTCCATTTACTGACAAAAACTGCTGTCTACGTACATATATTAATTTAACTTCAACATTTCATGGTCTCAGGGTGCGTTTGGGAATTTTGCCGTAAACATCAGAACTACAAAATGCTGTAGTTAATGCAAGGACACTGTTTTTCTGGCTTTCTTTGCATGGTCTGAGAAGCCCGCTCACCCTTTTGCGTGTGGCGGCATTGTGGGACAGAGGAGGCTTCACTGGGGCCCTGACAGAGGAATTCAACCTGGCTGGGCCCTTCCTGATGGGTTCCTTATCAGGAACCGAATCCTAGCCTGCACCCTGCTTTGGCAAACGGGGATGCAGGCCGGGACCCGGACTGTGCAGGGGGCGGAGCCAATGGAGCCAGCTGTGGGCTTTCCTGGGATCCGCCCCTCGCTCTTTTAAGCAGCCAGCACCCTGGGTTCGGCCGGTTTCTTCCTGTGCCCAGTTTCCCCCACCCATCCACTCTCTGTATACGCTGATAGTCAATGACTTTGCTGTGGCTACGGTTGTTGCCGTCCTTTATGGGGCCGGGTAGGAATTTGCCCACCGGGCTAATTGGCTCTGACCCGGTGGTTTTGCCTACCTCATAGCAATTGTCACAACTGGTTGGGCATTGGGGCAATCCTTTGTTTTCGATGGAGGGGAGGTTGTAGTCTCCACCTGCCCCTCCAAACATTGGGGTATCCCGTTAAAGGGATCTGGGTGGAGTGGCCATGTCCACGTGCCCAAGGGGGCCAGGGCCGAAGGCACTCCTACAGATGGCAGTCCCTGCGGGGGTCACCCTATTGGATGCAAGTCTTAGGAACCCCCATCTGGATTGACCACGCATCACTTCTGGCGGACAGGCTGGAAGTATTTGCCGTATTTTTCGCTCTACAAGATGCACCCAACCATAAGATGCACCTAGTTTTTAGAGGAGGAAAACAAGAAATAAGAAAGCAGTGCAAAGCCTCTTGAGCGAAGAGGCAGGAGTGCTCCCGCTGCACTCAAGAGGCTTTGTGTGGCTATCCCCGAAGCCAGAAGAGCAAGAGGGCACACTGATCCCTCTTGCCCTTCTGGCTTCAGGGATAGCCACGCAACCTCTTCAGGGCAGCAGGATGAAGGCTCCCCACTGCCCTGAGGAGGCTGCACGCAGCTAAGCCAGAAGCTAGAACAGCGAGAGGGAACACTGAGCAGCAAACCCTCTTGCTGTCTGGCTTCTGGGATAGCTGCGCAGCCTGCATTCGCTCCATAAGACACACGCACATTTCCCCTTACTTTTTAGGAGGGAAAAAGTGTGTCTTATAGAGCGAAAAATACGGTAGATTGCCGCATGCCCAAGCCAAACCCCATTCATCTATATTCAATAAAGTTGTGGCCTATTTTGACCCCAAACCAGCCTCTTTGGTCTCTCATTATACAGGTTGAAGTATACATGCACAGGATTGCACTGCAAATCTACTTTTTTAAAAAAAGAATGGCTGGTGTGTGGCTGGTGCGCATTGTTTACTTTTGACAGCTGATGCTCAGTCCTTGCCTTCCCCAGAGGCTAGGAAACTAAGCAAACTTGATTCCCAAGAGCGCCTCCTCCAGAAAAGGTTGTCCGTGTACAATTGCCTTGACACAAATATGATTGTTCCTTGACTCTCACATGCTTTTCTTGGCATTCATGAACAAAGAGTAAAATTGCCCAAGAAAAAATATCACTCAAACTTTTGTTCAGCTGCTTAGATGTTCCATTTCCTTTCATCTCTTTATACGTTATACACAACACAAGTTTTATCTGACATTCTTAAACTGGTGATTCCATTAAACCTTCCTTCCATTGCTGCATCTGGTGCTCAGAAGTTTATCACCACCCAAGTAAAGTGATAATTGCTTGTTAACAGTCAAATTGTACACATACATTTGCATTTTGTCTCCTGGACCAGCATATTGAATCTGCATGCTAACCCATTTTATGGCGTCCATGTGGCTCCTCTCCTGTCCTCTGCAGAACTCCCACGATCCTCCAACAATCTACTTTTATATTTTGGGGGGGAAAGTTTGTCTGTCTCTTCTCTCTATAGGATCAGATACCTCTTGAGACATCATCTCCAAACTCAGCACAGAAGTTATTGAAAGTTGGGGCAGCAGTCTTTGTTGACATTGGGACACCGGCTGCCATTGTGAAACAAGATGGTGGACCAAAATATGACTTTGGCGTGACTTTACCCAGTTTGGCATGATGGTTACAAACAAGGTTTTCCAAGGTGGAGGAAGTGGTTTTACCGAGATTTTGATGCCATTGTAAATTATCCCAGAACAAGATAAGAGCATTCTCCCCATTAGGAAATTACCAATAATTACAACCTGTTGGAGACTCTACTTTCACTATGTCTCTAACTTCACAATGTTTTACATTCACTACTTTACCACCAAACTGCGGGAGGTAGTGGAAGACAGAAGTGCCTGGCGTGCTCTGGTCCATGGGGTCACGAAGAGTTGGACACGACTAAACGACTGAACAACAACAACACTTTATTGATACTTATGGCAGCCCTGCACAGTAGGCTTAGTTTATCCTTATATTACCAAGAAGGTAAGACCAGTACAAAGAGGTAAGACTGATGTTGCAATGCATTTACAGTACTTGTACAATAACCCTGGGAGCTTTATTAGGCAGAGAGAGAGAGAGAGAGAGAGAGAGAGAGAGAGAGAAGGATTCACAGGGTCATCCAGTAATCTCATAGCTCAGGTGTGGCTTGAATCAGCAATTTCACTTCTTGGAACCACAACTTTTCACTGTTTCTTTGTTTTTGCTTTGCTCTGTTTGAAGCAGAAAAGCAGGCACATACTCGCCTACACAGGAATCTGATCCTACCCAGTTTGATCCATTGGGAGAATTGTTCAGCAGGGAAAGTATTAAAACCATAGCTTCTCTCTTGCATCTTCTCTGTCTCCTTCACACAAGCTACATGGTTAATAAAACTGGAAGGTGAGTGAGAATAAAAGTGCAAGAATTATGTTTTGGGGTTGTTGTTTTTTTGGTTTATGCAAATCTTCCTACCTGTCTCAGTAACAAACCATTCTGCCACCAATTTGATTTCAGTGGATCCACTGAAATGCTAGGAAGATTAAGACCACAATCCTTTGCATGCTTTCCTGAATACAAGCTGTACAGAACACAGGTGGGCCTTACTTCTGAGAAGGATAGACAAGTCTGTCAATTTTTGGTTCCTCTCAGTTTCGCTCTCCCCTTCCCCAAGCTTAAGCTTAGCTTGTCCCATTTCCAAACCCATTTGCCACTCCCCTCACCCAAAAAAAAGTTCGGCACAAAAATATGTGCACGTTTTCATGCACAGGTATCCTACAACGTATTTTTGAACTTAGGTTTGCTGAATGTAGTCCTTTTGCAAGCAATTTGCCTCAGATGTGTTCATTTTTTGTATGCTATTTTCACTCAGGTGAGTTTTTTGTGCACACTTCCCCCTAATATTTTCGTAGCACTAATTTTTTGCTGGTGTGTGTGTGGTGTGTGTGTGTTGGGGGGGGGGGACTGCAATGCAAAATTCAAAATTTCAAAGGGCAGCTGTGTCTCAGTTTTCACGTTGGTTTGGGAAGTGTGAATTAGGGAGCAGGCAAAATGAACCCCGCCATTCCCTACTTCTGAGTGCAAGTATGTAGCAGGGGTGAGAAACTTTAGAGCTCTTATTTCTTTTATTTATTTGTTTTTTATACCACCCTACAGTGGTACCTCGGGTTACAGATGCTTCAGGTTACAGACTCCGCTAACCCAGAAATAGTACCTCGGGTTAAGAACTTTGCTTCAGGATGAGAACAGAAATCGGGCTCCGGTGGCGTGGCGGCAGCGGGAGGCCCCATTAGCCAAAGTGGTGCTTCAGGTTAAGAACAGTTTCAGGTTAAGAACGGACCTCGAGAAGTTCTTAACCCGAGGTACCACAGTATATCCGTAGATCTCTGGGCGCTTCACAAAATAAAGCTCTTCCCAAGCCACCCCCCCTCACCTCATCTGCTTCTCAACCTTCTTGGGTGTTTTTTGCCTGACTGGGATATGTCCTTGAGCTCTGATAATACCTCTCACTTGCCTGAATGGAGGATACAGAGGGTGAGTAAACTAACCTACTCTACAAGGCTAGAGCTACACGAGTTGCTCTTCCTGCTTTTGTTTTGCCTTTGGCTCCCACCCACTGCTGTTCTGCGGCTTGCAAGAGATTGGTCCCTGAATCTGGAAAACACTCCCCACCCCAGATGTGCTGGAAAACTGCATGGCTGGAAAAACTTGAAGCATCTGAAATGGAAAGCAGGCCCACCAACAAGAACTCCCAGATGAGCTGGGCTCTCCTGTTGCCCTTTCACGTCTCCCCTGTGGAAGTTTGAGAGACAAGCCCCATTTCAAAGCAAAACAATTATTTCCTTGAAGGTGATTTGCAAAGACAGCAATCCAGTCGAGATGCGGGTCAAAAATAACAATCGTAATTAATAAAAAGGCCTGGCAAGTAGTCACCTTTGCACTACATCAGCCCCAGCTGCCGTAAAGATGACACATTAAAGTCTTGTGGGATATGGCAAGGCAGGCTATCTTCAAAAATCACTGCTCTGGGATCAAAGAAGAGGGAGGACAAATTTTCCCTTACGTGAGCCAGGCTAGGTAGGATAAATGGGATGGGTGCAGCTTTTTGCAAGTGAAGTAATCACTGGAACAAGTGGAACTGAAAACAGCAGCCAACTTTATGTTGTATTTCAGCTATGACATACAGTAGACCAATTTCATGTTTTAGCCTTCTGGGCCAGATGGTTGCTGTTCAGCCTAGGGAGCTGCTGAAGGTGTCCATGTCTTCCTCCTCTCTTCCCCCATCCTTGCACATGCAAACTTGTTAAGAGTGTTTATGAGTATCTGGCATACATGACAAGATGACTAGGTTGGGTGTGGTATATACTCAGCGCCTGGCAATCCCCAGGACAAAAGTCGCCATTACAGATCAAATTGGCACAATTCAGGGCAAACAGTGGAGTTTACAAAATCTGAGCACATCGCACACCCAACATTAAAATTTAGAGTCAAAGCCTGCCAGGCTGGGATTTTATTTGGCCAGGGGGAAGTTTAGGTGGGGTTCACAAATCTGACAGAGAAGGGGAAAAGTCGAGAGATGTTCAGTCTTCCACTGCCTGCCGGTCACTTGTAATTTAGTTAACTTTATTTAAAGCATTTTTACCCCTGTAAGTTTACATTCTGAAAGACAGAGCACAAAAGAAAACAAGGAAGAGGAGTAAAGAAGAAAACTCACCTTGCAGTTTTAGACATGCTTACTCACTTAATCCACCCCCCCCCCCAAAGAAAGTGAGCCAAATTATATGTTCAATGTGTCTTTCCAGTTAACGTGCAGGTTTTTGAAAATGTGGGGAGGTTATGCAGCAGGGAAGGCTGATAATGATGCTTTCAACAGATTTTTTTTTGGGGGGGAAGGTGTTGGATATATAAAATATGCTTACCACTTTCAGGTATTCCCAAGTGATGTCTGCAGTGTGAAACTTCAAAAGCTACATGCTGTCAGTTCAAACATTATTTTCCCTGCATGGTCTCCCATCCTTTCCCCAGCCAATGTTACCCCACTCCCATTTTCTAACCAGAAACTCCCGTCTGTCTAATCTGGGCACTCCCAGACTCTCGGTTTTTTTGCAGGTGGAATTTAGGGTGCACCAGCAAAATCAGGTTGCACAATTAAAACAGACCTGCTATTCTTGTGCAACAAACCCACTTCCAAAACAAAAACACTCCAGTGTGTGTGTGTGTGTGTGTGTGTGTGTGTGTTTTGCATCAAGGAAAGTGACCCCAAAACTGCACTGGAAAGGGTGGGATAACAATTTCTTGATCAACATCATCTAACCTTCCCATAAACACACCAGAATGTTTGTGAAGCAGCCAACCTTCCTACAAACCTTGTGGAAAAACAATTCAAATGAATATTCAATAAACAGGTCATCTGAAAGTGAGCTGGGTCTCCTGCTCAGGTTGCCTGCGCCCACAGACCTTCCTGAATCCAAACTAGCTGTCTTATTCACATAAGAGTCTGCTGGATTAACCCAATGGTCAATGGATGGAGAAAGGCACACACAACAGCCATTGTTGTGCTTGCTCACAGAGAGCGGGCCTATAGCCACAAGACTGCCGACCCTGGTGTGTGAATACTTTATTGCTGATTGATTGAAAAGTATTAGAAAAAACAGAATTTTCTAGATGCCTTATACAAGACCCAGAAGCGTATTGTTGCACGTCACCCTAATCTCTGAGTAGTGTGATATTCTAGGGGTTTGAGTTGCTTACACAGGTTTCGGTTTCCTTGGAATGAGGGTCAGCGGAGACTGCACTGTCTTTATTATATATGGTTTATTTACACATATATACAATTTTGTCACGGTGTTCCATTGTGCCATAAATGGTTATGTCCTGCTGGCCACATGACCCAGAAAGCTGCCTGTGGACAAACGCCGGCTCCCTCGGCCTGAAGTGAGATGAGCGCCGTAACCCCATAATCGCCTTTAATTGGCCTTAACTGTCCAGGGATCCTTTGCCTTTGCCTTTTTCTTTTTTCTTTTTTACAACCTGAACCTTGCTTCTCCCATAGACACAGCCTTGGATCCCAACAGAAATGAAGCATGGCTCTATCTTTCAGCTGCCCGGCCTGCTTCTAGTTTCTAGCTCACACACAACTCAACTCAGGCTTTTGTCTTTCTACCAGCCAGTTGTTGGGGGGGGGGGCACACACACAGCTATTTGTCCTCTGGCACAGAGCGATGTCCTTTGTTACCTCAACAACACATACCTAGGCTATTACCTAAACAGCCTCAGCCCAGTATACCTGAAGGAGCATCTCCACCCCCATCATTCAGCCTGGACGCTGAGGTCCAACTCTGAGGTCCTTCTGGCGGTTCCCTCACTGTGAGAAGTGAAGCTATAGGGAACTAGGCAGAGGGCCTTCTTGGTAGTGGCGCCCACCCTGTGGAACACCCTCCTATCAAGGAAATAAACAGCTATCTGACTTTTAGAAGACATCTGATGGCAACCCTGTTTAGGGAAGTTTTTAATGTTTGATGTTTTATTGTGTTTTTAATATTCTGTTCAGTGCTGCCCAGAGTGGTTGGGGAAACCCAACCAGATGGGTGCAGTATAAATAAAATTCTTATTCTTATCCCTATTACCATTACCATTACCAGGAAGCTGGCCTAGCTACCCCAGCAACTGAATCCTTGTTGGATACAGGAATTGAAAGGGACTCAGGCATAAAGTAATGGAATATGCAGCGAGTCTGGAATTTACCTTTGTTTGCGTTACTTTAAAAAGAACCTGGTTAATGTGCGTGTTGAAATAACTGTTGCACAAGAGCCCCACGTCAGTCAATTGTTTGATGTGGTTTGGGTTTTAATTGTCCACCATTCTATTCCTGCAAATAGAAATGCACTATTGTATGGATCGCACATAATGGGAGAATGGAGCACGACCCGGAGCACATCTCTGCCACTTACATAAAGGATGCACAATCCCTCCTTATTTGTATCTTGAGTGTTGGCTGGAGTTCTTTAATTTTGACATAATAGTAGCGCAAGCAACAGACAAAACATGGGCCTCATTTCAAACAGGTAGGTATGTCTTGGCAAACGCTGTGACATTGGTGCTTGCAACTACTGCCAGCTGGCCCCAGTTGTAAAGCGGTGTTTGAGCAGGATTGCTTCCTCAGCCTCACAGCGCTTGGCGCCACGGCCCTTGGCTGACTGATGAATGAATGAACAAGGGCTTTGGTGAGTGGGAGCCTTCAGTCTCGAGCTGCGCTGCCAATGGCTGGATACAATAAACACTGTGAAGGGGGCATCGGTCACATTTAGTTTCATGCCAACAGAAAGAAGCATTTGCAGCCTCCTGTATGCATGCCTACCTATCCATGCTTTTTGAAACATGCATGCTAATCTTCTGCCTGGCAGCAAACATGAAGGAGGCCTTCCTAATGGCGCAGCCGTGCTCACTCTGGGCATTCAGCTTAGAGATGGGTTGAGCAGCCAGAAGCATCATAGCCAGACACTGGAGAGACCTGGTAGGAGTAAGCATGGATCAATGGTATCAAATAGTATGGGAGAAAACTTAGTAGAGAAACTAACCAATAAACTGAAATTGACACAGGGTCAAACAGAAGAAGACGCCTTCACCCCGGTATGGTTCCCCTTTATCACATACACAGCCCAACATGACAACAACAAGAATCCACTGACAACATACAAATCAATCTGACTAACCTGATCCAAACACACACACACCCCACTCTCACACAAAAACAAATCTCACTACAGCCAATCAAAGACAACCAACCACACCCTAGGCCACCCCCAACCTCTCTTACCACCAAGGAAATACAACAAGTCAATAGTAAGAGAACCCACACAAGTGACGCTGACACAAAACCCCACACATACACTAAGTAGAAGCATAGAAGCATTACCACCCCACCGCACCCCGCTCACCATTCCCTCTCCCCCTCTTTCCCCCTTTTCTTCCTAACCTAACACTGCACGTAACACTAATGTCTCACAACAAATGAAACTGATCTGTAATAACACAACTTGGAAAAAGAGACAATGCACGTATTTTTCTAAACTAAGAAATCTTTAATATATTTTTTTAAAAAGATGGGTTGAGCAGCTAATTCAGGGGTCAGCAAACTTTTTCAGCAGGGGGCCGGCCCACTGTCCCTCAGACCTTGTGGGGGGCCGGACTATATTTTGAAAAAGAAAAAAAAATGAATGAATTCCTATGCCCCACAAATAACCCAGAGATGCATTTTAAATAAAAGGGCACATTCTACTCATGTAGAAACACGCTGATTCCCAGACCGTCCACTTGCCAGATTTAGAAGGTGATTGGGCCGGATCTGGCCCCCGGGCCTAAGTTTGCCTACCCATGCAGCTAATTCGATCTATTTTGATCTTGCTGGCTTTCAAGCATAGATCTTTCCCATCCCATCCTATTCCATCCCATCTCATTGCATCCCATTCCATGCTCTTATATAAAAACCTACCCCATTGGAGGTGTTTTGTGCATATTTTCTTAAGTAAAGCTAGGGGTACTCTGTCCCCCACCTGCTCACCAAACTTCACTCCCCACCCCACCCCACCCCAAATCCCCCTATCACCTTCCCAACCCTAGTTTTGAAGCCACTTCTATCTTCTGAGCTGTAGTCCCACACATTTCCACCTTCACCCTCATGCCCATGCTTTCCCCTCCTGTTGTGCAATCCCCACCTTGCACACAGACAACCCCAGGGTGAACTTTGATGTCTTCCTCTTCCTACACGTTGCAACTACTAAGCACCCCTGTGTTAACTTGCTAATAATATATCTCTTCCAAACTATGACGTTGAATCTAGAACTTCATGTTGAAGACAGCATGGTGTCAGGATGCTGTCAGCCCAGGAAAATATAAAGACAAGGGAAAGTTTTTTACAGTCCTTTTTTATTCCAGTCTTTATAGAGAGAGGCTACAGAAACCAGCCTCTTGGATAATGGCGTTGTCCCGAGTGAATCTCCATCCCCCGTCTCTCCCACTTCCTCTTTCATCATTCTAATCATCTCCTCCATGGATGCTGCTAGGTGCCCTCTGAATTTGAGCTTGTTGTTCTCCTACTTTTAATGCTCGCTGGGTTCTGGGAGATGGAGGGTCTGGAATGCTTTCTAATGACAATGTGTCAGCCAGCTGCTGCTCTGGCTCTCCCATTATTTCTCAACTTTTCCCCTCATCTGCCTCTGAGCTGTGACCTCCCGCAAACCCCTGTTGTAAATCTATACTGTCTTCTTCTTCCTCCTCCTCCTCCTCCTCCTCCCTGGAAGGGTCAGGCTGGGGAGGCGGTCTCCCCCATTCCTCCTCTGCCTAGTCCCTGACACAGAGTGTACAGCACATCCTGCATATGTTGCGGTGTATATGTGTAGGTCCTTGTGCAGACATCTTGAACACATGGTGGCTGAGCACAGAGAGGGTCAGTTATGTGTATGCTTGTAAGTGTACATTTGTCCATTTCCTCCCTAGACATGTCCAGGAAGTGGGGTGAGTTGGGGGGGCGATTTCTCCCCCCAAAAAAGCTCAACAACTTTTTGCGTCCAGATTTTCACTTCTTGAAATAGGGCTATCCAAGTATAGAATGCATAGAGTTAACTTTTGCTTTGGTTTGAGTAGGGAGTAAGGAAGGCTATGTTCCTACTGCACCTCCCTTTTCCCTTCACATTTTCTGCAATGTTGCTGTTTGTATATCATGTTAGAGAAAGGATGGCTAAAACTAAGAACAGGCGGGCAGACGGGGGGTGACGGGAGCAAGCTTGAAAATGTGCCTTGGAAGGAGGAGGCTGAAGCCTGGAATGAGAAGATAAAACACTGGTAGTGGTGAACTTGTTACAAATTAGAAAAGAAACTGGATGTCACGAGGAGGATTGAATACACATGGCAGAGCTCAAGATGAGGAATGACGCCCATTAAATGTGTCCATTTTCATTCTGGAAAATAGGAATCAATTCTGCAAGTTGCCAGTCCGTTCAACAAATCAGTCAATAAATTGAGAGACAAGATGGATGTTTTACCTGACAGCACCTTGATTAGGACACAGCTGCTGACTAGTTACCATCTGGGACATACCTTCTGGTTTTGAATCAGCTCTTGGGGAGTATCATTTAAATGGCATGGCAACTGCAATAAATTCCTCCAGAATGAGCAGGATATCGTAAGGATGGTTTCTCTGGCAGCCCTGTATTGGAAAGTTTTTAATGTTTGACGTTTTAGTATGTTCTGATATATACTGGGAAACCCAGCCAGAAGGGCAGGATATAAAACAAAACAACAACAATTTAGCCCCCAAATGATCACAAGGCAAACGGAAAACTCTGTGGTTTAATCTACAGCAGGGTTTCTGAAACTTGGGCTGTTTTTGGACTCCAACTCCCATCATCCCTAGCTAGCAGGACCAGTGGTCAGGAATGATGGGAATTGTAGTCCAAAAACAGCTGAGATCCAAGTTTCGGAAACCCTGATCTACAGCCACGTAGAGACGCTACTTGCCGGACATCATGCTGCAGCACTGCTGTACTGTAGAGAGTGGAGCCTGCGATGGTGGTAGAACCTGAGAGAGAACTGGGTGGAGCAGTGGATGCAACTCTTAGCTTTGTACAACAGAGTGCATTCCAGCCTTGCCGAAGTCCAAGGTTTCTACACCCATCCACCCATGTGTCTCCATCTTCCATCCATCCATCTGAGCAAAAGGTAGTATCACCGTACAAAAGCCACATTCCAGTCAACCAGAAGCCCTCAAGAATGGTGTGAGAAGGCCAGTGAAGGGTTGGCATAGGGTTGGCCAGATGGTGGGTTGGCATAGGGAGAATCAGGAAGGCGAGAGAGAGACATGAAGAGCTGCATTCAGTCCCTAGGCCTGGCATCCATCACCCCAATTTCATGCTTGATACAGAAACAGATGAACTTGGCCTTTGCTGTGTCAGACGATAGTTCCATCTTGCCTAGTACTGAATGGTAGCAGTTGCAAAGGTCCTGTTCCCAGCCCAGCAACTGATGCCTCCTTAACTAGAGATGACACGTATTCTACCACTGATCTTCAACTTCTCCTATGAAAACAACAGACAATATCATTCGCGGGCTCTGGTGCTGATTTTCTGAAGTAACCACAATCCCCTTCTCACACTTGTTTTATTTACATGTTTAGATGCTTTCTTTAGATATCTTGCATTTGTTAGTGAAAACTGACTTGGGAAGTACCTGAGTGCTGTGCTATCTTACACACAGGTAACCTACTGTCAGTCCTTTCCTTCCTGCCACCATAATGAATGGGGCAAGCACGGGACCGGGGGTAGGGTGGGAGAAAGGTGAACACAGGTGGGCCTCTTTGTAAAGTCTCCTGAACAGCTGGTGCAAAAGAATAGCCAGGAAGTCAGGAGTATCATTTAGGCTGAATAGAAAATGTCTGCCATCAAATCCTACACAGCAGCTGTAATATCGAAGAGCTTGGGTTTTTGAACGGGTTGGTCACCATTTCTAAGACCTCCCTACTCCCTGTTAACAGATGGCTTAGTTTCTCAGAGTGACAAGTATTGGTCTCCGTGTCAATGAGGATGCTGTGACTTTAGCCTGTATTCAGCAAATGTCTATCTTAAGTCAAAGCAATTTGACTGGAAACCAAAGGAAATAGCGAAGATCTATGGGAATGGTCTTCCTCTGAATAATCAGAAGTTGGCCAGAGAACTGGTGAAGAACAGTGGTGAGGAGTAAGAAGAAGCTCTTGCCAAATGTCACTCGGAATGAACTCATGAGGGACATATGTGAAGTCACATCCACAAACTGTAGCATGCCGGCCCTCCCAACTGCTGGAGCTTGCAGTGACATTCTTGGCTCCCATCATCTGGGAAAAGAAGGGAGTCCCATGAAAGGGACAACTAGTCTCATTGGGCAGAAGCATAGTGAACTGCATCCCCAGAATATCATATTCAGTAACCAAGCTGGTTACATTCATATATTCTAACAGCCAAAGACATCACACTTTGGTTAGGGAATGCAGGAGGATGAAAACACTGCTTTACTCTAAAGGGCTTCCAGCTTTTCACATTTTAGGAATCAAGGCACACGGAATTCTTGCATTTTAGAGGGGATCCTGTTAATATTCTCAGTTTACTACTTTCCTCATTGCCTCTCTAACATTTCTATTTGATGTATGTTAGAAGAGTTGGAGACCTACATTCTTTTTCACTTCAATAAAATTTTGCACAAAAATGGATGATGGAATTTGTTTGTAGCATTATGGGGTTCTTCAAAGTCACAAAGTAACATTTATCTGGAATACGCCCCCCCCCCCCATTTTAAAACCACACAATTCACAATACTGAAATGCAGTGGCAGAGATTTTTATTTCTATTATTTTGCAGGGTGGTTCTATCAATAGCAGGTGGCATGTTGGGATGGCAATGTTGCCTTGATCTCCAGTTAGTTGCATTGCTGCTGCTTAAAGGTAAAGGTAAAGGGACCCCTGACCATTAGGTCCAGTCGTGTCCGACTCTGGGGTTGCGGTGCTCATCTCGCTTTATTGGCCAAGGGAAACGGCAGACAGCTTCCGGGTCATGTGGCCAGCATGACTAAGCCACTTCTGGCAAACCAGAGCAGCGCACGGAAACACCGTTTACCTTCCCACCGGAGCGGTACCTATTTATCTAGTTGCACTTTGACGTGCTTTCAAACTGCTAGGTTGGCAAGAGCAGGGACTGAGCAATGGGAGCTCACCCCATTGCGGGGATTCGAACCGCCAACCTTCTGATTGGCAAGTCCTAGGCTCTGTGGTTTAACCCACAGCGCTACCTGCGTCCTGGGTGGTAAATATAGAAGGGAAAGTGGGAAGATTGGCACAGTGTTGATGCAATGTGTTGGCTCAGCTGCTGTGTTTGTATCACACAAAACTTCCTCTGGCCTTGGTCCTCTACCTCCCGGTAAGGACGAATAATGTGATCAAACTCGATATCAGGTAAGCACTTGAAAACCACAAATGGACCACACTCACATCATCACCAAAACTCAGAAGCCCAAACTGCGCTGTGCTTCTGAGATTCTTGAATCTACATTTGGTTTTTTTTGTGTGTGTGCTTCAAATCTGCAGCAGCTGGAATTTAATGTTGCTTCTCTGTGCATTACAGCATCAAGACTGTAGTCCGTGTTAATGTTGGGAAATGTTTATGGAATAAATTGCAGAAGCCGATGTCCCCAAGGAATTGAGGCCTATGCAGTTATACTTCCAAAACAACACTAGGTGCGACTGTTATAAAATGTGCTCACATTTGTGGTGGCAGGGAGGAGGGTGGGAGAAGAAAAGTTTGTATCTGTAAGACATTTATTTATTTTTATTTTTGGTCTTGAGCCAACAGTGCCATGGAATGTAAAGCTTTCTCATCAAAATGAGAGTGTCCCTATTAGTTCCACTGATGCCAGTAAGAATGAATGAGGTCAATGAATCACCTCAAAGGAATTCTTGGCCCTTTATATGATGGCTCACAACTTTCTTCTTACACCTCCTTAAATGCTAAGATTTCTTTGTCATTTGTTTTTGGACAATACTACCTCATTAAAAAAACAACAAAAAACAAAAAAAAAACCTCAGCTTGAAAGCCTGCACGTATAAAACAACCCATTCATCACCTCAATAACCCGGTTCATACATTGCTTTTAGAATAGATAGCTCAGTTGGTTAGAACATGGGGCTGCCAAGGTTGCAGGTTTGATCTCTGTATGGGACAGCTGAATATTCCTGCATTGCAGGGGGTTGGACTAGATGATCCTCAGGGTCCTTCCAGCTCTACAGTTCTATAATTCTATGATTCTACATACATTGCCTTTGACAATGTATTCTTTACGAAATATATGAGAGGTGTATGCTTGGTTAAGCTTTGCCTGAGATAGCTTCTTTCTGCTACTAACTAGCACCCAGCTAGGATAGCAGCATTTCTCCCTGATCCTAATTTGTTTTTTGTTAGACCTAAAGAACTACACTAAGTATGCCACATCCACCTGCTGCTAATAAGTAAAGGTAAAGGGACCCCTGACCATTAGGTCCAGTCGTGACCGACTCTGGGGTTGCGGCGCTCATCTCACTTTATTGGACGAGGGAGCCGGCATTTGTCTGCAGACAGCTTCCAGGTCATGTGGCCATCATGACTAAGCTGCTTCTGGCGAACCAGAGCAGGACACGGAAACGCGTTTACCTTCCCACTGGAGCGGTACCTATTTATCTACTTGCACTTTTGGGTGTGCTTTCGAACTGCTAGGTTGGCAGGAGCAGGGACCAAGCAACGGGAGCTCACCCCATTGCAGGGATTTGAACCGCCGACCTTCTGATCGGCAAGTCCTAGGCTCTGTGGTTTAACCCACAGCGCCACCCGCGTCCCTCTGCTAATAAGTAGTTCCTTGCAAAAATGACCCGAGACTTAAGAGAACAGGCACCCAAGAGTTAAATAATAAACCTTCGAGCTAATGGGCAGATTTTGCCAGGATTAAAATGAAGGAACCACATATTTATTCTTTTCCCTGAAGATGAAACAATAAATCATAATATTGCTACAGGGATGGCAGAGTGGGAAATTAAGAAACAAGAAAGCTAGGTTTGCAGGTCCCAATCTGCCTTCTTGTGCTTGTGGGAACCAAATTTTGCTTCCTGGCCAATAGCTGGCTGAGATGGCAGTACATCCAGTGTGATTTTTGTGCTTTCAAGAAGGAACAAGAGGGAAAACAAAGGCGATCATTCTCATTGTTTTCATTTGCCCCAAAAGCACACCGCAAGATGAATACGTGTCTGATAACCTGCAAGTTATGGCAAAGAGGAGACAGCAGTTGTAAACAAAGAGTGAAGTGGCGAATCCTATGACAAGATCCAGTGAGATGAGCAGTGGATCGCTGGCTCAATTGGCTGATTCCCCAACTCAACTGAACATTTGCTGGCGTAACCTCTCATCCCACAGCAAATCCCCCAAACGGGGCATTCTGAGGGTGTGGTGGACATAAAACAATAGAAGCGGGAACAGAATGCTAAGTCCATTTAGCCTGGTCATTTGACCTGGCAACTTGAGACAGGACACTATTTTAGAGGCTTGTTTTTCTCTCTGTCAGGCTTAGGCAGAGCAGCAACAGTAGCCCTGCTGCCAAATGGGGTTTAGAGCTGGTTAACTTTGTGCCAGCTTAACTCATGGTGGCTTGCTTCATGCTAGTTTCTTGTGCATAGGCTTACACAGTTTTATTCTTGACATGAGCCATGGCATGTTAATAGAATTAGGGATGGATAAGAAATTCAGTTCACAAGTAATGGGGAACCAACCAATCAAATTTTCTTTTTCTCATATAACATGAGAACCAAAATACAGCCGTCCTTTGCACTTATTCAGATTTTGGGGTGCAGTTCTCCAGCTAAATAAAGTTTATGGAAATGTATACACACAGGTTTTGCTATCTACCTGCTCACTATGCAAAAATCCACTTCTCTGAATGCAAAGAATTACAGTCGTACATTGGTTTTTGAATAGAATGCGTTCTGGGAGTCCGTTCGACTCCCAAAACCATTCAAAAACCAAGGTGCGGCTTCCAGTTGGCTGTCCTGCAGCCAATTGGAAGCCTCGGAAGTGGCACTGGATGTTTGGCTTCTGAAAATTGTTTGAAAACCGGAACACTCACTTCTGGGTTTCGATTGTTTGGGAGCTGATTTGTTCAAGAGCCAAGGTGTTTGAGATCCAAGTTATGACTGTATGCCCAAATTATTGGGGGGGGGGGAGGACAGAGGAGACAGTACTCAGTTAACTGAGGTTCTGCCCCCCTCCAGCAATCTCATAAAACAACTTTTCTACCCCCCTAACAAAAGTCCTGGTGCTGGAGGAGACTCTTGAGAGTCCCATGGACTGCAAGAAGATCAAACCTATCCATTCTGAAGGAAATCGGCCTTGAGTGCTCACTGGAAGGACAGATCGTGAAGCTGAGGCTCCAATACTTTGGCCACCTCATGAGAAAAGAAGACTCCCTGGAAAAGACCCTGATGTTGGGAAAGATGGAGGGCACAAGGAGAAGGGGACGACAGAGGACGAGATGGTTGGATAGTGTCTTCGAAGCTACAAATATGAGTCTGACCAAACTGCGGGAGGCAGTGGAAGACAGAAGTGCCTGGCGTGCTCTGGTCCATGGGGTCACGAAGAGTCGGACACAACTAAACGACTAAACAACAACAAACAAAAGTCCTGGCTATGCCCATTGCCCAAACCTCACTATAAATGCCTCAGATTCAGGTATCCAAACATCCGGAGTTTGCTAATTTCTTTACTTCCTTGCTTGATTGTCCTTTGCTGGCTGGCAGCAGGTATGGAGGGAGCAAGCAGGATAGGACAAACCAGTTTTGCCTTTGTCTCTCTTTTGCTGGTTGTCTGCAGCAAGTTCAGGAAGAAACCGTGGGGAGGGGCAGGGAGAGATCAGACAAATCCCTAATTAGAAATGTTCCCATAGTAGCAATCAGTGGACATTGCGGACTCATTGTGCGAATGCTCACCTAGCGAACGATTTCCAAGGAGCGCTTTGTGTTCAGTAAGTGGGACCTGCATGTATATTTGGGGAAAGTGTGCAGAAAAAAATTTATGAACCTGTGAGTTGATATACAAAAATGCATTACTTTAGAGAAATCGCTTGCAAAACTGTGTGCATTGGTCAAAACTGCATGCAAAAATGTGCTTATTAGGAGAAATTCATACCGAAGTGCTGTTAAATTTGTGTGAGGATGAAAAAAAAGAGAGAAAGTGCATATTGCTGCAGAAATGTGGAGAACTGTATTTAATATTGCTAAAACAAGAAACTGAGAAAAGTATAACTGACAGATCCTTCCAGAATCTTGGAATGTATGCTATCAGTCATCATAGACAATACTGAGCTATAGGGCCTGAATCCATTATAAGGTGGGCCAACAGTGTTTTTTAAAAAATACCCTTTCCTAGATCTGCTCAAAAACCCATCTCTTAGATGTTTTCCAACACATAGGTGTTGGTGTCCCTGAATTGGGAATGAAAGGAGGTTGGCAAAGTGAAGGGAACAAAAGAAAGGAAAGGTTTAAGCAGCTTCTCTACCCTCCTAAAGAACCAGTCCACTCCTCAAACTGAAACCGCCTCCAACGGCTTGTTATAAAGAAAAGCAATAATGGGAGTGCGTGTAATGTGTAGTTTGGTCCTTGGGATCAAAAGGCTTACAGCTGGTCTATACTTATGGATGCCCTGGTTGTGACATGAGTTTTTCACCCTTCACCCCATGCCCTTGGCACATCAATGTTATGATGCTACATCACATGGTGATTAGTATGTGCGTGTTCTAGTGCCAAAGTAGAAACTTGCCACGAAGAAAGTGAGAAGAGGCAGAGATGGCATCACCACGCGAAAACCAGCCCACAAAAGTTATTAATTTGGTCTAAACCAGGCTTCCTCAAACTCGGCCCTCCAGAGGTTTTGAGACTACAATTCCCATAATCCCTTACCACTGGTCCTGCTAGCTAGGGATCATGGGAATTGTAGGCCAAAAACATCTGGAGGGCCGAGTCTGAGGAAGCCTGGTCTAAATCTTACACTGACACTCAGAGATGAAAAAGGAAGAAAGAAATGCATTTGGACTGGTTGCCTGCCACAGCCTTCCAGTTGATTGCAAGCAAGTTGTTTTGATATACAGTGGTACCTCAGTTTATGAACCAAATCCAAGTCCGTTCTTAAACCAAAGCCGTTCTTAAACCGAGGAGCGCTTTCCCTAATGAGGCCTCCTGCTGCCAGTGCCCTTCCACAGTTCAACTTCCGTTCATAGACTGAGGTAAAGTTCTCTAACTGGAACACTACTTCCGGTTTTGCGGCATTTTTATACCGAATAGTTCGTAAAACAGGGCTGTTCCTAAGGTACAGGTACCACTGTACAACTTTACTGATCTCAATGTTTCCACTGGCATAATTATTCTGAGCTTAAGTGACCACTGCCGATAGACTGTAAGTAAATATGCAGAATAAAAAAAGAAAAAGAAAAACTTCTTTGCAAGTTTTGCCTGGTGGGAATACAATCTCCTCCAGATTCACCTAATCTCCTGAATAATTAAGAAACAATTTCATTAAGTGATCCTATTATTGTAGTTAATAAAAAAGCATTTATGTGGAGCCAAGAATTTAGGCGGCGCTCGTACTGCATCCACAGAGGAAGGGCACTTCCCACTTCGGTTATGCCTTCAGGGAGGAATGTTTAATCAAATATGTGCACTTATTCACAGTGAACTTTCTTTTTAAAAAATAAAAAAAAAATCTTGGAAAAATCTTTCTTTTTTCTTTTTTAATCAGCAAGTAGGTAAAGTGCACATTAAGCAATGCTGCCTAAAAGGTAAAGGTACCCCTGACAGTTAAGTCCAGTTGCAGATAACTCTGGGGTTGCGGCACTCATCTCGCTTTGCAGGCCGAGGGAGCCGGCATACAGCTTCTAGGTCATGTGGCCAGCAAGACTAAACCGCTTCTGGCAAACTAGAGTAGCACACAGAAATGCCATTTACCTTCCCGCCTGAGCGGTACCTATTTATCTACTTGCACTGGTATGCTTTCAAACTGCTAGGTTGGCAGGAGCTGGGACCGAGCAACGGGAGCTCATCCCATCACCGGGATTCGAACCGCCAACCCTCTGATCGGCAAGCCCAAGAGGCTCGGTGGTTCAGACCACAGCACCACCCACATCCCATTGAAATGCTGCCCAGTGGGCAATAAAAGCATCCTCATCCAGCGGATTTGCACATTTTTGCAATTTGAGTCATGTACAGCAAGGGTTCTGATTCACCCCCACCCTTCGGCCACAGCCTCATAGGCTGCTTATTCCACCCTTGGGCACCCAAGTCCCAGTCTCCTCCTCACTGTGGCAGTGTGGGATGTAAGCATCCAAAATGCATAGGTAAAAGGGTTAATTGCAAGGGCTGTAGAACACAATGGTGTCATGCACTCTGTGGCAGTTCTGGCAGTTGGTACAGTTATGGCAGGTGAATTGTCTTAACAGGTAGAGCAGCAGGAATGTTATGTTGTGCTGCTGTCCTCCTCATAGTTAGTTAGCCTGTAGCAGTTTAATCAAAGTAAGTAGTTTTAGCAACCTAAGTATCTGTATTGTATATTTTAATCTGCAAGTGCAAGTACAGTGATACCTCGGTTTTCGAACATAATCCATTCTGGAAGACCATTTGAGTTCCAAAACCTTAGAAAACCAAGGCGCAAAGGGCAGCCTGTAAATTTGATACAGAGAATTGCGAAAACTTCAGCGGAAGCCATTCAACTTCCAAGGCGCATTTGAAAATGGAACCATTTACTTCCAGGTTTTCAGCATTCGGGTTCTGAAACGTTCGTCAACAGAAATGTTCTAAACCTGAGGTACCACTGTACACTGAGTTAAATTATGTGTTATTTAAACTAGGGCTGCCATACGTCTGGAAATTCCCGGACACAGCTGGGATTCGGCTGTTGGAAACAGTGCTCAGGCGGAAATTGCTTAAATGTTTTCAATTAGCAATAATCGTGCCTCGGATTAACCTCATTGGCTACGATACTGCAAAGCTGGAAATTGCTTAAATGTCCAGGAAAATCCAGACGTATGGCAACCCATGTCGGAAGTGTAGATTTTGGTGAATTTCCTTAAAAATAGCTCAAAAACTTCACTCTTTTTTGAGATTTTGCAACAACTTAGCCCCCCAAACTTTTGTGTCTGGATTTTCACTTTTTGAAATATGGCAACCCTAATTTAATCTTTAAAAGAGTGTGTGTAGTTTCTATGGGGGGGGGGGGAGGACAACAACCAATGAAAGGGTCAAATGACCTAGGGCTGTCTTTGGCATACTCTGCAAATGGATATGGAGTCTAATTCCCACAGAAAGAGTACCAGAGATTCACCTCTTCAACAGTGGCTTTCCATGTCTCCCATCCCAGCTGTCCTTGTCTAACACAGGATCGCCCTAGACCAGGCATGGCCAAACTTGGCTCTCCAGCTGTTTTGGGACTACAACTCCCATCACCCCTAGCTAACAGGACCAGTGGTCAGGCATTATGGGAATTGTAGTCCCAAAACAGCTGGAGGGCCAAGTTTGGCCATGCCTGGCTTAGACAGACAGGGAGCTATAATTCTCCCACCACTGCCTTGGTTCAACTTCCTCAAAAGCCACCCTCCATCCTTTGAAAACTTTTTGCAAGGCACTTTGTGTGTGTGCACATGTGTCTCAACTGGCCAGGCCCACCAGTAACTAGTCTCCAGTACAGGAAGTCAGAAAGACTAGGTCTTGGGGTGGGTGCACTTCCAGCTGCAAGAGAATCAGCTGACATTCCAAGCCAGTCAGGACCCACCAAGCTCCGTAAGACCCTTTGCAGCCCAGGAACTCCCCTCCTTTCTTTCCTCTGGCCTTGAATGGTTGGCCTGGAAAACAGATGTGTGATTCAATTTGTGTGTCAAGAAGCACGAACATCGTTTTGAAATGTCAGGAGTTTTATGGGTAAAGTAAGCACTTGGGTTCCAACTTTTGACTACCTGCAGAGAGTTGCTACTAGTAAAGACACTGAGAAGCGAAAGTAGGTTTTGCCTTTAAGGAGGAAACATCTTGTCTTCGTTCCAGAGACTCCATCAAAGATAGAAGAATGGGAAAAGCCCCAGAGGAGAGATTTTATCACGGCCCCAAATCTTTGCAGCGTCAGCAACTCTTCATTGCGAATCTCAGGGAACTTGTTGATCATCTCAGAGACCCGCCGTGTGAAAAGAGCTTTGTATTTCATCCCAAGAAAAATCCAGCATTATTTAATAGCCCTCCTAATCACCAAGAAAGAGGGCATATTTTGTCAATGTGCTCTTCTGGACTTGATGAAGGTCAAAGCCTTCCCTGACCACAGAAATCACTGGGGGAAATCTTGGGCAAATTGTGGGGGTTTAAGGCCTTGGTTTCTCCTCTAGGAAATAAAGTTGATGCAAAAAAAATAAAAAAAATTAAAAAATGCATTATTGCAAAGAACATTTTGTTCATTCTATGTTATGACCAAGCACAGAATTGAAGAGTTGTAGAGGTTTCCAAAGGCCATCTATTCCTGCCAATGCAGGAAACCCAGGACCAGAGAACATGCCTGAATGGGTGGCCAGTCAGCCTCTGTTTAAAACAGAAGTACCATATTTTTTGCTCTATAAGACTCACTTTTTCCCTCCTAAAAAGTAAGGGGAAATGTGTGTGCGTCTTATGGAGCGAATGCAGGCTGCGCACCTATCCCAGAAGCCAGAACAGCAAGAGGGATTGCTGCTTTCACTGCACAGCGATCCCTCTTGTTGTTCTGGCTTCTGAGATTCAGAATATTTTTTTACTTGTTTTCCTCCTCCAAAAACTAGGTGCGTCTTGTGCATCCTATAGAGCGAAAAATACGGTAAACCTTGAAAATTTATATGCAGGCTTTCCAAAATGTTGCTGGAGATACCGTGTGTGTGTGTGTGTGTGTGTGTGTGTGTGTGTGAGAGAGAGAGAGAGAGAGAGAGAGAGAGAGAGAGAGATTATAGTTGAATTTGGGGTTTTTTAAAAAAATCATAGATAATAATTCTCCACCAAAACTTCCCTGAGTCCCATTTGTGCTCTTTGTCACTAGATGTCACTGCATGCACAAGTGTGTTGCTGAAACCTGCAGAAAAAGAAAAAAAAAGTTGGGTGATCATTTGACAGTATTCCAGAAGAGTGGTCCTGTTAAGTGTGATGTTATCAAAAATGACAAAGAGTGCCTTGGTACTTTAAAGACTAGCTTTTTTAAAAGATTTTGATTGGCAGCAAAATGCTCATCTAAACAAATACCCTGGATGTCATTTTAGTACAGGGATTACTAATTTACGGCCTTCTAGATGGTGTTGGATCATAGCTCCCATCATCTCTGATCGTTCTCCATGCAGACTGGGATCGAAGGATATTACTGGGTCACATTCAGACCATACATACGAAGCACTATTATACCACTCTAACAGTCATGCCAACAAAGGTCCGTATAGTTAAAGCCATGGTTTTCCCAGTAGTGATGTATGGAAGTGAGAGCTGGACCATAAAGAAGGCTGATCGCCGAAGAATTGACGCTTTTGAATTATGGTGCTGGAGGAGACTCTTGAGAGTCCCATGGACTGCAAGAAGATCAAACGCATCCATTCTTAAGGAAATCAGCCCTGAGTGCTCACTGGAAGGACAGATCCTGAAGCTGAGGCTCCAATACTTTGGCCACCTCATGAGAAGAGAAGATTCCTTGGAAAAGACCTTGATGCTGGGAAAGATGGAGGGCACAAGGAGAAGGGGACGACAGAGGATGAGATGGTTAGACAGTGTTCTCGAAGCTACGAACATGAATCTGACCAAACTGCGGGTGGCAGTGGAAGACAGGAGTGCCTGGCGTGCTCTGGTCCATGGGGTCACGAAGAGTCGGACACGACTGAACGACTAAACAACAACAACAACAGTCATCCCAAAGAATTCTGGGAACTGTCCTTTTTTAGGGTGCTTCAAGGAACCCAGGTTTCTTTGGGGGAAGCTGTGACTGTTAAAGTGGAAGGGTGCTTTAAGAGGATGGTGTGGATCATTTCCCAGTACAGGGAAATGATATACAATGAAATGAAAAGGATTAAAATAATGTTTGTAAAAAAAACCTCTGGGTGACTGTCACAGGGACAAGTACAGGTGAGCATTGCTAGTCCTATCCAAATTATCTTCTCTCTTCCTCTCCAAGTGCTGGGTGCTTCCTCCTATCCTTCCTCTCTTCTTCTGGAGTCTCCTCTCAGCTGTTCTACTGCTGCTTTGCCCATCAGTTGCTGCCTAGTCCAACTCTTCTCTCTACTCTGCCCTCATCCTGTGATGGCTACTGGACTTTGAAGGCTCACCATTGAATTTGGGGTGCCAGGCCACACTTGCACCTACCATGTGCACACACAGCTTGATGTGATCTGGTTTTTTCCTCTCTTCTCCTGGCCACTGTGATCTCATGAGGATGCTGCCTCACTGGAGAGAGAGATAGAGACTGGCCATTGTGAACTCATGTTGATAGTGGCCAATGAAGGAGAGAGACTGGTCATTGTGTCCTCTTGCTGATGTTGTCCACTTGAAGGAGAGAGATTGGCTATTGTGACCTCATGTTGATAGTGGCCAACTGAAGGAGAGAGACTTATAATTGTGTCCTCTGGCTGATGTTGTCCACCTGAAGGAGAGAGATTGGCCATTATGATCTCATTCTGGTGCTGATAACAATGTGAATGATGAATAATAATACAGGGTATTATAGCAGCATTATTTGGGAATTTTAGGGACAGAACTACCCAAACTGTACAGAAACTTATTCATCCATGCAACTACAAGAATGTAACTTGCGCCCAAAAAGAAAGAAGCAAAGGTCCCAGCAAAGGAAGAATGGATACAAAAACTTATGGAATATGAAGAAATGGTGAAACTTACCAGAAGAATAAGAAATCAAGATAAGAAACTTTTTTATATAAAAGAATGGAAATGGTTTATTGAATAGTTACAGATAAATTGCAAACAGACAAAAACACTGGCAGGATTATTGTAATAACCTGCAGTTTCATAAGAGCATATATTTAAAGTAGATAAATAAATTGAGTAAGTTAAGTTAATTTGGATATGCAGAAGATATTACAAATCAAGGAACCGCTGAAAGGGGTGAAATGTATATATCTGAAAAGTATATGTGTGTGTGTATATATCTATCTATCTATCTGTATATATAGATATATATATAGGATGGTGTGGATGCAAGAATCTAAGAACATCTGGATGGCCACATGTTAGCCCCCCATGCTTTAGAAATTTCATCTGTGTACCAGAACTTTCACTCAAGCCATATATTTAGCTTCTCCAATATTTTCATTATGTTACTATCCCCCCCCCCCCCCATTTCAAACATTTTGTGTATCATTATGTTTTTCTTACGTTTCTCATTTTTCAGTAAATTCTTCATCTAGCACTATGTCTGGGTATGGCACAACTGTCAAACACTGTACTATAATCGTAAACAAACAAAAATATATATGGAAGGATCACCTTCATTCCTTAAAGTATTTTGGAGAATCTCAATTTTGAAATAAGGGGTGTGGGGTGAAACACTAGTCTCCAAAAATGAAGTGATCAGTGAACCTTTTTTAGTTCTATTTGGAAATAACCGTAGTAGCATTCAAAGCAAGGCTTTGGAATGAAGCACATTTTATTTTCTAGAGGCCTGTGCCAGCTCATAATGTTGGTACATGCATGCTTGAAATTGCCATAGAAATTGTAGGCCCCAGCCATGGTGGAGAGCAGCCACTTGAAAATTCAACCCACTACACACAAACACATACCAGAACAAACATAGCTGGGAATAGGAGAGGGTAAGCGAGATGAGCGCCGCAACCCCAGAGTTGGTCACGACTGGACCTAATGGTCAGGGGTGCCTTTACCTTTACCTTAATATTCTTGCCACTGTAGTCGCATAGATGAATAAGTTTCTGTACAGTTTGGGTAGCTCTGTCCCTAAAATTCCCAAATGATGCCCCTGTATTCATCATTCACATTGTTATTAGCACCAGAATGAGATCATAATGGCCAATCTCTCTACTTCAAGTGGACAACATCAGCAAGAGGACACAAATGGCCGGTCTCTCTCCTTCATTGGCCACCATCAACATGAGGTCACAATGGCCAGTCTCTCTCGCTCCTTCAGGTAGGCAGCATCCTCATGAGGTCACAATGGTCAGGATCTGTTTTTTTTGCCCATGTAAAGAATCTCATTTTACATTCTGAGCTGAAGAAGACCTTCTGGGGGGACCAGACACACGATTCATAATACAGAAGAGTACATGAGCTGGACAAATTCAGAGTCAGATAATTATTAACTTCACTGACATCTGTATTAAGAATATTGATGTGAACATCTTATGATTGTATCTAGATTCTTTTTTCTGTATGGTGTTTTATTGCACTCCTGTGCATTGGAACATGCCACACAGAAACATTCTTGATGAAACTGTACATGCATTAAGATTTCAGCAATGTGCACCGATAAAACACTACGCAAAGAATAATATTGATGCAGTTACATGTATGGCCACACCAACAATCCTTTTTTTTGGGGGGGGGGCTATGCTCAGATGTTCAAAGATAAGGCAGAGAATGGGGCAAGTATGACAAACTGAAGAACTGGAAAAAGCTAAGTATGCATACTACCCTCAGCAAAATCCAGAGAAATCTTTATTATTGGAGGGCAAGTTTCACAACAAGAATCCAAGACAGAGGTGGTGGTGATGGGGCTATTTAGTGCAACTCTAGTCCCAGGCTGGGTCTAGACACATCAGAAAAAGTTTCAGGAAAACGTGCTGTAAACCTCATAATGGAAAATCACGTTGACAAAAGATGGAACTCCACAGTGCCATCTGGTGTCACAGTGTTATAATGCATTTAAAACGCTTTTTCTTTACTAAAGTAGCTGAGTCCCCAATCCATGAAAGGTTTTTAAGACCCAAACCAGCATTCTGAATTGAGCTCAGAGGCAACCTGAGAGCCAGTGCAGTAGGTAAAGAGATCGTAGTGCCCAGCGAAATATAAAATGGTATCTTCACCAATCTGTGAAACCAAAGTCAAAGGTGAAATTCCCACTGTTTGGGGTTTGTCCCCATTATTTGTTCAACCATAGAACATACTTAGTGCAGTCAAACATTTCTTCACTTGTCTCCATTTATTAATTCTGCATTTTCTATACAATGTCTTTTAACAGTTTCCTTTCTGAATGCCCCTAGCCAACGGCAGGTTGTAAAATGTCAGCCTTCAGGAACAGAATAAATGTGATTCTGTCACTCCAGAATCAACAATGAGACAAGCTTTCAAAGGGCTGTTGAGGCAGGTGACAGCATTACTGGAGGTGACTTGAACCATGGTGGAAGTTAACCAGTGAATATGTCTCTCGTTGTGGTCAGTAACAGAGTGATCCAAGCAAGTCTACTCAGAAGTAAGCTCCATTGAGTTCAATGGGATGCAATTAGACTTGCAGCCAAAGGCATGTATAGGATTGCACCGCAAGGCTTTTAATCCAAAGACTCTATTAAATGTAAAATTTATGGATATGTGTTTTTATGTCTGGAAATTTGAAAGGGGATTTCCTGATGAAGTCATTTCTCTGTCGCAGCAGCATAAATCCTTATGCAGTGGAGTTACAAACATGTTGACTTTAAATCACACTCACACCTATTTTCAGAACTTTAGTATAACTCATTTTCCCCTCCCGGATGAAGCACAGAGCAAGCTCAGCCTGGAAGTGGCATGACTTCATGCGAGTCAAACAAAAATAGTTCTTTTCTTTTCCTGCGCATCTTCTTATTTTTTAAATAATTCTGATTATTAAACCTAGTCAGTAACTTCTGTCCTGACTCAGGGGTGGGGAAGTCCCATTTCCTCCAGATGTTGTTGGACTCCGACTCCCATCAGCCCCAGCTAGCATAAGGGACAATGGGAGTTGTAGCATAGCTGACAAGCGTCCCTTATTTGAAGGGACAGTCCCTTATTCCAGCACCATGTACCGCTGCTGTCCCTTATTGATGGATGTCCCTTAAATTATGTCCCTTAAATTTCAAAGGAAGCAGCTCCTCTCCCTCCCTCCCTGCCAGCCAGGGAGGAGGGAGGCTCCAACTGTGTTGCTTGGCTGTGTTGCTCACCCAATAAGAAGTCTAAGAACGACTGGGGGGGTGGAGCTTGCATGCCTTGTGCTGATCAAATTGGCTGCGTTCCCTGGGGACTCGCCTTTGCTCAGCGCTTCCCAGCGGAGAGGTGACGGTGGTTTTCCTTGAGGCTTCATTTGGCTGCTGGCTGGGCTTTCTGCCTTTGGCTCAGAGGGGCTCAGAAGTTGAACATACCTGTGCTGAGTGCTCGGATCGGAATCAGATGGATACGTCATCGACGGCCCACTCACCCTTGCCAATGAAAAGGTCTGTGTGGAGCAGGGGCTGTGTGTGTGTGGCTAGTTAATGTGGCTAGTTAATGGGGGGGTTTTGAATGCTGGACGCCATTTTGTTGCACATGCTGCTGCAAACTTTGCAGTGCAAAGCCAGGCCGGGGAGCCATCTTAAGTTGAGGCTGCATAGGCCTTGTGATGCATAGGCCTTGTGATGCATGTGATTCAGATTCTATTCAGTTGAACCTCTGGTTACAAAGTTGGTTGAACAGTGTTCTCGAAGCTACCAGCATGAGTTTGACCAGACTGCAGGAGGACAGGAAGACTGGAGTACCTGGAACAGGTGAGGCTGCAGGTCCCTTATTTTGACTGCTGGTCCCTTATTTTCAAGGCTGCTGGTCCCTTATTTTCAAATCTGTAAGTTGACAGCTATGAGTTGTAGATTAGCAATATTTAGAGGCTCACAGGTTCATCCCACTCTAATTGGCTGCATACAGGCATTCCGTAGTGGCCAAATCCTGTGAGTCCAATAAATGGTTGGAATAGAATGAGAATAGGAATGGTAGACCTGTATGTTACTCTTGTGTGCATTTGGTGAGAACATCACCAGCTGTATTGGTGCAAACCTATATATTTGACACAGGACAGCAGATGCCATTGATGTAATTAAGAGCACATAAACAACATTTGTTTGAGGCACATTTATTTCCTTGGGGGGAAATGGTGATGGAAGACCAAAGTTGTTGCTTGGGGTGGATTAATCTGACAATTTATCACACCCAAACCTGACAGTCTGCTGTGTTCGTAATCAAATTGTAATTTTATTTGTAAAAGTCAGCATGAAAAACGGCCTGCATTTTCAAGCACGTTTCTCCTAATGCACATTTGTGTTCCTCAGTTTTGTCTCAAATAAGCACTTTTTGGAAGCAATTTATCTTAATGGAATGCATTTAGTATACCATTATAACTAATGTGTGCATTGTGTACACATTTTCTCGTTATCCTAATACAGTGGTACCTCTACTTACATACACCTCTTGTTACGTATCCTTCAGGATACACATGCGGCAAACCCAGAAGTATATTTCCGGGTTTCGCCGCACGCGCACGCGCAGAAGTGCTCTATTGCGTGTGTGCACAGAACAGGCACCTCCAGTTGCGGAAACCTTGGGATCCAACTGGAGCTCCAGAACGGATCCCGTCCGCAACTGGAGGTACCTCTGTATATTCTAATACACAAATTATTGTTGTAGCTAATATTAAAAATTTATTAGTCGCCTTTCAACCTAACACCCAAGGACAGGTTACAGCAATTTAAAATACAACATTAAAAACCAATTAAAAACTTACAATTATATAAAATGCTTTGTGTGAGCGGGGAGGTGCTGGATAACTTCATTACAAAATTCAATGAAGTACAAATTCAAAGAATAACTGTTTTGGTTCACATATTTGTTTGGGAAGTTGTAATTAGGTAGATTCCTGAATAAATTTCTCCCCCATCACTAGCCAGTAGAATAGATGAGTCAAGTTAAAGATCATGAGGTCCCATCCCAAATCATGCTCCAGCAAACACATATCTCTGCGGAATATGGGACTCGACTGGCACTGTGGTCTAAACCACTGAGCCTCTTCGGCTTGCCGATCAGAAGGTCAGTGGTTCAAATCCGCACAACGGGGTGAGCTCCTGTTGCTCTGTCCCAGCTGCTGCTAACCTAGCAGTTCGAAAGCATGCCAGTGCAATAGATAAATAGGTACCACTGCGACGGGAAGGTAAACAGTGGTTCCGTGCACTCTGCTTTCTTCATGGTGTCCCATTGCACCAGAAGCAATTTAGTCATGCTTGCCACATGACCCAGAAAGCTGTTTGTGGACAAACGCTAGCTCCCTCGGCCTGAAAGCGAGATGGGCGCCACAACCCCATTGTTGTGTTTGACTGGACCTAACCATCCAGGGGTCCTTTACCTTTCTTTTTTTACCTTTATATCTCTGTGGATCATGTCACCTACACTCTCATTTGTGCTGCTATATAGAGAACCTCTCCCCTGACTCTTGTGGGCAGTTTTAGACATTGTTGAAACACTTCCAGAACAGATTTAGGCAGTGCAAAGAGGGAATGAGAGAAGGGGAGTATTCCATTGTTCAAGAAGAAATCCATGTGCTAATGGAACCTTAGCGCTATGTTGAATACAACTTCGGATCTGGAAAAGAGACCCCCAGAAGATGTTCATATAGACAACAGGCTTCACAGCATTGCTGAACTTTGCAAGACACATGGAAGCACTACACATATGTGCTGATTTTTTTCTCCATATACAGAGGAGACGTAGGTTGTTCTGGGCTGGTTGTGGGCAGCAAAGCACATTCAATAATAATAATAATAATAATAATAATAATAATAATAATAATATTTTTTTTTTATACCCCGCCCTCCCCAGCCAAGGCCGGGCTCAGGGTGGCTAACAAGCAATAATAAAAACAAGTTGAATGAATACAACTTAAAAAACAAGATTAAAATACAACAAAATATTGAAACATTAAAATATTAAAATGCAGCCTCATCACAGGAGGAGAAAGGAAAAAGAAAAAAGAAAGAGGGGGAGGGAATCAAATTGGCTTTAAACCAAAGGCCAGGCAGAACAACTCTGTCTTACAGGCCCTGCAGAAAGAAATCAGATCCTGCAGGGCCCTGGTCTCATGAGGCAGAGCGTTCCACCAGGCCAGAGCCAGTGTTGAAAAGGCCCTGGCTCTGGTTGAAGCTAATCTAACTTCCTTAGGGCCCGGGACCACTAGGGTGTTGCTATTTATGGACCGTGAGGCTCTCCTTGGGGCATACCGGGAGAGGCGGTCCCATAGGTACGAGGGTCCTAGGCCGTGATGTCTAGATTGGTCTACGGGTGGTTAAGTCCACAGCCCCCTTCTCTGCAATGGGGGTGTCGACAATGCCGCAAAAGCCACACCAAAGTTCTGCATCCTTAATGCGCCATCCTGGATAAAGCAACCATACTGATTTTGCTTAAGACACTTCCTCAAGATGCAATGGCACACAGGCTGTGTTTTAGTACATGAGAATAACTGCCGAGGCAGCAGTGATAAAACTTAACAGAAGGAGAAAAATGGAGCAAAAAGAAAAGAAAGGTGAACGCTCCAACAGTTTGATTTCTTCTGGTGTTAAACGGGAACTCTACCGCAGTTACGTAAGGGAGGGGGTGACCCACTGTTGCTGAGAGCATTTCCCGAGCCTGTAAGTACACTGAAGAGCCCTGTTGGAGCCTTCACACAATAAGCCACAAGGACTTCAAAGGGCTGCCGTATTCTTTCCTGAGAACAATAAGCGCACAAAGCAACCTTGTTTATCCAAAGAGCTCAGGTAACACCCAAAAACCTTCTGATAAATAGAGTCCAGGATGAAGGAGCAAACTGACCACCTGGCTTTGAAAAGGCTGCCCTTGGAGGATTGCTAAGTCTTTTCACTTGTTGAAATCCCAAAGGGCATCACTTTTAAAGTCCTGTTACCAGCTGTCTTTCTCTCTTTCTCTCTGACTTTTGAATAGATGCATTCTCAACCCCTTCTGTGCTTCAAGGAATGTGCCATTACAGCTTGCAGGGCTGTCATGTCCTCCAGTCTATTCTCAAAGATGTTTCCACCAGCGAAACAATGTTACACAGGGTGGATATTTTTTAGTCACACTCTACAGTACTTAATATAACAGTTGCATATCCTCACTTGTAATAAAATCACAGTTTGCTTCTGGTAATGTCCCTTTCATTTACACCATATCGATTTAGGTCAACAAAAACAAAACACCGCCTGAATACATCTTATCTGAGCCGAAAACTTCTCCTTTGATTATTTGTTGGCTGGGTATGAAATGAAAGCCTCCTGAAAAAATCATGGTAGAAAAGGAATTTCTTTGAGTTTTTCAAGAAGGGATTAATACTTGCATTACACGGTGTTGTAATGAGCTTCCCGTATTTTCTTGATTTTTTTTTTTAATTGCTCTTACACATAGCATTGAAAGGCTCTCTTTGCAGAGTCTTGATGGCTGCACAGTTGGATTTGTGGGGCTCCCATCTTGAGGGACAGGGTGCTAGAAAGGAAGGACCATGGCTTACTGATAGAGCACACACTTTGCAGACAGACAGCCCTATGTTCAACCCCTGATGTCTCCAGGTAGGGCTGGGGAAAATCACATCTGAAATCCTGGAGAATATGTAAGTCAGTGCAGACAATACCAAGCTAGATGAGCGAATGGTCTTACTTGTTATACAGAAGTTTCCTATATTCCCAATAAACTACTGCTGTGTTTTGATGATGCACTCTTGAGCATGAGTTCAGGAGGAATTAATCCTGTCCTGTTCCTCTTAAGGCAGTACTTATAAACACCATCTCCAACTATGTGGCGTTTGCCCTCCTAGGTGACATCATGCTGGGTCATAAGGAAAGGGTTAAATGAGTGTGAAGTGATTGGCCAGTGGGAACCCAAGGGGAGGAGTTAGAGTTAGAGTTAGTGTTGTTAAGGTGTCAGTCGGGTGTTAGAGAAGAGAGAGGGAGGATAAGTCTGTGGGTTGGGATAGTTTGATGTGAGAGAGTGAGAGAATCTGTTAAGAGGAGTCAGATAGACAGTTGGTATAATCAGTTAGAAGTTATTAGGAAGGTATAGGACGGTAAAGAAACTAAGATTAAAAAACTGACAAGAAAAATTATCTGAAACTGTAAACTTGTTAATGCTTATAAAATAAACTTGTTTATTTGGATTAATGTTAACAACTGTCTGGACTCCGTGTGTATCTGAGAGAAATGGGTTGGTGGCAGAAGGGAAGCAATCACAGTGGTGGCACAGGGATCAATAGACCATCAAACGTCCGGGGACCCTGTGTGATCGCCATAAACTCCTCGAAAGATTCCATTGACGGTGTCTCCGAAAAAAATTATGCATCACTTGGGAAGACAGGCGAACTGATGCCAGTGTACTGGAAGAAGCAAATATTACCAGTGTCGAAGCAATGATTCTTCAACATCAGCTTCGTTGGCCTGGTCATGTTGTGCGGATGCCTGATTATCTTCCAAAGAAACTACTCTATTCCGAACTTAAAAATGGAAAGCGTAATGCTGGTGGTCAACAAAAGAGGTTTAAAGACTGTCTGAAGGCTAATCTAAAAAAAAATGTGGCATTAACACCAACAACTGGGAAACACTGAACTGCGAGCGCTCCAATTGGAGAACAGCCTTTACCAAAGGTGTCATGGGCTTTGAAAACGCTCGAACTCAGGACGAAAGGGAGAAATGTGCTAGGAGAAAGGCACGCTTGGCAAGCCCTCACCATGATCAACTCCTGCCCGGAAACCAATGTCCCCACTGAGGAAGGACGTGTGGACCCATAATTGGCCTCCACGGTCCCTTGTGGACCCACTGTTAAAACCGTGTTCATGGAAGGCAATTGTGCTCAGCTATGAGTGATTGCCAAAGAGAAGAGAGACTGATATTAGTTTCTCCATAGCACAGATATTTGTATGCCAAGGACTTTCTGCTCATGACTCCATGCAAGCGCCGTTGGGGAGGAACTTCATGTGTAATGGTCCCATGTTTAATCCCTGGCATTGCCAGTTAAAAAAGGAACAGGATGAAGGTGATATGAAACAGGTGATTGGAGATCCCAGAAAATCACTGCCTCTCAGAGATATTGGGCAAGATGGGCCAATAATTTAATCCAATATAAAGCAGATCTTATGCTCCTGTTTCTGCATGCTCACCTGTGGAACACATGACTTTGTCCAGGAAGAAAAGCATAAAAATAGTGCAGATTTACTTAGGCAGGCTGAAGTCAAAACGTTTCAGCAATGCTGCATTAAGAAGGATGGACTGGGGGCAATAACATCGGCCTCTGCGATATTTCTTTACTACTCCCTGCTCAGTTTCTGTTCGGGGTTGGCAAAACTGTGGGCTTTAAACATGATGCAGCCTCTTCACTTCACACATCAAGATATTGCGTGTGGGGCATGGTGCCCTGAACTTGTTCAACCCAGCAAGAATCTGCAGGAAAAATTAGCTCATCCTTGACTGCATACCATCACATCGACTTAACAAGGCATGGCAGCAGGAGGAGAAAACTGCAAACGTCCAACAGTTTCCTCATGCATCTTTCCTCATGTATATTCCCACGGCAACAATCTAAACAGTGAATAAACCTTCTTTTCGTAAAAAAGCAAAAATAGGAAGCAACCTGTGAGTTAGTGAAACAGAGGCCATGCAACAGAGGGGGCAACACATTGTTGTACAATCAAAGAGAGCTGGCCTCTTTTCTTCTTTGGCGATAACTCGTAGCCGAGTAAGATTATCTTCCATAAACATGGTTTTAACAGTGAATCTGTAAGTGATTGTGGTGGCCAATTCTGGATCCACGTGTCCTTCCACAGTGGGGACATAAGTTTCTGGGTGGGAGTTGATCATGGTGATGGTTTGCCAACCGTGCCTTCCTCTTAGCACATTTCTCCCTTTCACCCTGAGTTCGAGGGTCTTCAAAACCCATGAAATCTTTGCAAAGGCTGTTCTCCAATTGGAGTGCTCACAGGCCAGTTTTCCCCAGTTGTCAGTGTTTATGCTACATTTTTTTTATATTTGCCATGAGAGAGTCTTTAAACCTCTTTTGTTGACTGCCAGCGTTATGCTTACCATTCTTAAGTACAGAATAGAGTATTTGATTTGGCATACGATAATCAGGCATCCGCACAACATGACCAGTCCAACGAAATTGATGTTGAAGAATCATTGCTTTCACACTGGTGATCTTTTCTTCTTCCAGTACACTGGCATTCGCTCACAAGGGTCATAGGAACGTGCAAGCCCACTCACAATGACAAGGTTGAGTGAGCTGGCCTCTTTTGAGTGAGCTGGCCTCTTTTACCAGATCATCAGCAAAGGAACTCTGTACCACAGAGTTGGTATATATCAGGGTTGCCTAATCTGTGACCTTCTAGATGTTATTGGACTACACCTCCCATCCAGGACAGCCAGTGGGGAGGGATGCTCCTCTGTCTCTGGCCTCCCGTCAGCCACGTCACTGTGCTTACCAAGAGGAGCAAGGCAGTGAGCAGACTGCTGCGGTGCAATCACAGTGGCGGGATTGCTGGATTTGCTCTGCTGCAGCACTTGCACTGTGCTGACCTCCCAGCTGCCTTGCTCTCTCTTTCCCAGAAAGCACAGCAACACAACTGATGGGAGACCAGGTGTGTGGTAGCCTCTCTCCCTTGCCAGTCAGCCATGCTCCCACTATCCTTCTTAATTGGCCGTGCTGGCTGAGACTGATGGGAGCTGTAGTCCAGCAATGTCTAGAGGGCACCAGATTCCATCCTGTTGCTTTAAATCCACATGACCCCCAAATATATGTGGGGTGGGGGTGGGGGAACGAGAAGGAGAAGGTAGGGGGAGATAATATTTAACTGAGCATCAAGCATAAGCAACAGCAAAGACCTATGCCTATATTTATTTTAGGATTCCATGGGAATAGGCAAGATATTAGAATCTGAGCAGATTACAGCCACTCTCGTGTCATGACACCAGGACATGACATCATTAAACATTTTAGTTAGTTTTGACTGAAAGGGACTAGAAAGCAAGCATATTATCCCATGGTGCTTTTCTAAAGTATACTGTATCTCTTGTCTTTATCTCAGCCTGGTGCACTATGGGAATCTCCTAATACAGGATGATATCACAGTTTACATAAGAAAGCACCGGAAAGTGAAATTCCAAGAATCAGGGAGTCCCACTCTTAACTGTGGAAGTTGCTCCTCCTGTGGCTTCGAGTCAGCCTCTTAGTGTTAATGTAACCTATTTTTTTGTGGTTTAATAAATCACATACTTCTGCTTATGTAATGACTCAGAGTGAGTGATTGTGTTCTCTGTTGGCCCAGAGGTGGTGTGATCACATCCCGGCACAGCGCAGCAATGGAAAGCAATGGTTGCAACTGGAACCCTTTCAGACAGGCCGGGGCGTGCAGAGGTGGCAAGGGCCTGGTTTGGCTCGGAAAAGTTTAGTAGTTCCAGATGGATTTGTTTACAAAATATAAAACTTTCTTTTCTTTTTAAAATCAGCTTATGGCAACGTTTCCCTTTCCTCCCCCGCACCCCACAACAGAGGTACGAGGACCCATCTGCGGATTTCTGACGACCGAACCTGAGTAATAAAGCCATGTTTTCTCCTTCTTAATAAACTTTTCCAAGGACAATTACCTGCCGGAATTCTAATATCCATTAAAACTCAGCGCTGAATCGTGAAGTCACTCGCTGCCGGGTGCCAAAGTTTATTCCCTTACACTAGTAGTGAAATCTGAAGCGGCTGGCTACAGTGTACACCCCCTTCAATTAAACAGCTTACCCATTGCAGTAAAAGTCCCTCCAGTCCGTTTCTGTTGGCGGCACCCAGCCTGACAGAATAATTTTTTCTAAAATTCACTGTGTTGTAAGCTGCGTAATTATCTGTGGTGCTACCCACCCACCCCCCTCCAGCATATTCATGCTGTTCTCTCCCATGCTGCTCTCAGAAGTAGGAGCTGAGGAAAGCCTAAATTCCCACTGCTAGGATCAAGTGAAATCTGGAGACAGTCCTGGATTACCTCAACTTGTAATGTGGACAAGGCCTATGAAATTCAGATGTGGGCCAGAACACAAGGAGCATATCGTGGGCAAGTTTCCAGAAGGCGAACTATAGGAAACAAGAGATGCTTTAAAGGCTGGACACATGCGACGTATTATTCTGTGCCAACCAGTGGCATTTTAGCCTAGCTCTTCATCACACATGTGAACAGAAGGGCGGTTTTCTCTGTAACAGGGGCAGCTAAACCTTGTTGGCCTGGAGGCAACATCCATACTTGGCTGTCATACCCACCACACACATGAAATGATCACCGGGGGGGGGGGGGGTTATTTGCGTTGTTAAAAAATAACAATACAAAATCTGTTGCCGACAACCTGCTTGCAATATCTCAGTGACCCTTTGGCAAATTCAATCCCCGCCTGGAAGCAAACCGCATTTCTAGGACTGGGACTCAAAATTAGTGTAGGGCAACAACTTTTCCTTTAGCAAATGCCCAGAGTTCATTGATTGCTCGTAAACCTGATTAATGAAAAAAAGGTGACCACAGTTCTTGCATCAGTGGGACCATAAAACAGCCTGCAGTGACAATAGAGTTTTGACCCATTTACACAACGAGTAACGGAAATGGATAAGATCTATACATCACATGCCTGGACATTCTGTTTGTATTTTGAGGGCATTTTTACTAGCAGGAGGCAAAGGGGGGGGGGAGAGAGAAAGATTTGTTTCCATACAGTCTTCCCACTGTGACCCACAGAAAAGAAAATTATATCCTTGGGATGGAGGTGGGGCAAGGAAGTCTATCGTGTAGGGAATAGAATGTCTCCCCTGCTCATGCAATGAAATTATCCTCCATCAAAAATCACTTTGATGGTGTTGCATTCAGAATGTTTACCAAACATTTTTCAAAAGGACTCCTGAGGGGTTTTTCCCAGTTATGGAAAAGTTGGTTTTCTTCTTCAGCAAGCTACCGACCAGTGCAGGCTAGTTTATTACGACAACTGCGGCATGGCCTTCTCCTTAACAGCTAATCAACTTCTCAGCAGTACAGTGTACCTTGGGTTAAGAACTTAATTTGTTTTGAAGGTTTGTTCTTAACCTGAAACTGTTCTTAACCTGAGGTATCACTTCAGCTAATGGGGCCTCCTGCTGCCGCTGCGCTGTCGCCACACGATTTCTGTTCTCATCCTGAAGCAAAGTTCTTAACCAGAGGTACTATTTCTGGGTTAGCTGAGTCTGTAACCTGAAGCGTCTGTAACCCGAGGTACCACTGTAATCTCATACCCTCCAACATTTCTCTGAAGAAAATAGGGAAACCCTATTCCATAATGATAATTTTACTATTTATACCTCACACATCTTACTGGGTTGCCCCAGCAGCTTCCAACATATAAAAAAACACAATAAAACGTTAAACATTTTTTAAAAAAAAACCGTTCCCTATACAGGATTGCCTTCAGATAGCTTGGGAACTGAATAACTCCATACCCTCCAACCTTCAATGAAAATAGGGTGTCCTAAGGAATAGTGGGACATTCTGGGATCAAATCAGAAACCGGGACACCTTCTCTAAATCTGGAATGCCCCTGGAAAATAGGGACACTTGGAGGGTCTGCAGTCCCAAGCTGCACCCACTTTCCACACCCCTTTCCTTGCTCATGAGTAGCCACAGCTTCTCAGGAAACTGTCAAGACACCCCCATCTCTTTTGTAACAAGGCCATATGAACCTACCCGGACCCTGAAATCATCTTCTGAGGCCCTTCTTTGTGTGCCTCCTCCTCAAGAGGTCCTGAGGGTGGCACTAAGAATGGGCCTTCTCTGCAGTGGCTCCCCATCTGTAGAATGCTCTCCCCAGGGAAGTTCACCTGGCACCTTCATTATACACCTTTAGGCACCTTTATGTTGATCTTTTCTGTGAACTGCCCTGAGACCTCCAGGTATAGGGTGGTAAAGTAAAGGTAAAGGTACCCCTGACCATTAGGTCCAGTTGTGACCGACTCTGGGGTTACGGCGTTCATCTCGCTTTATTGGCCGAGGGAGCCGGCACACAGCTTCCGGGCCATGTGGCCAGCATGACTAAGCTGCTTCTGGCGAACCAGAGCAGCGCACGGAAACGCCGTTTCAGCAAGTTCCAGGCTCTGTGGTTTAACCCACAGCGCCACCCACATCCTATAGGGTGCTATATAAGTGCAATAAAGAAGAAGAAGAAGAAGAAGAAGAAGAAGAAGAAGAAGAAGAAGAAGAAGAAGAAGACCGCCTTCCATTTAACTCTGCTTGCTTGTGTGAGTAGTACAGACATTTGCCTTCTGTCAGCCTATTAGTTCCTGTCCCTTTACCAGCCTGATCGTCTTCAGAGCATCAGTGCTACCACAGAGAAGTCCCTGCAGTTCCAAACATAGAGTCCCCTTTTTGGGGAGCGGCACATCTGGAATGTTGAGAAAATGCACAAGCTGAGAGAAAACAATGGTTGCCATGTGGAGGTGTGCTCATTCACAAAATGGCTGCTGTGATGGGAGTGGCCAAGCATGAAACACCCTTTTCACAGAAGGATGAGGGTTAAATAATATTTCCTAAGAACCTGAGTGCACATCCAAGATGGCCGAGTCGCTCAAAAACAGGGCCAAAGACCTGCAAATTGCCCCCTGCAATGTTTGGTGGTGGAAACTCTGCATTTCCAGGTAGGCAAAAAATGAGCCCTCCCACTGAAGTTAGTAGGACATGTTTCTGTGTAGACCTAAACAGGATTGTTCTGTCTGTCTTATTTTTGCTCACTCGCATCTCCACATCCTCTCACTATTCTTCAGGGACAGCAAAAGCAGCTCACTCAAGGATACGCTTTTAAGGGATTCCCAGGTTGAATAATGCATGTGCTGCAAATCTTACATTCTAGGAAAGTATCAATCAATCTTTCGGAACATTGGTAGATTAATGAAGACTTTGAAATGAATATTTCAAATGAATATTTCAAAGTGAGCACAATACTCTTATTTGAAAAGTGAAATGTAATTGAAAGATTCCATTAAAAGGAAGTTATTTTTTAAATTTTTATTATGCCAGGGGGCGTGTGTGAGAAATTGTATATAAATGTGTGTGAGAGAGAGAGAATGGAAGAGATACGAGCAGTGTTACTAAATTGCCTCTTCTCCTATGTCCTGATTCTAATGAACATTTTGATACTGTCTTACTAATTCTTTTGCGATCAAATTGCAGTAAGGAGATGATCCAAGAAGACCCGCAATAACAAAATGCAGAAAGATTTATAAATTATGAGTCCTGGCACTTCACATGGAGGCCTGTCGAAAATGCAATTAGGCTTGAATTGAGAATCAGAAGTATTTTCACATGTTAACACAGCTGTGAAGACTGTTTGCAGTGAAACAGCTGGTTTCAAGTTTCATCCTGATCTTGAAACAACCCTCTTTTCTTCATATTGAGAGCAGAAGTTTCAGTATCTTGGATTGGTGGATTTGTATTTGTTAAACCAGACTAATTTCTTTTGACAATGATACTCATCACCCAAGTTGTGTGTGGGTGTTTTCTAAACACACTTACCACTTTACCACCTTCTCATGTGATGCATCCCACTGGTTCATGTTGATAACTAGGCTTATGATAATAGCTTTTATTGTACTTTACAGTTAATCCAATTTCCTGATCCAATTCAGCAGCCCTTCCCCAACCTGGTGCCCTACAGACGATGTTGGATAACAATTCCCTTTATTCCTGACCATTGACCATACTGGCTGGGGCTGATGGGAACCTCTAACAGGACCCAGAGTGTACCCAGTTGGAGGAAACTGAGTAATCAGAATAGCAGAAGCCTGCGGAAGTGGCACTCCAGATTTACCCTAAAATTCCAAACTTCAGAAAGAACCATCTGCCAACTACAGATAATGCAAAGCTAATAAATACATAATAAATAAATACATAAATACATAAATTAGGAATGCCTATTGAATTCTTCCCACCCTAATTCCTTCCAGGATTTTGAAGTATGGAAGCCTTGTTTCCAGAACCACAGTGCTGCAATACTGAGTCATTAGGCGCTCAGTTTAATTTCCTAGACTTCATTCAAACTACCATGCTCATTCAGCATGAAAAAGATCACTTTGCACCTTTTTGTTTCTTATAGGATGCCAAATGTATGCCAGCACAGGATATCAGGGACTGGCTGGACACTGAAGAGAAGGCAGGTTGGAGACTGAAATACATGCCTCTTCCTAACTTGTAAATGTACTACTTTTGACAATAAAGTATGTTTCCAAGCACAATTCCAAGTATTGGTGCTGATCTTAAAGCCCAAAACGGCCTCAGTCCAGTATACCTGAAGGAGCATCTCCACCCCCATCATTCAGCCCGGACACTGAGGTCCAGCTTCAAGGGCCTTCTGGCAGTTCTCTCACTGCAAGAAGTGAGGTTGCAGGGAACCAGGCAGAGGGCTTTCTGGGTAGTGGCGCTCACCCTGTGGAACGCCCTCCAATCAGATGTCAAGGAAATATACAACAATCTGACTTTTAGAAGACATCTGAAGGCAGCCCTGTTTAGGGAAGTTTTTAATGACTGATGTTTTAATGTATTTTTAATCTCCTGTTGGAAGCCACCCAGAGTAGCTGAGGAAACTCTGTCAGATGGGTGGGGTATAATAAATTGTTGTTGTTGTTGTTGTTGTTGTTGTTGTTGTTGTTGTTGTTATAAAGTAGGGCTGCCATTTGTCTAGACATAGCCAGGATTCGTTTGCTGAAAAAAGCTTAACAACTTTGGCTCAAAGGAAAGGAAAGGAATCTTAATGTGGTTGCATGATGGCACAAATATTCCTTTGGTGCAGAACTAATAATAAAATAATTTTATTTTTTATACCCTGCCCATCTGGCTGGGTTTCCCCAGCCACTCTACATAGAACTACTCCAGACATAAGGCCTATAGACCTTACTCCCAGATAAGTGGCTAGAGGACTACTGCCTTAATCAAAATGCACATGTGCTGGACATGCTCTGGCAGCCCATTCAAAGATCAAGAAGCAAACTGAAAACCAGGGATGGAGCATCCGTTTTGTTGCTTGAGCAAAATGGGAATGTGCCACCCTGCTACCGGCAACACCCCAGTCCCCTTGCATTGCATGGCAGTTCCCATGAAACATGGGCAGTGGTGCCATCTTCCAGTGAGAGCCTGCAAAATCTTGATGAAAACTGGTGCTGTTGCCACCACTGCTTCTCCAGATGCAGCAGGGTGGGCGAGATGCTTGAGGTGGTCACCTTACCTAGCCTCATGGGCAGGCCAGACCTGCTGAAAACTGTGGCACACTCACATGTGCCAATTCCAAAATTCAAGGCAGAGACATCTGGAAGTCCAAGCCCACAGAGTAATGGGAATGGAATGAAGAAAACCCCTTCACTCCTATATTGGCATTCCTACTCCCCCATCTTTCTCCAGTCATTGTTTCATGCTAAATAACAACAACATATCCTGCAACATTTCCCTGATGAAAATAGGGACATCCTATTCCACAACAACAACAACAACAATTTTATTTATACTCTGCCCATCTGACTGGGTTGCTCCAGGCACTCTGGGTGGCTTACAACATATATAAAAACATAATAAAACATTAAATATTTTTTAAAAAACTTCCCTAAAAAAGGTTGCCTTCAGATGTCTTCTAAAGGTTGTATAGTTACAAATCTCCTTGGCTTGGGAGTTGCATAACTCCATACCCTCTCTGATGAAAATAGGGACGTCCTAAGGAAAAGTGGGGCATTCTGGGATAAAATCAGAAACTGGGACAGCTTCTGTAAATCTTAGACTGTCCCTGGAAAGTAGGGACACTTGGAGGGTTTGTTGTTGTTGTTGTTGTTGTTGTTGTTGTTGTTGTTGTTGTATTTGTACCCTGCCTATCTGACTGGGTTGCCCCAGCTACTCTGGGTGGATTCCAACAGATATAAAAACATAATAAAACATCACACATTAAAACTTTCCCTATACAGGGCTGCCTTCAGATGTCTTGTATAGTTGTTGTATAGTTGCTTATCTCTATGACATCTGATGGGAAGGTATTCCACAGGGTGGGCACCACTACCAAGAAAGCCCTCTGCCTGGTTCCCTGTAACCTCACTACTTGCGATGTGGAAACTGCCTGAGGCCCTCAGAGCTGGATCTCAGTGTCCAGGGCAGCGGCTGAAGAAGGAGCCAAAAGGGGTTTCTTGTGTGTGTGATTCTTGTGGCTGATTAGCTGCTTTCCCTGGTCAAAGGTCAGAGGGGGCAGGGTTTCTGTTGAGGCAGGTGATTAGCTGTGGGAGGAGCTTATCAGTGTTTGCAGGGCAGCGGAGACTATCGGCGCGCGCAGTTTGAACCATCTTTTAGATTTAGGGGAGCTAGTCTCAAGCCCAACGACACATTCTCAAGATGGAGGGGGAGGGAACAGCTGCAGTCGCCTGCGGTTCCTGCGCAATGTTTGCCATCTTGCCAAAGGTTGCAGGCAGCTTTACGTGCAGCAATTGCATGTTGATTGCCCTCCTAAAAGACAAAGTCCAGCAACTGGAGGAACGTGTAGCTACGCTCCAAAGAATTAGAGAGCTGGAGCTCTTCTTGGAAGCAACAGAGCACACCGTCTCCACCAAGGAGGAGACAGGGGACTCCCCTGAGAAGGAGGCTAGTTCACCAACACAGGAGCCCGATATGTGGAGAAACGTGACTCAAAGAAGTAGGAGGCCCAGGGTTCGCTCTGATTGTCTAGAAATACACAATCGCTTTGAGGTCCTCTCCCCTAGCATGGAAGACGAAGAGCAGACTCCATTTGAGGATCTCTCCCTCATTACAGTCGATCACGTATATGAAGATGAGCAGCAAAGTCAGTCCTCAGGGAATGTGCAGGCGACCTTGGAACGGACCGCTCATGGAAGAACCCTGACCAAACCTAAGAGAAGGCGTGTAGTGGTGATAGGGGATTCCCTACTGAGGGGAACAGAAGCAGTGATCTGTGGGCCTGACAAGATGTCTCGGGAAGTGTGCTGTCTCCCTGGGGCTAAGATCCAAGATGTAACTGAACGACTGCAAGGAATCATAAAACCCACTGACAAATACCCCTTCCTCTTGGTTCATGTGGGAACCAATGACACTGCAAGCAATAGCCTCCAGAAGATCAAAAGAGACTACGAGGCTCTGGGCAGGAAATTGAAGCAATTAAATGCACAAATCGTCATCTCATCTGTCCTCCCAGTTGAACGACGTGGCCCAGGGAGAGAGAGGAAAATAGTGGAAGTAAACAGCTGGCTTCGCAAATGGTGTAAACAGGAACGGTTTGGATTCTTAGATCATGGACTGCAGTTTCTTGAGGATGGACTTCTGGCAAGCGATGGGCTGCACCTCACAACGGTTGGGAGGAATGTTTTTGCCAAAAAACTAAGAAACCTCATCAGGAGGGCTTTAAACTGACTAATGTGGGGGAGGGAGACAGTGCTCCTGAAGGTAGGAGTCTATTAATTGATGAAGATGATCATCCAAATGTCATAGACCAAATGGAGCAAACAGCAAGCAGACCTAGTGGTGGGAGGAAAAAATCCTTAAATAAGAGACACGGGGGAATGACTAATGGACTTCAATGTCTGTACACTAATGCACAAAGCATGGGAAATAAACAAGATGAGCTTGAGCTCTTGGTACAGCAAACTAAATATGACATAATAGGCATCACTGAAACCTGGTGGGATAAGTCCCACGATTGGAATGTAAAAATGGAGGGATACAATCTATTTCAGAGAAACAGACCAGACAAGAAAGGAGGAGGAGTGGCGTTATATGTCAGGGATGTGTATACCTGTGAAGAGATCCAAGATTTAGAACCTCAAAGCCAAAGTGAGAGCATTTGGGTCAAAATTAAGGGAGAGAAGAATAATAGTGACCTCATTGTGGGAGTTTACTATAGATCCCCAAGCCAAACGGAGGACATAGATGATGCCTTCCTGGAACAGATGGCCAAGCATGCAAAAGGAAGGGAGATAGTAGTAATGGGGGACTTCAATTACCCAGATATTTGTTGGAGGTCAAACTCAGCCAAGAGTATAAGGTCAAACAGATTCCTCACTGGCCTTGCAGACAACTTCATTGTCCAGAAAGTGGGAGAAGCAACAAGAGGAACAGCCATTTTAGATCTGGTCCTAACCAATGTCGATGACCTGGTTAATGGAGTAGAAGTGGAAGGATCATTAGGCGCAAGTGATCATGCTCTTCTGAAGTTTACTATACAACGGAAAGGAGCAGCCAAGCATACTAGGACTCAATTTCTTGACTTTAAGAAAGCCGACTTCATAAAACTTAGGGAAGTGCTGGGTGAGATCCCATGGACAGTAATACTAAAAGGAAAGGGAGTTCATGATGGCTGGGAGTTTGTTAAGAGGGAGATAGTAAAAGCACAACTTCAGGCAATACCAATGAGACGGAAACATGGAAGGTGCCTAAAGAAGCCAGGGTGGCTATCTAAAGAACTTTTAACTGAGTTAAGATTAAAAAAGGATGTGTACAAAAAATGGAAAAGGGGGGAAACCACCAAAGAGGAATTCAAACAAATAGCCAGCACGTGTAGACACAAAGTCAGAAAAGCTAAAGCACAGAATGAACTCAGGCTTGCTAGAGAGGTTAAAAGCAACAAAAAAGGCTTCTATGGGTATGTTCGTAGCAAAAGGAAGAACAAAGAAACAGTGGGGTCACTCAGAGGAGAAGATGGTGAAATGCAAACAGGGGACACAGAAAGGGCTGAACTCCTCAATGCCTTCTTTGCCTCAGTCTTCTCCGATAAAGAAAACAATGCCCGACCTGAAGAATTTGGAGGAAATGATTCAGCAGAGGAAACACAGCCCAGAATAACTAAGGAGATAGTACAAGAATACTTGGCTAGTTTAGATGTATTCAAGTCTCCAGGGCCAGATGAACTGCATCCAAGAGTATTAAAAGAACTGGCAGATGTGATCTCAGAACCACTGGCAGTCATCTTTGAGAATTCCTGGAGAACAGGCGAAGTCCCGGCAGACTGGAGGAGGGCAAATGTTGTCCCTATTTTCAAAAAGGGGAAAAGAGAGGACCCAAATAATTACCGCCCAGTCAGTCTAACATCAATACCAGGGAAGATTCTGGAGCAGATCATTAAGCAAACAATCTGTGAGCACCTAGAAAGGAATGCTGTGATCACCAATAGTCAGCATGGATTTCTGAAAAATAAGTCATGTCAGACTAACCTGATCTCATTTTTTGACAGAATTACAAGCCTGGTAGATGAAGGGAACGCAGTGGATGTAGTCTACCTTGATTTCAGCAAGGCATTTGACAAGGTGCCCCATGATATTCTTGTAAAGAAGCTGGTAAAATGCGGTCTTGACTATGCTACCACTCAGTGGATTTGTAACTGGCTGACTGACCGGACCCAAAGGGTGCTCATCAATGGTTCCTCTTCATCCTGGAGAAGAGTGACTAGTGGGGTGCCACAGGGTTCTGTCTTGGGCCCGGTCTTATTCAACATCTTTATCAACGACTTGGATGATGGACTCAAGGGCATCCTGATCAAATTTGCAGATGACACCAAACTGGGAGGGGTGGCTAACACCCCAGAAGACAGGATCACACTTCAAAACGACCTTGACAGATTAGAGAACTGGGCCAAAACAAACAAGATGAATTTTAACAGGGAGAAATGTAAAGTATTGCACTTGGGCAAAAAAAATGAGAGGCACAAATACAAGATGGGTGACACCTGGCTTGAGAGCAGTACATGTGAAAAGGATCTAGGAGTCTTGGTTGACCACAAACTTAACATGAGCCAACAGTGTGACGCGGCAGCTAAAAAAGCCAATGCAATTCTGGGCTGCATCAATAGGAGTATAGCATCTAGATCAAGGGAAGTTATAGTGCCACTGTATTCTGCTCTGGTCAGACCTCACCTGGAGTACTGCGTCCAGTTCTGGGCACCACAGTTCAAGAAGGACACTGACAAACTAGAACGTGTACAGAGGAGGGCAACCAAAATGGTCAAAGGCCTGGAAACAATGCCTTATGAGGATCGGCTAAGGGAGCTGGGCATGTTTAGCCTGGAGAAGAGGAGGTTAAGGGGTGATATGATAGCCATGTTCAAATATATAAAAGGATGTCACATAGAGGAGGGAGAAAGGTTGTTTTCTGCTGCTCCAGAGAAGCGGACACGGAGCAATGGATACAAACTACAAGAAAGAAGATTCCACCTAAACATTAGGAAGAACTTCCTGACAGTAAGAGCTGTTCGACAGTGGAATTTGCTGCCAAGGAGTGTGGTGGAGTCTCCTTCTTTGGAGGTCTTTAAGCAGAGGCTTGACAACCATATGTCAGGAGTGCTCTGATGGTGTTTCCTGCTTGGCAGGGGGTTGGACTCGATGACCCTTGTGGTCTCTTCCAACTCTATGATTCTATGATTCTATGATTCTATGATTCAGGCTGAACAGCAGGGGTGGAGACACTCCTTCAGGTATGGAAGTCCGAGGCTGTTTAGGGCTCTAAAGGTCAGCGCCAACACTTTGAATTGTGCTTGGAAACGTATATAACATGTCGGTATCCCCAATCCCCAGCCTGCCTCTAGCTATTGCTTCATGCTACAGATGCAGAAAGGAAGTGTTAATCTGATCCACCACAGTTAGCAGCCCTAAAAATGCACCTCTCCTGAAAGCCATGCTAATCTCAGAGGAACATTAGATGTTTCTGTTACAGTCCGACACTGAAAAGGGCCTGTTTTTCTCCTTTCAAAGGGCTCAGAGCGACAGTAGGTTTGTTGTGTCCTGCAATGCACAGGAGAATAGATATGAATTACCAGGAATCTAGGAGGGCAACTTCTTGCGCACAGTGATTTATTTACTTATTTGCGCAGTGGATTTCCATCAGTCCACAAAACTAAAAGATATATCCCCAGCATTTCAGGGGCCAGTGGAAACAATAGCGGCCATAAAAAATCTTCGGTGACTTCCCCTCGCTCGCTCGCTCATTCAACCCTTTCTTTTGGAAGAAGTTGCCCCCCACGTAAGCAGAAGCGAGAGAAGGGAAATTCACAAGAGAAAGCGGCAAGTGACAGCTTACGCGAAAGAACTGAAAATGAGCAGAAGGGGAGATAAAAGGGACGGCGAGAGAATGAGATTGCACAATGACATATTCTCCTATAAAACCACCTAATTCTCCTATTTGGTATTCATCACTGTCAGGAGCCATTGTGGGACCTGAATGAGGGCTTTATATTTAGCCTCATTATCAGCTCAATGATAGAGGGCAGACCATGCAAATGAAGTTCAGGACCATAGATATGTTGTTAAAATGCTGCAATTTGTCAGCATTTAGATAAACAAATGAGGGGCAAGCTGTGTCTGTGAAATGACCCATGGAGCACTTGTGGAATATTTTCTTTCCACTTGTTCACCAAAATATCTTCAGGGCTTCCGGCTTCTTAGGGATGTTTTTGTTCGGGCAAGTAAAACAACAACAGGAACACCTTTCTCCTTAAAAGAAAAACACCAAACTCCTAAACTTGCATTTTTAATTATGTTCGTGGGTGGGATCCAGAGCACCACTGGTGGTGTATTGCCTGTGCATTTGAATTTTTCAATTATCCCTTCCGGTGGCAACCCCCTAAAGCTTCCCAGATCCTATACATAGTTGGAGCCATTTAGAACTTCACCCCACAAGATGTGAGAGTTTATCACGGGAAATGAATATTGCCCCTCCTGCTTTCCACTTCTGTGTGGGAGAATCTGGGTGCCACCTCCCTCAAACAAGATGGCGGCAGCTCTCACTTTCTCTCTCCATTATTTTGTTGTAATTGAGCTTCATATGAGGAGAAGTTCCTCTCTCCAGGTTCTTATGGGGTCCCTCCCTCCGATACTTATCCCATATTCCAGACCTTTGTAGGTTCTGAGAAGAAGTCTGATTTCAGAATCTTGATTCTTGGTCGAGCAAATTTCATAGCACCATAAGGACTGTATTCCTTTTTCTGCCTCCCAATACCTCCATGTTGTTGTTGTGGTGCTGGTTGTCATCTCCTTCTCAAAGCTATTTTTCCAGTAATTTTTGTTTTATGGCTTACATTCACCTGATCTCTTTAACATACCCTCCAACTGTATTGTCTAACTGACACATTATGTATTTATTCCATTACTTGTGCTATTTGTATGAATTGGTATATATCTTCTGCATTCACCAGTAGAAAAAGGTCTTAGCTAAGTCCTACTGAAATTAATGGGCTATGGCTTAGTATCTCAGTGATCTTCCATCCAGATTTCCAAACAGTTCTATACTGACTTAAGCACAGTAATTCTGCAGTGTTTGGTGTGTCAGGCCACTGACTGTATCCTACTTGTAAGCAAGGTTTCCTCAATTGTGCAAAAAATACTTTAAAATAATATTACCAATAACAACAATAATATGTTTTATATGTATGGATTTGACTGGTACTATTTTGATATTAGACCTAAACATGTGCTAATCTGAAATTCAGACAACGGTAGCACTGGGGAGCTAGATTTGGAAAATGTAAAAAAGAGGAGGGGACAGAGCAAATTGCCCTTTGTGTGTTAGAGAAAAATGGATTTTGAAGTTATAGATTCCTAAACTTGTCTTGGGAACTGCCTCAGGCCACCGGACCCCCCAGAAGTGACAAGCTCACGATGTCTGTCTATCTTTCCATAAGGATCTATTGTTTTGTTACAAGGAAAAATAAATGTACCTATCTTTATCTGGCAAATTTTGGAAGGTCTGCTATTAACGTCTCCAGCTCCTTTGCCTCGCGCGCAGCTGAAGTGACTTGAACATGCTTAAAGACATGAACAAAGACCATTGAGTCAATTCTCTAGTTTCTTAAAGGGCTTTTAATGATGCCTTGAAAACCCGAACACCTTAGAAATCTAACTGAATGAATTGTAACACTCTCTGAAAAGCAAGATTAGGCTACAATAGGGTCTCAGTCAACTCTAGAAGCAGGCCTGCCTGAAAGCAGGCCTTCCTAGGATTATAAACAGCTGTTGAGCTACCTAATTCTTTCACAGCTTCCCCCCGCGTAGCTGGAAACTATGGCGGCATGGGATGGCCATCCATCTCAATCATTTTGTACAAAGCAGAGTCACTAAAGTCTCATTTGCAAGCCCTTTCTGTTTCTTGGCCAGCGTGCAGTCTTTTCTGCTCGTCTGAGGAGAATTATGTGGGCTTAATTAAGTGTAGTAACTTATTGGTAGCACAGCACCCGATCAAAGAGAGGTGCAGATGCGGGTGTCAAATGATGGGGCATCGCTGCTGTGAGGGAGACAAACGCGGGTGAGAAAACTATTCTGCGTCACCCAAAAGGAGTTATTTGGGACTCAATTATCCCATTCATTGTGACTGTGGAGCACCAGATGGTTACAATGCAAAAGAGCTTTCCATGACCATAACATTACTCCGAACACTTTTTCTTCTTCTCCAGTTCACCATACAACAATTAGTTCCTTATTGGGTGTTTTGTTGAAATGAAGAAGCGGGGGCATGGGAGGGGTAGGTTTGGGCTTCATGAACAGATTTAGTGCATCTAGGGACAAAAAAAAAGGAAGGCAGGGCGACGAATCAAAAGAAGAGATTGCAGCATGCCTCTGTTGTTTCGAAGGGGCCTTGGAGTAAGTGGCCTCACAGCTTATCTGGAATCAGACCCCCTCCACAATGTGGGAGATGTAAAGTGTTTCTAATCTGACCGGCTGCTGTGCCGTCTGCCAAGACGTTTCCACCCAGCTGAGCAAGGTTCCTTCCCCCTATTTAATTCATTGAGTTGTCCTCAATAAAAAGTAATTCCTTCTCATCAGCAGCATTCAAGCACACAGTGGGAACAAAACCAAATGAGCTCGTGAATATAGTGCTGGTCATTAAGCGGAGGCACCCAACTCCATCATGTTTTTTTGTTCTTCTTGTCCCCCTTGGGACTTGCGAAGACCTCACCATCCAACGAAAAGGGGAAATGCTCATTGATATCCACAAGAAGGACAGAGTTTCAACGGGGGAAAATGAGCAGCAGGTTTTTTTAAATAAAAAAAATATGAATGGGAGTAAATCCTTCTATACAGATCCTGTCCACAAAGTACAAGCTGTGAACTCCTGCCATGCTTGTGACCTGGGGCCTCCGGCTTATCCCATTCTGTCCGAAGCGTTCTGTGAAGCTTAAGACTAGTTTGCGCCCATCCGCCAAAGTTATCCCCACTTGGAGTATATTCTAAACATTTTGTTACTTCAGCCTCTGTTGTATTCCCAATTGGTGTTTGCACTTATGCATTTCTTTTGGAAGCCAGAAACAATCTGTTTGCTTTAAGATTCCCACATTGTGCCCATATGGCACCCCATTTTCACATTTGTATCATCCTTCCCTCACCTCTTTTCTTTTCTTTTTTCTTCTCTTCTCTTCTCTTCTCTTCTCTTCTCTTCTCTTCTCTTCTCTTCTCTTCTCTTCTTTTTATACCATATTCAGCTGAACTGATGAGAAATGCCCATGATATGAGAATCAGGACAACTACTTTATCAATTCGGTCCTGTGTTGTGCTGTCTTCTCACAGCCAAAGGTAAAGTTATATGCTACCACTTTATAACTGATCAATTCATCTCGTGACTCCTACGATGCAATGGCCAGCTATATTAATAGCCCTAAAGTTAGAAATGGAAGCATTTCTAATTCTAGCTTCACTGGGTCCAAAACCAAAGCCAGAATGGAAATACAGTGGTACCTCGGGTTACATACATTTCAGGTTACATATGTTTCAGGTTACAGACTCCGCTAACCCAGAAATAGTACCTCAGGTTAAGAATTTTGCTTCAGGATGAGAACAGAAATTGTGCTTTGGCAGCGCGGCGGCAGCAGGAGGCCCCATTAGCTAAAGTGGTGCTTCAGGTTAAGAACAGTTTCAGGTTAAGAATGGACCTCCGGAACGAATTAAGTACTTAACCCGAGGTACCACTGTATGGGGAACCGTCCCACCTGGAGCATAGATTCTCTGCAGCTTTTGAAAACAGTCCTTTTAACTTGTTTCACAAAGCCTTCCTTTAAGAGAATGGGATTTTTAGAATAGGAAAAAATATGGTTGAAAGAATGATGGCTACCACCGACCAAAGCAATAGTTGAGTTATAGATTACACTCATCTGACATACCCAGTTCTGCCTATCTTGGATTTCCCCTGATTCAGAGTGTTTTTAAAATATCATCATGATTCTCAAGTCATTGGGCAGCTGGGGGCTTCTCCCTTTGACTACTATAACCATGAGCAAGGCATGGTGCTTACAGAGGTAAGGAGAAGTAATTCTTATTTCATTTTAAAAAGCTATTCATTAAAAGTAGATGAGGCTTTGAACTTTAAAAGAAGCAAATTCGATAAAGTGAAGGAAAATGAACCCTGATCTCTGTCAACTTTTATGTTTGATGTTGACTAGAACAAATAACAATGGAGTAATAGAATTGTAGAGTCATGTAGTCCAAACCCCTGCAACAAAGAAATCTTTGCCCAACGTGGGGTTCAAACCCACGACCCTGACATTAAGAGCCTCGTACTGTACCGGGCTGAGCTATCCCAGAACACGAGCTCATATGCACTAAAATTCAGGCACTAAATTTCTGCTGGCTACCAAGAAATCACTGATGGTTCATTCATTTCTTTGAAACTCCACCTGGAAATATGCTGACCACTCTTGCAACGAAGGCTGGCTGCAAGCCAAACCATACCTGTTGTTATGGTGAAAATTGTTTGTTGAACATACTGATGGTATAGATAATAATATATTTATGACTTTCCCATTCAAAACAACAGTACAGCTCTGATGGCGTCTGCTTGAAAGCTGATTGTGTGGTTCCAAAGGCTGGCAGCCACATCCTATATTGGGGTTAGCCAAATAAAACTATATTTTGGTTTAAGTGCAGCTAGCTTTGAGGAAATGATGGTTAGGCTATTTGGGCCAGAGTTTATGTTGACTTTAAAACTGCAGCAGCCATGAGACAGAGCTCCTACCCCCAGCTTCAAAACAAAACAAAACAAAAGCTTTTCCAAGCAACATCTGCAGTAAGTTTTCAAGAAGTTAAGAAATGCAGAACACAATTCTGATTGTGACACTTGGGCTCTTATTGATCTCTCTGGGGCATTTAGCTCTCAGGTTCCTACTGCTTCTGCTATTTCTGTTACTTAACATTGATATTAAATACTCCTGCAGCCACTAACATCTTTTGCTAGTTACAATATGTTGAGCTGCCTAACACCAAGTAAGAACTTTGGCCCATAGGGATGGGTGAATATGTCAATTTTTGTTTATCTCTGTTTCTCATTTCTCCGCTCTTAAGTTCAGTTCTTCAAATTTCCATATAAGTTTGTGATATATCTATACAGCTATATCTATCCTCATGAAAATTCATTTTACTGCAAATTTCTCCTAATTTTTTGTATGCCTAACATTCACATTTTTGCAAAAGCAATTGCAAAGCCATTTCCCTTAACACAAATGCATGCTTTTCTAATATAAGCTTTTCTTTATTGATTTTATCCTACTATATGTAATCTGCTACACATTATTTGGCTGGAAAACTTCATTGCAAAATTCAGAGAAATACAATTTTTTAAAGGTTAGCTGTGCATCTGTTCAATCAATCCGTTTATTACAATCATAGACCAGCATCTGTTTTCGTCTTCTTTTGGAAAGTATAAGTTAGATAAGTTTGCCTTTAAATGTAAATCAATTCAGATTTCTCCTCCATTCCGATTGCTCCATCAGCTTGAGCATCATTTTCTCAAGGAGGAAGTAGCTCTCCAATACTTCAGTGACGGAGATGTCAGCATATGGTTGTGAAGCAGTGTTGTACCACTGAGCTACAGGTCCACAGGAACAGATTGGGATCTACTGGCTCTCAACAACAAAATAACTCCCTTTGCCAATAGCAGAAATGAACAAAGTTGTCTGGGTTACCAGGAGTAGATTACTGAGTTGAAAGATTGCGAGTTCCATTCAGTTCTGGTGTACACATAAAATAAAGATTTCCGGTGTCAGAATTCTTAATTCTTAAGTGTATTTCTTCTGCATCTCGCTCCAGTTCATGGTTCTTGGAGTTCTATCAAAAACCAAAGTAGATCTGGAAGTCTTCCCTCTCGGACAACACAATCACTACCTTAAGCCACTCACTTAGTCCTTCACTCCCTGTCCCTTCTTAGTTAGAGAACATATTTGGAACTGAGTAGTAATGTCAGCAGTTCTCTATAAAGTAGCAGTGCATTGTAAAGTACATCATAGGGGAGCTCAATTGCTCATAACTCACTCACACTCCCCCCCCCCGAAATCTTGTAGCCATTTTTTAACTGTGGTTATTCTTTTTTGGGGGAGGGTTTTGTTATTGTTGCCAGATTTAGAGAATGGGATAGAAGTGATTTTAAGAAGGAACCTTTGGGAGGAATGCAAGTCACACACTTTGCTCCAAATTTTCTCACTTTGCTTCTTTGTAGGGATTTGGTGGCAAGTCTGATTCGGCACATAGCTCCTTTTTGTCCTAAGAAGAAGAATGTAGGACAGAAAGGTCAGATGACAGTGAGTAGTGGGAAAGAAGAAGTCAATAATACCTACACATGTGCACACATGCATACCACAAATGTTTGCATCAAAGAAATTTAAATTCCATGCCAAGAAAAGCTGCACATGGTGGCCTCGGTCAGTTACGCAGATCAAAGGCATTGACTTATATCTGTTCTCTAGGTATACCGTATTTTTCGCCCTATAGGACACACTTTCCCCCCTCCAAAAATGAAGGTGAAATGTGTGTGCGTCCTATGGGGCAAATGCAGGCTTTCGCTGAAGCCTGGAGAGCCCCAGCGCCAGCCCCACAAGGTTGGGGGACATAGGGAGGCGGAACGCCGCCATCCCGCTGTCTCCTGAAGTGGTATGGAGGCTGACGGCGGGGAGACCCTGCCGTCAGCCCCGCAAGCTCCGGGGACAGTGGGGAGGCGCAGCGTGTCTTCCCGCTGTCCCCGTACCTGATCTGAAGGCGGGCGGTGGGGAGAAGAGCGCTTCTCCCCGCTGCCTGACCCACAAGCGCCTGGGGGGGGAATAATTTTTTTTCTTTATTTCCCCCCAAAAAAACATGGTGCGTCCTATGGGCCGGTGCATCCTATGGGGCAAAAAATACGGTAATATATTCTGTTTTCTATGCATAATATGCCTGTTGTCTTTGTCCATGGAGTTTTCTTGGCAGGGATAATGGAGTGGCTTGGCGGTTCCTGCTCCAGGTGGATCACGTTTGGTCAAAACCCTGCACTATGACCTGTCCATCTTGGGTGGCCTGGCACGCCATAGCTCATAGCTTCTCTGAGTTATTCAAGCCCCTTTGCCATGGCAAGGCAGTGATCCATGGAGGGGATCACCTTGCCAACAAAGGTCCGTATAGTTAAAGCTATGGTTTTCGCAGTAGTGATGTATGGAAGTGAGAGCTGGACCATAAAGAAGGCTGATTGCTGAAGAATTTATGGTTTTAAATTATGGTGCTAGAGGAGACTCTTGAGAGTCCCATGGACTGCAAGAAGATCAAACCTATCCATTCTTAAGGAAATCAGCCCTGAGTGCTCACTGGAAGGACAGATCCTGAAGCTGAGGCTCCAATACTTTGGCCACCTCATGAGAAGAGAAGACTCCCTGGAAAAGACCCTGATGTTGGGAAAGATGGAGGGCACAAGGAGAAGGGGATGACAGAGGATGAGATGGTTGGATAGTGTTCTCGAAGCTACCAGCATGAGTTTGACCAAACTGCGGGAGGCAGTGGAAGACAGGAGTGCCTGGCGTGCTCTGGTCCATGGGGTCATGAAGAGTCGAACACGACTAAATGACTAAACAACAACATGCATAATATATTCCGTAGTCGGATTCTGTAGATGCTGCATACAAGCTACCCCAAAAATAGCGTGCTGCAGATGTTTTGGATTAAAACTCCCATCATTAGTCATCACTGGCCATGCTGCCTGGGACTCATGAGGTTTAGACTCTAAAATGTTTGGAAGGCACCATGTTGGGGAAAGCTGCTGTATATTGTGTATAAAAAGGTAAAGGTAAAGGGACCGCTGACCATGAGGTCCAGTTGTGGCCGACTCTGGGGTTGCGGCGCTCATCTCGCTTTATTGGCCGAGGGAGCCAGCTTAGAGCTTCCGGGTCATGTGGCCAGCATGACTAAGCTGCTTCTGGCGAACCAGAGCAGCGCACGGAAACGCCATTTACCTTCCCACTGGAGCGGTACCTATTTATCTACTTGCACTTTGACGTGCTTTCGAACTGCTAGGTTGGCAGGAGCAGGAACCAAGCAACGGGAGCTCACCCCATCACAGGGATTCGAACTGCCGACCTTCTGATCGGCAAGTCCTAGGCTCTGCGGTTTAACCCACAGCGCCACCCGCGCCCATATTGTGCAGAGTGCATAGTATGCTATAATCGCAAAGCTACAATGTGAAAGGGCTGAGGCTCAGTAGTAGGCACCTAGTTTAATCCTTGTCATCTTCAGGTAGGACTGGGAAGGACTTCCTCTCTGAAATTTCAGAAATGCACTGTCAATTGCTGTAGGTGATGCTGAGCTGGATGAACCAATGATCTGATTCAGCGTGATTCAGCTTCCTTTGTAGGGCTGTAAGAGAGATGGCTTCCCCCACTTCACAATTGTTGCTGAGAGATGAGCTAAGGAGCAGGGCTCTGCCTACAATAGCTACAGGCTTTGCACCAACTTTGCTGAAAGCTACAGGCTTTGCACCAAGGGAACATGCAAATGGTTTCTTTTTGAAGGACACTTTTGCTCTCCATTTAACAAGCACAACAATTTTGATAGGCTTCTTTTGCTTTTTGCAGTTTAATTCATTGATGAGAATGCCTACCATGGTTCCCTGATCATTATGTTTTGGCTTCACTAGTGACGGAGAAGGGTGCAGCTCTGGGTTTCTTCTGTTTGGGAGAAAGGGGGAGATCATGAAAGCTAATAAAATATCAATTTAATATATCTTCGTTCCCTACTAGAGATGTTATTTTGAAGGTGTTTATGTTTCACCACAACTCAAAACCCAAAAAGTGCCTTCTTCCTTGTCTGGAAATACATTTTAAGTCCATTGCTTGAATTATAGGGCACTTAGCACTTCCCAAGGCAGCGGCAACACCAATTAAAATCCAGTTACCATTTTACGCTCAACATCTGCGATTAATGCATGAATTTAATTGAACCAATTCATTTCTAAATGTGTTTTTTTTCCCTTTGGGGGAGGGGGATTTCTGCCTTATTATTTTCAAATCCTCTGCATTTCCTGGAACACCGAGGAAGTCGGGGCAGGGGGAGAATCACACACAAAGACACACAAACTTTCCTGATGTACAATTATTTTTGACGTGGCTTGTAAACTTGGCTGTTGGAGGGGAAGGCCTTGTTATTCTGCTTGCCCCTGAAGGTTTCCCTTGTTCCCCAAAGCCCCCTTTGGGGACCAGTTTCTGCTCCCAATCACTGTCTCTTGTTTGCCCTGACCTGTTGACAACAACACTTGATTTTTATTTTTATTTTTAAAAAATTACCCTGTTAAAGCTGGGGAAATGCATTTCCTGATACACTGCAGATGCTGGGCTTTAGCTGGGCTTTCACAGGGAATTCAGACTGTTTAAATAGGTTTAACCTTGTACTGAATTTCAAGGCCCACAAGGCTTGCTTCTGCCACCTCGACCCCCCAAAAACAAATTAATGAGAGAAAGCCCTTCCACCGCCGTTCACAGGGCACATGAAAAGAAACCTAACACAGCTCCCCTCCAGCACACACACATTCTCAATGCTAATTAAGCAATAACGATCAAGGCACCAAGTGTTTCCTGAGGATTAATAACTAACTGGGAGGAGACGATGACCCCCAGACTGTCATTAATCCCAGGAAAAGCCCTGTGTGAAGGTTGTTATTGCTAAGTAATCTCTAGTATGAGAGAAAAGCAGACTAAATGTGCAATTGGCTGATTATATAGAACACTACACAGAAGTGGGGAAACCCAAAGTCTGTATGAATTGTACACCTTCTTCCCTCCTATGGATTTGACCCACAAGAGATATTTGAGGCCCTAAGATCACCTTGTGGAAACGCCAGGAAAGGAAATGTAATGAAATCTTGCCAGCAATGCATTGGATCTGTTGAGTACTAGGATGCCTATTATTTTAAGAGGACTCAAACATTGAAACCTGATGAGACTGACTCTAGTCCGTGAATGCTTACGTCAGAGTCTACTGTTCTACTTTATTTCAATGAAAGTGACAGTCAATGAAGTATTAAGGATCAGGAAGAAATTACTACCAAAAAAATGGGGGGGGGGGGGAACGTAGTGGTGGTTTCTGGGCAGGTGGAATTATCAAAAGGGACTTGGAGGGAAGTTAAGACAGTTTCAGTATGTTTGACCACATTTCTTAAGGTAGCTTTGCAGTGTATCTGTAGATCAGAGTTGTTAGGCTATAATCTTGTTCTGGATTTGAAGTGGGGACTTTGTAGGGACTTCTCTGTACAGATGTTTATGTGATGACAGAGGGAGAGAGAGGAGAGATGGGTTAATCTGTCAATTTTGGTTACTTTTAGGTTCTCATTTTTCCAGTTTTAAGTTCATTTCTCCAAATTTGCACATCAATTTGCATTTTTCAAAGTTCTTGAAAAATTGGCATTTTAGTGTAAATTGATTGATTGATTTCTATACTGCTGAATATGTTTTTTAAAATATCTCTAGGAGATGTACAAAAAACTGAAGCAGCAACAAACTATTGCAAAAATACAGAGTTACATATATAGTGGTATCTCGGGTTAAGTACTTAATTCGTTCTGGAGGTCCGTTCTTAACCTGAAACTGTACTTAACCTGAAGCACCACTTTAGCTAATGGGGCCTCCTGCTGCTGCCGCACCGCCAGAGCACGATTTCTGTTCTCATCCTGAAGCAAAGTTCTTAACCTGAAGCACTATTTCTGGGTTAGTTGAGTCTGTAACCTGAAGCGTATGTAACCTGAAGCGTATGTAACCCGAGGTACCACTGTAAAAATGTTACATTAATGCAAAGTTGCTAATATATATAAATCAATGTCAGTTTATTTTCCTTCTAACACACCCTCCCTCACAGCTTCTGGGTTCTCACCCAGTGTCCAAAGAAATTCGCAGCTCACACAGAAAAGCCTTGTAATGAGAAGAACTCCTAGAAACAGCAGACATCACTCTAGTCTCCCACTCTAGACTTGCTTTACCCTAATGTACACGTTTGTTTGCTGTTTTCCCTAATACGCATATTTATTTGCAAAGCAATTTTGCCCAGGATTGTACATTTGTTCTTTTCACTAATATGCGTACTTCACCCTAGTATATGTATTTTTGTACACATTACTTGGCGGGGAAACTGCCTTGCAAAATTCAGGAAAGTGCAACTTTAAATGGATTGCTGTGTTTCAGTTCATACATTGTTTCAGAACGTGTGAATTAAGTAGGTTCACCTACTTAATGCAAACCGAATCAAATTCCTCCTCCCCCCCATCCCTAGCTGAGAGAGACACATACAGACTTGGTTTGCCTTGGTTACAGAACTGCCAACATTATCTGAAATTACTTGGTATCTTGTGTCTTGGAATACAGTCAAACCTCAGTTTTCAAAAGTCTTGGCTGCTGAACGTTTTGGAAGCCGAATGCTGAAAACCCGGAAGTGAATGCTTCCGATTTTGAACACGCCTCAGAAGTCAAACAGCTTCTGAGGCATGTTTTTTACACCCTTCCCCCATTGAACTTGCTGACAGCTCTTTGGTCCTTGGTTTTCAAATGTTTTGGAAGTTGAACGGACTTCCGGAACGGATTACATTCAAAAACCAAGGTTCTACTGTACACCACAAATATTCCATCAGTTATGCAACCATGGTTATAGTTGTGGCTATCCTGCTAACATCCCCCTGGCACCGCCGCTGCCACAACTGCCCTTCAAAGTCTTGGTGCTGACCTTTAAAGCCCTAAACGGCCTCGGTCCTGTATACCTGAAGGAGCATATCCACGCCCATTGTTCAGCCCGGACACTGAGATCCAGCTCCGAGGGCCTTCTGGTGGTTCCCACATTGCAAGAAGTGAGGTTACAGGGAACCAGACAGAGGGCCTTCTCGGTAGTGGCGCCCACCCTGTGGAACACCCTCCCTTCAGATGTGAAGGAAATAAGCAGCTATCCTATTTTCAAAATACATCTGAAGGCAGCCCTGTTTAGGGAAGTTTTTAATATTTAATGCTGTGTTGTTTTTAACACTTGATTGGGAGCAGCCCAGAGTGGCTGGGGAAACTCAGCAAGATGGGCGGGGTATAAATAATAAATTATTATTATTAATTATTATTATTATTATTATTATTATTATTATTATTATTATTCAGTATTCATTAATAGGTGCTGAGAATACAGCGCAGCAAAAAAGAACCCCCCCCCCACACACATCTACACATCTGCTCATGTAAGACTTTTCTTCTAGGATAAAGTGAGTATTGTCTTTGTATGCGGAAGAAACGAAAGTGGGATGGTTGGTTTAGCAAAATGTAATGATCATTCAGAATCAATCCCCCACTCCCCACCCACCTCAGCTCCATTCTGCAAGAGCACCTCCTCGGTCTAAAGTTTCGTGCTGGCCTATTTCTTATTAGCAATGCTAAGCTGGCATCAAGGGGCTATCATCTGTCGAAACATCAGCAGGAGGAACAATTGACAAAGCAACCACTTGAGAATGTTGAGTAAACTGGGTAAAATGAAGTGAAAGAGGTTAATGTGCAACCTGGCACACAGTGCCAACCCAAGCCGTGAGAACCACTTATGTGATAATTGGTCCCTCACAATATCTTCTGCTCTGTAAAACATTGTCTTGGGCTTGTCTTTCAGCACAGGAACTGATCTCTTTGAGACACGCTGAAATGAAAACCAGCTACCCTGAGCTCCCGCCCTCTCCCAGGTAGGAATTCAGGTGGGAAAACCTGCGCCTTTTGAGCATCTACAAGCTGTTTCGGGTAATTTCAGGTTAGTGCAGCATCCATGTGTGTGATAAAGAAGCATATACATGAATGAGAAACCATTCCGGATTTAGGTCAGAAACAAACGATGCACTTTTGGTGCCTATTAGACCTTCTCATTCAAAGGCCAAAAATAAATGTTATGATAGATGCAACCCAACTTTTTCTTCTGTGCATAAACACACACACACAGAGAGAGAGGTATTACAGTTAGAAAAGCATTTTACAAAACTGACCAATGAATTGAGGATTTACAGCTTCCCAAGAAATGCTTCCGAAGCAACACCAACAAAAATAGCAAAAGAACAACATAATGTAATAATAATAAGAATAACAATAATAATAATAAATAATAATAATAATAATAATAATAATAATAATAATAATAATTTATACCCCGCCCATCTGGCTGGGCTTCCCCAGCCACTCTGGGTGGCTTCCAAAAAAAATATTAAAATACTGTAGTACATCAAACATTAAAAGCTTCCCTAAACAGGGCTGCCTTCAGATGTCTTCTAAAAGTCTGGTAGTTGTTCTCTTTGACATCTAGTAAAACACAAAACACACACACACACACCGTTCATTGCAGTATAAAAACCATATCTTAAAGCATCAATCTAAAAGATTCCAGATCATGGAATATAAAAATGGTGAGCAGAATTCAGGTTTATGTTTATTTATGGATCATCCATATTATGATTCTGCTTTCTAAAATGAATAAAGGACATTGTTCTACAATACCTGTTTTCATTATGCTACGTCCCTTGAACTTTTGTCTTAATTTGGACAATTGTTGGACTCTGCCAATCCATTAATTTACATGTAGGTATTTATGAATTTCTCCTTTTTTGCTATTTTAAATTTGGCAGCAGTTAGACGGTTTGATACGAAAGAGGCATGCACTTTTGGTTAAAAAAGTACTGTTGCATTGGTATGTATTGGTATACCTTGATTATTCTAAGGATCACCTTCTTAACCTTGCTCATGTCTGCATGGCAAGACATGCCCACCACATAGGTTTGCTGTGGGCAAATTTCCCTGGCAGCAAGCTTGTTTTATTTTCACTTTGTAGATCTTGTTCACTGTGTTTGGTTTGAGATGCCAACAGTATAATACCTTGCAATAATTTCCCCTTAAATTTAAACCATACGCTTCATTGCTTCACCTGAGAAATCTGCATCACATTCTTCTTTTGTAATTATTGATCCTTGCATCACTTCCACCTTATTTGAATTCAAAGTCTGGCTACCCTTAATGTGTTAAAAGCAGCTATGCATAAACCAAGAATTTACCACCGTCAGAATACCAACCAGATAAATTGGAAGAGAGGAGGAACATTCTTCTCCAGTCTGGATAAAACTTTCAGCTGGAGAAGAATGTGTGGGTCATAATGCCCACCTCACATTCAAGGTGTGCATTGCAAGTGCTTAATTCCTAAGGGTCTTATTTCCAAAACCAGAAGCACAAACCTCAGCACATCACTCTTTGAAAAGCACATTTTCCATGCCATTCATAGATCAGTCTTTTAGTGACTCAATTCCCCCCTGAAACTAACTTGTAAGTATGTGTAGCTGAACTTCAACACATATACTTTCTGTGTTACCCTTGCCTCTGTATTCCACCCACCGCTCTATTGCAGTCTCTTAGTTTAATTTTAGTGTCCCACTCAATACATGCAGATAGAAGCTCTTACTTGGAAATAGGAAAGAGATATTTATTTAGGCAAGTAAACAGTACATGTTCCATAGCAGACACAGTCCTCAGGACTCACGAGTTAAGGAGCAAGGCAAGAAGTTCTGAACTGGAAGGAAGCAACAAAGATATCCCAACAAGTTTCCCCAACCCTCCCACCGAATGCATGGTGAACTCCTTTGCTAAAACTCTCTTGCCTTGCAGGAATCTCAAGATTGCAAGCACGCACTCGGTCGAGGCAGGTAGGTTTGCTCCCACTGACAGATCTGGGTAACAAGACTGCACCCTCCTGTTGATTTCCTGCCACCTCCTCTTCAGCCTCCCCACTTGGCTGAAGACCTCCCAAGAGGCTCTCCACTCTGCAGGAGTGTTGTGGGAGGAGAGAGCCAGCACCCCTGCTCACCCTTCTAAACTGACTAGGGATGGAATGAGGAGATACCTCCCAACCAAGGTTCCCACAATTCAGTCCACTATCTGCTCCCCCCCCCCATCCAAGCCTGCCAGCTCAAGCCCAGTCACAACAGTGCTGCTGGGCTCATGACATTTAGATTATAAACTCCTCAGGGCAGGGAACTACCTTGGTTGTTTATGAATGATAGCACAATATCTGTCTGTGACAGACAGAGGCCATGTGCTTGGACTACACCACCCATCAGGCCCTGTCAGCATAGCCCATAGTCAGGGATGATGGTAGTTGTAGGCTAACAACATCTGGGCTGCCCCTGATTGGTTAGATGTAAATGCCTTGTGACAGCCTTCTATTCCACCCTAATTTTGAAATTGGGTTGCACAGCTGCCCCCTACAAATGCAGATCAGTTGGAGTCTGGGAATTGACCTCAGACGCTGTTGGAATAGGGGATATTTTTCTCAAGTGAGAGGCTCTGGTTTGCCGATACTGGAAAGTATGAAGAACATGTATGCTTTGGCACACCTGCAGACCCTCAAGAACCAAGAAACAGACTTCAAATTTATTTTTGATGATTCACATTGCTGCTACTTGTCCTTAAAAGTGTGAGAACTAACCGTTGCTCGAGTCATTGCCATTTCCTTTGCAATTGGAAATTTCCTACTGTATATGTCGTTGTATTTCCAAAGGCTTAAGACTCGCTCCTCAAAGCTGCTGCCAAAACTGTATGATTGCACGATGGGATTTTGCTTTAGCTGTAGCTAATGACTACACTCCCTGACCCTTGTAAATGGAACTTGATCTTGTCACATCAGATTTAGGAAAGCATCCTAAATGAGCTGTGGCAGATTCTTCCTTGATTGTGGGAAGACTAGGAAGGATGGTTTCTGAACCAGGAAACGGTAGGAAGGGTTCCGAGCCAGGAAGAGATTCAGTGAGGTTTCCCAAAGTCCGCCAAGAGCATTAAAAATATTATATTCAAATGAAACTCTAGCCTCCGGCCTATTTTGTTCTCACTGAGAACGGCTGAGTTGGGGATTTCCAAAATGGCACAACTCCAGTTCGGTCTCTCTGAGATAGGGAAAATAAAGACAGTCGTAAGAACTGTACTGTGGCAGCAAAGGGGTCAGGAAAAGAGCAGCGGGGGGCAGGGAAGGGGCAGGGATGACAGAGCAAGGGCAGTTTGCTGAATGGAACACAAATGGTGGGTTGGCATCAGCACCGTGGGAGCTGGACAGTGCAATCCTACACATCAGCTCAGAAGTAAGGCCCACTGAGTTCATGTTGCTTACTCCCAGGTGAGTGGTTTATTTACACCAGGACTGAGGAACCCATTTCAGTCCAGGGACCACATGTCAATGGTGGGTGGGGCCAGAGGCAAAAATGGTTTTAATAAGGCATTTGAAACTCAGCAGGAACAGTGCCTGTCTGACTTATTGTAGGAGATCTTCCACAGACCTGGGTCCACAACACCGAAGCATGACTTCTCATTGACCTGAGGTGTGCTTCCAGTCCATGGGAGAACACTAATAGTGCTCCTCTGGGTGATTTCAGTGATCAGTTTTGGGTGTACAAGTGGTACTTAAGATATCTACCCCCATCGTTCTACCCGGACACTGAGGTCCAGCGCCGAGGGCCTTCTGGCGGTTCCCTCACTGTGAGAAGCCAAGTTACAGGGAACCAGGCAGAGGGCCTTCTCGGTAGTGGTGCCCACCCTGTGGAACGCCCTCCCACCAGATGTCAAAGAGAACAACAACTACCAAACTTTTCTGAAGGCAGCCCTGTTTAAGAAAGCTTTTAATGTTTGATGTATTGCTGTATTTTAATATTTGGAAGGTGCCCAGAGTGGCTGGGGAAGCCCAGCCAGATGGGCAGGGTATAAATAAATAAATATAATAAATAATAATAATAATAATAATAATAATAATAATAATAATAATAATAATAATATCCTGGGCTAAATAATGAAGAACCCAAGGAAATGGGCATCTGCAGGGATTTTTCCAAGACTGAGAGTGAATATTCCAAATCAACAACCATAACTAGCATCAGATAACAGATCTGGCAACTGGAAAACAGCAAGGCCTGGATAGACCTGGCCTCTGAGAAAGTTGTTTTTCAGGTCTACCCTTTTGTTTTTTCTCAATTGATAGGTCTGCTAGCCAACTAAAGGTAGCCTTGACGTTCAGATTATGTTTTCCTACCCATACCTGAAACCTTCAATTGCTTCCCTAGCTCCCTTCACCTCCTGCAGATCTTGTGCCAGGAATATACTTCAGGGTTGTCACACTTTTCTCTAACTCCCCCAGCAAAAGGGATATTACAGTATTGGGCTACTTTGCAATGCAGGTGTGTAAGCCATGTTGCCTCAACTACCTCTCTTATAATATGGCTAAGTGGTGGACATGGTCTCCATTGGCAATGTTTACAAATGAGGCTGCCTCAGCTCCTGGCAACCACCACTCCTGACCAGGCCCCAGAGGCACTATTCACCTGGGGAACTTGTAGCCAGGGTTGCTGCAACAAACAGCCACACAAGCCTTTGGGAGGCAGAGACGCAAGAGGGCATCAGAGGAGCGAGGGAAGGAAAGAGGGACAGAGGCTACTGTGCTGGTCCTGTGGGTTACCTGAGAGGCGAGGTTGAAATTCAGTCCGTGGTCAAAGGTGCAACGTGGAGGCAGTCCGTAGTAGCTGTAGCTGGGTGCAGGGCAGGGAGTCGGGTGAAGTCAGGAACAGGCTTGCAAGCAGGTAGCCAGGGCGGGTCAGGAGCTCAGGCAGGAAAGCAGGAAAAGGGCAACTAGCAACCAACAATGTTGCTCCCATAACTTGGGGCTGGAACTGGCCGGCTTTTATCTGCCCCGAGGCATTGGGCAGCCCTGATCCTCTGGTGACTTGCCTCTCCTGGCCTGGAGGCGAGCACTCCTCCTGCGAGAACTTAGTTCCCTCCACCTCTCTGTCCTGAGCTTCTGCAGCTCAGGAGAAGCTGGAGGGTTACCAGACCCAGAGGCAACTTCAGCTTCCTCTGACGGGGCTGAGAGTGGATCACCTGCAGGCAGTGGGTCCTCCATCACCTCAGGAGCCAGAGCAGCTGGTGCCTGCACCTGAGGATCCAGCACAGATGAGGACCCTTCAGGCTCAAGCCCCAGCCCCGGCTCAGCTGGTTCTGGAGGCCGGGAATCCTGTGCAGGCTGCGATCCCTCAGGTTCAGCATCCGAGTCTGAATCCCAGGCCATCACAGCTGCTGTTGCTTGCGGCGCGCCACGACACACTGGTTGGTAACCACTGATGTAAAAAATAAAATCATACCAAACAGAAATAATTTTGTCCTTACTTATTTGACTTCTAGAGGCTCTCAGGTTATATGCCATTTCCCCCCCAGTAGGGCTGATTCCTGTACATTTGTGAACCAGTAAGAAATATCTGCTCTAGCTAGATCCTTCCAAAATGGGGCTATTGTGGCTCTGGCTGCAGTAAACATATGGATAAATGAGACCTTACAACATAATCCTTTATCACTCTCTTCAAAGATGTTTAGATGAGCCAGTTGTAGAGTGCATGCTACACTGCAATTTGGACTTGCACTAATCTCTTTAAACACAGAGAGCCAGAACCTTTGTACTTTTCCACAATCCCACCAGAGATGTCTACAAGTACGCACCAGCTGGTATCTCGTGCAACAGCATGGTGATAGTGTAGAATTTATATAGGATAACACGTGGTGCTAATAGCACTTTCGTAGCATTTTAATTGTTGCCTCTTTGTCTCTAGCTGAGATGGACCTAAATGGGGGTTTCTTCCACCTTGTCTGGCATTCCCGTTCCTCCAGTTTCAAACCCAAATTCTTGCTCCCACATTATTTTAGGGCCTTCTGTACCATTCATTTACTTTCTGTTTTTGCATGAAACCTGGGAATCGGTGGGTTATGGCGCTTTTTTGGGGTTGGGGAAATGCCATCTCCCAGCAGATAGAATCATAGAATCATAGAGTTGGAAGAGACCACAAGGGCCATCGAGTCCAACCCCCTGCCAAGCAGGAAACACCATCAGAGCACTCCTGACATATGGTTGTCAAGCCTCTGCTTAAAGACCTCCAAAGAAGATGCCCATGTCCAACAAAAATGTTTGTTTTGTTGTAATCAAATGTTGCTTTTGAGCCATAGTAAGTGGTTGCAGTTGCCCCGTGAAGCCACCCATTCAAGCTTTCCTCGTCTGACTTTGCCCAAATAGTGCCAGCTGAAAGAGTGGGTAAGGGCAAGCATTTCTGCTACTGAGCACTTGCCTTTTCTATACTTGTTTCCACAGAGTGTGAAAGAGATAGGCAAAGCACAGCTACTATTTAGGATTCCCCCCAAACCTCAAACCTGCAGTGCTGTCCACAGAGAGCAGGTGCACTCCCATAAGACTTGGGAGAAAGAACATTTTATGTCTTATCTTGGGCCATACGGCTTAGAAGCAATTGATATCAACGTTGTTGAGAATACTGGCCTGTGAAAAAGGCCAGGCAGGAAGCCTGTGGAAAACCATGAACCGACCTTCTAAATGGCAATCCTGAAATCTGTTCCTCAATGGGCAATTAATATCATTAAGTATCAACATTGTAAAAACTTGAAATAGTTCCATTACAATCACTGATGGGAATGAAGATTCATTTTGCGCAGATAACCTGCCTTTCTTTCTGGGTTTGAAAAGACTGAACTGGTCCTTTATAAGCCCCCTCTCCAAAATGTAAGGGGCTAATTGTTTTAAATGATCTTTATTGTAGGCATCATCTGGAAAAGATCTTGTGAATTTTGAACACATGCTGTAAGTGAACCTTAGATATATGTGCTTTGGCAGTTCCACAGAACTCCTCCACAGAAAATTAAATTGATTCTTTGCATATGGAAGATCCACATCCCCCTCCCTCTCTCTCTCAAGTCAAACTGCACCCTAAGCCTTTACAGGGAGGTAGTTTTATTGGACAAAGACTATATCCACTTGTTATCAGTGGTTATACTGCTTTGGGTAGCTCTGCTTGTTGAGTAATTTAGGAATCAGCTGCTCTCATGCAACTTATGTATGTTAAATCATTCAACTGCACTCCTGTACAATGGTACCTTGGGTTACAGACGCTTCAGGTTACAGACTCCGCTAACCCAGAAATAGTACCTTGGGTTAAGAACTTTGCTTCAGGAGGAGAACAGAAATCGCGCCGTGGTGGTGGTGTGGCAGTGGTGCAGTGGTGGTGGGAGGCCCCATTAGCTAAAGTGGTACCTCAGGTTACAAACAGTTTCAGGTTAAGAACGGACATCCAGAATGAATTAAGTTCTTAACCTGAGGTACCACTGTATTCACATGCATGACTTAATGAAGCAATGCAGGACCTAGCATTAACATGGTTATTGTCCTAGGAAGATGGTATCTGTCTTTTCTCTCTATGTGCTTATAAGGTGCTGAAGTGGCTCAAAGAGAATATGGGAAGTAGCTTTATAAAAGGGATAAATAAATGAACTTCCTCTGTTCCATCCTGCCCCACTTTGTGGGTTCCATCCACCCTGCATTCTGTTTCTCTTCTTCGATGAGTAAGAGAATGTCCAAAATCAAAGCACATGCACTTGATTGCACCTTTCCATTCATTTGTATCTCTCCCCACTCCAGATTGCCAAGGCACATGCTGTGCACATTGATAATATGCAGGAAAAGAAAAGAAGGAAAGAAAAAGAGCAGTCTTGATGTGATTGGAGGAAAGGCAGCCTTGATTTGATTCCACCAAAACTCTGTGGGGTGTTTTACTGATGCACCTTGTATGCATTGATGAAACACCTCAAAAAGCAACTTTGATGAGATGGTGCACAAGGGTTAAGATTATTTGGTGTCTGGGATTTCATCAATGCACACAAGTACATATGCGTACTCATAAAACACAGAGTAAAAAATAATCTTGATTCAATCATATTAACATCTATTCTAGTCTTGGAGCACTGAAAGATCTCAGGGGTCCTTACATTTAGTTTCCTTGGAATGAAGGAATAAAAAGATGGATAACATTTTCTGTGATATAAGGTTTATTTATACATTAACAGGGAGTGTCCAGCACTGCTTGGATATTTTTAGAAACCAAAAATTATTGAGATTTTTGAATGGGTTGTGAGTTTGGACCTGTCATGGCCAAAATAAGGTGAAGTCAATCCAATGTCACATTTTGGTCCACCAGCTTAATTCAAAATGGTACCTGTCATACAATCATAAATGGAACTTTTGTGCCATGTTTGGTGACAATATCTCAAGAGGCAGCCGGACTTATGTAAAAAAAAAATGGGCAAAGTCACACCAAATTGATATCTCTCTCTGCCATCTTGATTCAAAGTGGCGTTTGGTGTCCAAATGGTGACAAAGCCTGCCACCTCACCCCAGGAACCCTCGTGGCAGCCAGAGCCAACTTCCAGCTCAGTTTCAACCCTATAACAATATGTAAAGGTAAAAGGTAGAGGATCCCTGGACAGTTAAGTCCAGTCAAAGGCAACTATGGGGTTGCGGCACTCAACTCGCTTTCAGGCCGAGGGAGTCGGCGTTTGTCCACAGACAGCTTTCCAGGTCATGTGGCCAGCATAACTAAACCGCTTCTGGTGCAACAGAACACCGAGATGGAGCCACCGGAAATGCAATATGTATGACCACACCTAGGGTTGCCATACGTTCAGAATTTCCCAGACATAGCTGGTATCTGGCTGTTGGAAACAGTGTCTGGGCGGAAATCTCTGCAATGTCCGGGAAAACCTATGTCAGAAGTGGTTGTTGGCGAATTTCCTCAACAACTTTGGGCAACACTGGAAAAAGGTCAACATCTTGTGTGTCTGGATTCTAACTTTATGAAATATGGCAACCTACACCAATACTTCTTTTTCCTACATTGACTGCTTTGTCAGTGTAGACATGCACATTGGAACACCTGCATGAACCAAAGGAATTGAAAATTGCACATGAAACACACTGCATATGAAATAATACTGTATACCTCAAGAAATACCTCAAGAAATGTTCAGCGATATACACTGAACAAAGAGCTAAGCTGATTGTAAACAATATGACTACAGAAGAATTAAAAATATCAAAAGGTACGAGACAAGGATGTCCTCTTTCACCATTGTTATTTATAATGGTTCTGGAGATTTTCCTAAATTCAATAAGGAGAAAGGAAGCAATAAAAGGTGTGTCAGTAGGCCATAATGAATATAAAGTAAAAGCCTTTGCTGATGATCTGGTAATAACAGTGGAAGAACCGCCGGAAAGTTCAAAAGTTGTTTTGGAGGAAGTTGAACAATTTGGTCAAGTGGCAGGGTTTATATTGAATAAGAAAAAAACTAAAAAATAGCAAAAAATATGGATCAAGGTATGAAAGAAACAATTCAACAACAAACAGGGATAGAAGTGGTGAAAAAAGTTAAATACCTGGGAATCTGGTTAACCCCCAAGAGTATTGATTTGTTTCAGAATAATTATGTGCCAGTGTGGAAGGGAATAAAGAAAGATCTAGAGGTGTGGGGCCGAATGAAATCATCCTTTTGGGGGAGAATTTCAACGATTAAGATGAGTGTGCTGCCAAAGATGTTATTCTTATTTCAGACAATTCCAATAATTAAGGGGACAGCAATATTTAAAGAGTTGCAAAGAGCAATTTCAAGATATATCTGACAGGGTAAGCAGCCAAGAATTATGTATAAGTTATTAACGGATGCGAAAGAAAGAGGCGGCTTTGCCCTGCCAGACTTGAAATTATATTATGAAGCTTCATGTCTCTGCTGGTTGAAAGAATGGATAAAGTTAAAAAATACTGAGTTATTGGACTTAGAAGGTTTTGATAACAGATTTGGCTGGCACGCATATCTATGGTGTGAGAAAAGAAAGATTCATAAAGGTTTCGAAAACCACATCTTTAGAAGATCTCTCATAGAAATATGGGAGAGATATAGAAGTTTATTAGAATCAAGAACTCCCCACTGGCTATCTCCATTAGAAGTTATGAGTCTTAAGAAAGTCAATATGAGGGGGAACTGGATTACATATAAAGAATTGATTATAAAGGAAGGAGGAAAATGGAAAATGAAATCCTATGAAGAAGTGAAAGAGTATGTGTATGATTGGTTGCATTATTATCAGGTTAACGAAATGTTTAAAAAGGACTTAAAAGAAAGGTTATGAGGTAAAAGAATCGAAATTTCAAATAGAAATAATAAACAATGAAAATAAAATTTTGTCCAAGATGTATAAAATCTTGCTAGAATGTTATACAAAAGATGAGGAAGTTAAATCGGTTATGATACACTGGGCCAGAGATTTGGGTTATAATATACAGTTTAATGATTGGATAAAACTGTGGAATGAAAATATAAAATTTACGGCATGTACTGTGTTAAAGGAAAATGTTATGAAAATGATTTATAGATGGTACATCACACCTGTGAAACTGGCAAAAATGTATAAAACATGTAATAAGTGTTGGAAATGTAAAGAAAAAGAAGGAACATTTTATCATATGTAGTGGGATTGTAAGAAGGTGAAGGGCTTCTGGGAAATGATATATAGTGAGATGAAAAAAATGTTGAAATATACATTTGTTAAGAAACCAGAGGCTTTTCTTCTAGGAATAGTAGGAAATGAAATAAATAGAATGGACTGTAAACTTTTCCAATATGCAGTAACAGCAGCGAGAATATTATTGGCCCAAAAATGGAAACAGGAACAACTGCCAATGCTTGAAGAATGGAGAATGAAACTGATGGAGTATGCTGAACTGGACAAACTAACAGGAAAGATCAGATATATACGAGATCAAAAGTTCATTGAAGACTGGGGAAAATTTTCAGTCTATCTGAAATGTGTATGTGATGAGCAAATAACGCTAGTGGGATTTCAAGAAGTTCTGTAAATGATAGAGGACTATTGTATTGATGAAAACTAAGTGTGTGAAGGTTTATAAAATGCAATATAAAATTAGGAAATGCGTATTTAAAAATTTGAATAATGGATGATTGTCAGAGAGGTTGAAGGAAGTTTAAAAGAGAAAATATGTGATAAATTTAGATTGGATACTATAAATGTATGTTGGAAAATTTAATAAAAAATTATAAAAAAAAGAAATAGCTGTGCCTTGCTAGTCAACTGTCACTATTCATAAGACGTAACACTGGACAGCCATTAGGGATGGATGAACAACCCTTGCTTGCCTCAGAAAACATCTGGGTTTTATGTCTGTTCCTTGTAACAACTTGCAAAGCCTTGAGGAGTTGTGTCACTGCTTGCAATGATCACAAAATGAAGATAGGAACACCCACCCCACACCCCACTCAATCAGAAGCAATACAGAGCCAGTGTGTTGTAGTGGTTAAGAGCGGTAGTCTTGTAATCTGGGGAACCGGGTTTGCGTCTCCGCTCCTCCACATGCAGCTGCTGGGTGACCTTGGGCTAGTTACACTTCTCTGAAGTCCCTCAGCCCCACTCACCTCACAGAGTGTTTGTTGTGGGGGAGGAAGGGAAAGGAGAATGTTAGCCGCTTTGAGACTCCTCAAAGGGAGTGAAAGGCGGGATATCAAATCCAAACTCTTCTTCTTCTTCTTCTTCTTCTTCTTCTTCTTCTTCTTCTTCTTCTTCTTCTTCTGTTCCAGTGATCTTGTCTCTGAAGGCAACAAGATCATTATTATTTTTTTACAAAAAAATATTTATTTACTTATTATCATGCATTGGTGCACAGCAAAGGTAGCAGTAAAAACCATGCAGGCAAAGTACTTATATTTACAGTATAAGTGCCTAAAGCTGAAACAAGCAGAGACATGTCTGCATCCAACGCTAATCAAAGGAAGAGAGGAAGGGAGAAGCAGAAAATACTACATGCTCCTTCCTTTCCAGGAGAGGACAGGAGAGGAAATGACATCACACAGGACCTTCTCTACCAACTGTATTTCTATGGTCTAAGTACCTGCCTGTCAGCGATACAGCTCTGTGGAATTAGTGCCTTCTTGTGCTAACTAGCAAAAATATGCCTTTGTTAGGTTTGGCTGCTAATCTCCCACAGTATGAAGGAGCATTGGACTCTCTTTTCCCATCCCTGACATTAAAGCATCCTGACTTGCCTCTAATTAGAAGAAGAGATTCAATTGTAAGTCACCTTGTGTCTTCCCAATGAACTTGATTACTCAACCTTGGGAACTGTACTTGTCAGCAGAATCCTCAGATATATATATTTTATTGAAACCCCAGAGCCTTGTTTAGTGCCTGGAGTTGCCTCTTCCAAGTAGACATATATGTGGAAGTTCAGTGGCTTGTATCTTATTATCTGCCTCAGGCAGACTCATTGCCCAGTTCCCAGTCTGGACAGTGGTTTTGTACATCTTCCAGAGTACAACTTTTGTTTCCTTTTGGAATTGCAAGTTTTGCAGAAGTTTGAATCACTTCTTTCCTGGTTCGTTTGGCTGCTGAATCTGTTTTGGGAAATAAGTACTGAAATGGTGCTGAACATATAAGTCTCTTTGTCAAATAACCTTTGAAATTCTTTAATGCTAAGATCTGTGGTTTTACGGATGCTGTTGTTATTATGACACACATTTAGGACTCACCTTACTTTTGTGATTGTAATTTTGTGATTTCTTTCATAATGTGCCTTAATGTTGTATCTCGCCTGGGGACCTTAGGGTGAAGGGTGAGTAATTTATTTATTATTACTGATGTTGTTGCCAGTGGTTAGAGATGATGGAAGCTGTGCTGTGGCACATCTGGAGAACGGCAGGTTCTCACTTCTGCTTTAATGGACATATGCAGGACAACCTTTACTCAGAGAAGTTAGTTCCACTAAGTTGAATGGGACTTACTCCCTAGTACAGGCATAGGCAAACTCGGCCCTCCAGATATTTTGGGACTACAGCTCCCATCATCCCTAGCTAACAGGACCAGTGGTCAGGGATGATAGGAACTGTAGTCCCAAAACATCTGGAGGACAGAATTTGTCTATGTCTGTCCTAGTATTTTGGTTTAGGTTTGCATTCAATCCCTCACAAGTTCTCTTCAATTTCATTTTTTTTTAAGCATGGCATGAAGGCACATGATGCAGGAGGATTGCTGAAACTAAACACGTCTAGAGACTTTCAGTGTCTGCCTCAATGGAAAACTACCTGGAAACACTTCAGCTCTGTGGGAAAAAATGTGGGATATGAATGAAATAATTAAGCACATTTCTATCCAAAACTGAGCATGAAACTACATGACCTGATTCCTTAATAATATACCGCTACATCAGATTCAGTCTCTTCCTCTGAATGATTCAGCCCATGGTAGAAGATTGCATAGGCATTCACCTAGCCAATATCTGCTGTAATCATTAAAGTGACTAATTATTACGGCATCTCCCTTCCAAGGTCAAAATCAGGATCCTGTCCTGAGAGGTTCTGGATCAATATCTATGAAGACTGTAGCTTAATCTGTTATGTTTGGACTAGATGATTAAAGAAAAACACTTCAGCAGCACCCAATTTTGTTGTTAGAAAATATTTCACAAAAACGTTGCTAGCCATTCTGCATGAGCATACTACTGATTATGGTGCAGTCCTTTCCGCTTGTAATAAAAGTCAGTGCAGCTGTTTCAGGGGCAGCTGTATAAATGCAACTAAATCACAAGAAAAACTATTTATTCATTAAAATATGGCTGGGGGCAAAAGAAGGCTGAAGTTATTAAAGCAGGACTAAAAGCTAGTTCCAATAAAACTCAGAGAAGTTAAAGATTAAGAGCGGATACCTTGAGTATATTAGTGGTATGAACTTCTAATATCGGAACAGAAACCCCAGCCCCACAGACCCCCTTGTTTTGGGTAAGGAAGAGAGAGAAAGGCATTTACAACTTAAAATTCATTAAAAGTATGTTGCTGTGCATGCATGTGACCTTGGCGATTTTAGATTGTCAAGTGGTATACCTTCTGGTTTCAGAAAAGGAAAGTGAAATCAAACCACAGTGGCACAGAGGAGAAGAAATGCTCACTAGACCCCTGGAGTCAATGGCTAAACTCTCGCTCCCTTCAAGGGAACTAGATTGTGCTCATTGCACATTCTTTAGTTGTCGTTGGGGGGCGGGAGGGAGGACGGCCGGCAGTGACAACCTTGTGAAAAGCTTCAACCGGCACCCTTTATCAAGTCCCACTCTTTCCACTAGAGGGATTATAGAATTATAGAACTCTTTAGAAAATACATCAGGAGTTGGCCGGGGCAAACTTTTATCAGCGTTCGGCCATTGTTACTTGTATTTGTGTAGCCTTATGGTAGCAAGAGGTCACATTTCCATAAAGATAAATTCCTTATTAGACTCAACTGTGATCTGAGGTCATTGCATATCTGTGCCAGGACAGACTTAAAAGTGATGGCGAATAGGAAGTTTTTTGTGCTGCATTGTCCTGGTTTACTGAGTCTGGAGCCAGACAGCATTTGGACCAATATCAGCATGGACTAAAGCCGGCATATCTTTCTATTTGCTCATCACGCAACAATGAGTAAATAAACACTGTCCGCCATTGCAGACTGAGCTGTCAGTCCAATTAGGCGTGAGAGTGTCCCAGCGCACCCTGTTCCCTATATCTTTACCTACTGCTTCCCCTGCTCAGATGCCTGGGGGGTGATTTCAGGCAGACACAGCTGTATTCAGGCACAGTTACATGGCTGGAAGGGGTCAGGTCTGCTGTGTCAACACTAATCCTTCCTGTCTATTATCAGCCAGTTGGGCATTTGATTCGTGTCAAGTTTCTGAGTCCACTGGAAGCCGAATATCACAGTCGTAAGATAACTTTTTGCCCTGCTTTCCTCCAATCACAGAAAGGCTTCTGTGTTTTCCTTTACTCAGTTGCCCAATCCAGTAAACTGAGGTTGAGGTCAGTGGCTGCTGATATGTGTGTGTTCTTTGACTGTTGCTATTTTTTCCATGCATGCAAATCTTGCAAGACTTAAAACAGCTCTTTTAAGGACAGCCAGCCACAAGCTATGGATTGGATGTCCATAATACAACAGCATTTTGCTTGATGTTTGGCTGTCCAGCTCGGAAGCATACTCACCAGAGTATGTTTAATGTTGTGTGGCACCAGAGACAGAGGTTTCTGTCTCTTGCTAAATAAAAACGATCCTTCCTAAATGAAGATTTTTCACATCCCTATCTGTGCTCCGAAGTATGACTGGCTGCTCAAGATTGCTCTCTATTAGGTGATCATCTGAAACCACCACTGCCTTGGGTCTTCAAAGCATACTGAATGCCAGTGTAAAAGCATCTTTCTGTCCATGGAAGATGCCAGGAGTTGGAAGGCAGGTAGTCTTCTGTGCTGTTGCGTGTCGAGGTCCCCAGGGCCACCCCAATAACTCACACATCACACTGAATTTTTTGTTTAAGATTTTTGGCATAATTTTGGCCACAACTTTATTGAAATACAAATTTGTGAGTGGTTGCTTAGGCATTGGTTGCGACTATCTGCCCCCACCATGGGGGACAGACTGACATTCCGCACGATGGGAAAGTCAGAATAGGGGAATACACTTGGGGGTAACGCGGAGCAGGGAACCTGCCCTCACCCCAAATGCAACCAGGAGCTCATTGCTATGGCCCGAGCCCCCTTGACAGAGTGGACAAGCAATAGTTAGCCCCCAATTCCTTTAACGGAATCCCTTGCAGCAGCAGCATTAGAGGGGCAGGCACTCAACCTACCAAGGGCAGGCACTCAACCACTTCCCCTCAACCAACCAAACCATAAACCAATGCCTAACCGCAACCTTACAAGTTGTGACGATTTGCTACGCAGTAGGGAAAAACCAAATGGCCCCAGCCAATCAGCCAGATGGACAAAATTCCTACCAGGCCCCTGCCCCAAGAGCAGACGACCCCATGGCAGGCATAGCAAGGTCAAAGCGAACAACCCTAATTCTAGGCAGGGGGGGACGGGCAATCTGATGCACGGTTGAAAAGAGGAAGCCCTAGCCTCGTGCAAGGAGTTTTAGCATTTCTGGCTGTCAATCAACAAATGGCAACATTAACTTCTTCCCAACAACAAGGGAAGCCCCAATCGCATCAGTGGCCAACGAACAATTAGCCCGCCCCCAACTTTGGAGTGTCCTGGTGGCCCCCACCGCAACACATGCTCTCCATCAAGGAGAACACGCTTTGTGAGATGAGATTTTTCCATGCCAGGTAGCACTGAGTTTCTTGGGATGTATTAGTGTGGTACACAGTCTAGACAGGCAAGGAGAGCTGGCTACTCAGTTGTAAGTTATTGACCTGACAGTAATTACGAGTACAGTCGTACCTTGGTTTTCAAACAGCTTAGTTCTCGAACGTTTTGGCTCTCGAACGCCGCAAACCCAGAAGTGAGTGTTCTAGTTTACAAATTATTTTTGGAAGCCGAACGTCTGACAGGGCTTCCGTGGCTTCCGATTGGGCCTAAGCACACATTCATATTGTATAAAGGTGCAAAACCCTTCTCTCGCACCCTGTGAAACATAAATGCTCTGAGTTTTTAAAAAACTGGGCAACGGCGCACTGCCCGCCCATGACTCCCGAGCCTCCCCCAATCTTCTGCCCCCTTTCCCCTTTGTTTTGACTGATCGGGGGAGACTTGGGAGTCACGGGTGGGTGGCCGTTGCCCAGTTTTTAAAAAACTCTGCGCATTTATGTTTCACAGGGTGCGAAAGAAGGGCTTTTTCCCTTGCCTGGCAGAGAAACCACACACCTAGCGCCCCTCCTGGGCAATGGCCGCCCGCCCACGACTCCCGAGCCTCCCTGATCTGTCAAAAGAAAGGGAGAAGGGGGCAGGAGATCTGTACTGCTGGATGCCCCTGGTTCTTCCTTGGCAGTGGCGGCGGCAGCGGGCAGCAAGTAGCTCCTGAAGCCAGCCAGAGCCAACTGCGCTACCAGGGTGGCTCCAGGCTGCTGAGGCTGCCGCTGCCACGTTTCCCAGGGACAGATTTGCAAATCTGGGGACAGAATTTGTCCAGGGACAGATTTGCAAATCCGGGGACTGTCCCCGGCAACTGGGGACATCTGGTAACCCTAGGCTACATGGGTTGGGGTGGTGGTGAGGACTGTTGAAAGCAGGAATTGGTATCTGAATGGTATAGCAAGACTTTTCTAAATGGTCCTAGCAAGGGAGTTGAACCATTTGGTCATTGCTTCAGGCCTCAAAATAGCTTGGGATGTCTCTTGATTTCTTACGGCCATAGTTTAGCCATGGCAGCAAAGCTTGGACCTTGGTTTTTGGAAGCACCTAATGGCCACATTTGCTTTGGCTTCAGTGTAGTTCCATGAAAACAAATTATTGCTTTAAAATCCCTTGAGTATCTAATAAACCAGGTTGTGCTTTATAATTGATGGTGTATTGTTATCATGGTGCAACGATCTCTTTGCTATCAGATATGGGCCACAAACTTAGGCAAACATATTTTAGACTAGCTCCTCTTGCCATCAGTGAAACATGCATCTTGAGATGGGCCAATCCATAATTAGCCAGTATGCTCCAGAAAATAAATATCTGGACTAGATTGGCTGAGCTGAAGTCTCCACGATGCCACTGGCCTATTGTGTGGTCCGGAAACCCCATTTTCCCAATTGTAAAATGGAAACTTTAGCAATTTAGCTAAAAGAATTATTCTGTGGGGGTGAAACGTTGTGCATGTACATAAAACTATGCATGAATGATAAACTATAGGAATAATTATAGTTTATTTAACCATATCTGCCCACTTACTTGCTATAGCTATAGATTTTTCTCATGATAATCCAAAAACCATGTTCTTAATAACCCTGTTTTGTTTTGGCCACAACACTCCCAGGCTCTTCCAAGAACAAACACCTGGGGAATAAAGAAGGAATAAAATCTATTATGTTAAGAAAATCATTCTGGCCTGAGTCATGCTATCAGTCAAAGTCCCAACGCTGGAATGATGTAACCCAAATCAACAGAAATGATATCAAAATTCATTATATATAGTTTTTTCACAGTGTATGTATTCATATTCTCAATAGAGTGGTAGTCCAATTCCTGTGTGGATTGGAGCAGATTTTGGCATCCAAAAGGTTAGCATTGAAAATATCCATATCTAAACATGTATAATATAAAGAAAATAGAGAATAACTTCTAAAATATACATGGGAATTTGTTTTCACTGATGAAAAAGATAGTAATAGCAATGATAAACTTTGTTAAAACCGTACTAAAAATGCTTCTTTCTTACAGCCTCATCAACTTGTATATAATATACTAGTAGGGCTTTTTGTCAGCAGGAACTCACCAGAACTCAGTTCCAGCACCTCTCAGATGGGCACCATTGCCATTATAAGAGAATAAGGGAGGTGTTCATTGTGAATTCCGGCACTTTTCCCCCTAGAAAAATGGCACTATTTACTAGTATATGATATTGGGATTGATTATTTCCTCTGGGGTGAAGACAGTTGAATCAGGGCTTTATTCAGTATAAGCTTGCTGAAAAATTGGTTTGAAAGGGAAAGTGACCATTGGACAAAATACGTTGAGGAGAGGGTAAGAAGAAAGCAAAAAAGTTTCCCATCAATATGATACTGGAATGCGAAAGGGGGTAACATTTTAGTTTACCTTTAGTTTTGATTTTGGTTTTAGGAATGTTCCATTTTTGTTTTAGTTTTTCATGGCTCTTTGTGAGAATATTGACAATACTTCTCAAGTTGGCACTTTGATGCTTTCTCTCATTCTCAGCAGCGGCAGTCTTCCATGGCTCCCATTCATCACAGGAATGACTGACAGGCGACAGGCAGACACAACAGAGAGACACGCTCCCAATGACAGCCAAGAAAAGAAGTTAGAGGGCAGTCTGACAATGCCCACACATGATTGGGGGCTGGTGGGGGCTGGTTGGCTGCGTGAGGAGAAATAAGATTCACATCTGAGGGGGTGGGAGAGTAAGGAAGAGTAACACCTACCTGGTCCAGGGTACAAGAGGGCACCACTCCTATGAAAGGACTTGGAACTGTAGGGCATGGGTGCCAGAGTCCCTCTCCTTCTTCAGGTGGTCTACATCAGCAGGAGGTCATAATGGCCAGTTTCTCTGTTTCAAGTGGTCAGTAGGAGCCTATGGTTGCAATAGCCAATCTCTTCAGACAGGCACTGTCACCATGAGGTCACAATGGCTACTTTCTCTTTCCTTGAGACAACCAGCATGAGCTCACAATGCCAGTCTCTATCTCAGTGACACAGAGCAGCATCATATGTGGACCAAATCTGTCTCCTCCATCTCTCTGTCTCTGTCCCTCCCTCCCTCCAAGTAGCCCAAACCAAGAACTTGTGAGCGTGCACGAGGAGCTGGTTCAGAACTTGTGAACCAGGAACCAGGAAGTTTCTTATTGAGGTGGGCACCAGCAGTAGACAGTAACCAGACTCTCTCCGCCTCAAATGTGCAAGGTTGTGTAGGCAAAGAGGCAGCAGGTGAGGAGAAGAGGAGAGCTGGCAGACAAACCCCCCCGTCTATTGAAGGGTTTCTATTTTCAATGGGCTCCCTAACATGTCTTGGCACCAGAAGTGGGTAGAGGCAGCCAAAGACACATGGGCCAAAGCTTAATAATAATAATAATAATAATAATAATAATAATAATAATTTATTTATACCCCACCCATCTGGCTGGGTTTCCCCAGGCACTCTGGGCAGCTCCCAACAGAATATTAAAAGCACAGCAAAACATCAAACATTAAAAACTTCCCTAAACAGGGTTGCCCTCAGATGTCTTCTAAAAGTCAGATAGTTTATTTCCTTGACATCTGATGGGAGGGCGTTCCATAGGGTAGGCACCACTATCGAGAAGGCCCTCTTCCTGGTTCTCTGTAACCTCACTTCTCGCAGTGAGGGAACTGCCAGAAGGCCCTCAAAGCTGGACTTCAGTGTCCGAGCTGAACGATGGGGGTGGAGATGCTCCTTCAGGTATACTGGGCTGAGGCTTTCAAGGTCAGCACCAGCACTTTGAATTGTGCTTGGAAACGTACTGGGAGGCAATGTAGGTCTTTCAAGACCGGTGTTAAAACCGGGGCTCCCCCCCCTTCAGCTGGAAATTGCCATTATAGGAGAACAAGGGAAACATTCGGGGTGAGTTCTGGCACCTCTTGTTCTAGAAAGCTAGCAAGGGTGATAACATCACCAGTTTGCAGAGTCTATCAGGATTGGGCATTGTGATGAAAGCAAACCTGCTGGTTTCAACTTGGCAGAAGGAGAGCAGATACTGTCAGATGCAGCAGGGCTTCAACTTTCCTTGTCTTCCCAACAGAGGGCTTAGGAGAGAGGTAGGAGATGGGGACGGATGGGGACAGAAACTGTAGACTATTGAGGGAGGAAGATGAAGGGAGAAGTGCTGGAGTCTGACAGGATAGGAGGAGTTGAGAAAAGTACGGGCACATAAGCAGGCACAGAAATGCTCACTCTCGAGTAGGCAGTTTGTCACTTACCTGAAAAAAAAGCCAAAAAAGAAAAATGGAGTACAGAAGGGAAAAAAAAGTTTATTGATCTTATGTGTCTTGGGCCCCAATGGTCCTTCTTTAAGGAGATTCAGAGGCCAGTAATTCAAAATTCAGGCGTGCAACCTCTTTTATTTCCTATACTATACACAGCCAATTAACCAGAAACAGAAGAGGTAGGACCTTCTGAAATCTGAATTGCTGTTCAATGAATTTCCCTGAAGAAAGGCTTGAAAAACAATGATTAGAGGAGAGTGCAGGGTCACATCCACACTGTATATTTAAAGCGCATGGGTTCCTCCCAATGAATCCTGGAAACAGTAGTTTGTTAACTGAGAAATGTAGCTCTGTGAGCGGTAAAATATAGTTGGCAAGGTTATTCGAGGGAAGCCATGTGCTTATATGGTGTTGATGTGACCATCGGATTGGTAGAACCATGTTTTCTTACAGACATTTAGAACTGCTGAAAGGAAGCACACATGTGACCATTCTCTATATAAAGTACACCTTTAGGAAATAAAATGTATTATCAAAAAAAGGAGGGGAGTCGTATAAGGGGCACCATGCTGCCATCAGAGTACCTGTAAAATGTTTAATATGCACACGGGAATTCTTACAATTCAGGAAATGAAAAGCAAAATGTAAAAAAAGGGCCAGAACTGTCTCTCCCTGTTTGAATGGAAACGAGAATGCTACTTTTATACGGAACTGTAAAATCAAGATAGCAAGGCTGCATCCCTAACCCAGCTTACCTTAGTTGTAAGCCTATTTACCTTAGTGCAAGCCTATAAACTTAGCTTTATATTTAAAGATCTAAAAGCAGTTTACATCTCAATAAAAACTCCAAATACAGTATATAATATTAAATATAAATTCTGCATTCAATATGGCGGCTATTACTACTAAAATTCCACATTTTAAGCAATAACCATCCATACCTCTGTACTCCACCAACCACACACTCTGACTTTAAACACGATGGGAGAAAACCTGGATTTGAATACCAGATTTTGCTAACACTACCAACTTTTGTGTGGGCTTGTGACAGCTCCCACCATTAACTGCTTTCTGTGCCAGCTCTCTCAACTGGACTTAGTTCTATTTATATTTTCTCCATCCTCAGAGACTAAAAGAGAGAGAGGGCTCCCATTTCGGAGTCCTCTGGCTTGTTGTCATCTCCAAGCACTTGCCTTCACTTTTGTAGCTGCCGTTTTCTGGCTTGCCATTCACCCTCTCTTTGGAACTAATTTCACTCTTGATTAGCAGGAGTCAAGCGCCAATGATTGAGAAGGAAGGCTCAAGTATCCTCTGTCAACCATGTTTATTTGCCCTTGTTTCAGTTTTTCCGTTTGATGTGAAGTGGACTTTCAGCAAGTCCTTTGGAACAGAGAGAGGGGGAAGGGTCAATGGCCTGGAAGAATAATGGCAAGAAAGGAGAACTGGTGTATGCTCCTTTAGTAACCTCTAATGAGAGGATGGAAGGAGTGAAGCTGAAACAGCTGGCAAAGCATGTTCCCAAAGGCCATTTACTTGAAACATTTTCTGTGACCCCCAAATATTGGCCTAGTCTGGAAGCAACATGCCTTGGATGTTCCTTCTACCTCTTTGTCTAAGGATTTTGCAAACTGATTGCCTACCTATGCTTCTTTGCTGCTGTGTCATGTGCATCATAGAAACCCACTGTGCAAATTTGGCCCTGGAAAGGCCCTAGGGATGGAATTAGCTGCATGGGTATGCAAGCTAAGGCCCGGGGGCTGGATCCGGCCCAATCGCCTTCTAAATCTGGCCCACAGATGGTCCAGGAATCAGTGAGTTTTTACATGAGTAGAATGTGTCCTTTTATTTAAAATGCATCTCTGGGTTATTTGTGGGGCATAGAAATTCGTTCACCCCCCCAAAAAAAAATAGTCCGGCCCCCCACAAGGTCTGAGGGATGGTGGACCACCCCCCTGATGAAAAAGTTTGTTGACCTAGGACTCTGACTATGAGAAAATACCTGAGACAACAATCTTGTCTCACAGACAGAGAGAGAGAGAGAGAGAGAGAGAGAGGAGGGCAATCATATCCAGCCAAGGACACTTACTGAGAAATTCTGTTACTGGGAGATGCATTTGCTGCTGAGTCATTATTTGGCCCTCCAGTCATGGAACTGGACTGTTTCAGGGGTAAAATTCATTTTGTGTCTCAAAGCTTTTCTGTGTTAGCATCTTTGCTGCCAGCAATAAAGAGAGATTAGCACCATGTCGTCTGAGTCATCAACCACTGTTTCTCAGGCTTTTAACATCACAGGGCCATTGACGCAGGCCTTTCCGTCTGCATTCAGCTCCTTGTTCTGAGATACCTTGTTGAACTTTATCCTGATAGTTCCTCAAGCATCTCCTCCTCCTCCTCCATCATCATCATCATCATCATCATCATCTTCTATATTTGGCCACCCAGAGCGACTCAGAATAAGAGTAGTCTTCATGGAATTCCCAAGGTTCCATCTCTCTCCCTTTTTACAATACAAAAGCTAACAATTTTTTAAATGGAGCCCCTTTTCTAAGTGGCATGTCCTTCACTTTGCTCATTGATCATTCATTGGCACATCTCACTCTGCCCTTCAGTGAAAATGAAGCTCTTAAGAATTACTATTCGAAATGAAGGAGCTGAGCTGACCAGAAAATGAAAATGATTCCAAATGCACATATCTAATATGGATGTTGGCATGATCAGAATTAGTTTGGTAAAATTACTGGGCATTCTTGAACTAGGCCAAGTGTCCAAACCCCAAAGTTTTGGATCTATATACAACACGAACCTGTATTAGAAGGAGAGGCTGAATTATTTGCGACAGTATTCTGCCTGCGTTTCCGATGAAAGGGTTCAGTATTTCACTAAGAGGAAGAATTGAGGACTCAGTCTAAAATCTCTACTCCAGATCTCATTCTTGTGGCTTCTGGATGTTATTTCCATCCGTCTTTGCTTCCAACCAGCTTTACTAGCATGGGAGCAGTTTAAGGTTCAAATGGAGACACTGGCAACAATGGCAATTGTGGCAACCATTAGGAACCAGTTTGAGAAATCCCAGCAGTTTAAGAATTTGGGGGCCCCCCAGACACGGCACTTTCAGTGGGGAGGCCTAGCCTAGAAGAGGTGTACCATGCAACCTGAGAATTCTTGTAAGCGGTATCTAATTGTCTTAGATTTCCTGGGTACAGTGGAAAGGATAGCAGTGGCAGGGAAGCTGACATTTCTTTGGAGCCCTGGGAAATCACCAGTCTTTGCTTCCCTCTGGAGCCAGCCCTGAACCCAGCCCAAATCCTATAATACATTCATCCCAACCTTAGTACTGCACTGTGGGCTTCAGTTCCACCATTGTGCTAACTAATACACCCCATGGGTAAGACATCTTTTCTTTTTCACTTTGTCATAAAGGTATTCATATATCTTCTAACACATCAAGGAGAAAAACTGGGATGCCGCCTTCTGGGGCCATTCTCCTATACAAGTCACGTGACCTTCAAAAGTTATGCCAGCATGTGATTGCAGTGTCCAAAATGGCCGCCGTGCTCTCATGTGAAAAATTGGGATGTCCCAGTTTTCCCAGGACAGTTGAGGGGTTTGTATTTGTAAACAAAGCAAAATAAACGAAAGCAAATTGCACCAGTTGAATCTTTTACCACCTACATGGCGAGAAGAAAGATGCTTAAGCTTTCCTTGTGCTAACAGTCATTATTATAAAAGATATGCATGTTAAGCGAAAAGCAAACCTGAACCTTTGTTTTCCTGGTCAGCTTAAACAATATATCTGCCAACATCTTTTCTGTTCTGCTGACAGTTCTTATCTTATCGCATTAATGCTGGCATAAATTGTCCATCAATATTCAAAATGATGGGCTCACTAGCGCATGACTGGAATTTTCATTGCAGCTGTGATTCCCCCCCGCCCCCTCCGAGCTCAGATGTGCATTGTATGAAGCGATCCTTTCCCAGTCTCTTGAGAGTTACAAAAACAGTAAAGGAAAAGGCCGGTTGAGGAAGAACTCTTCACCATTGTAGATAAATGCTAAGTATTGCCAGAAACACACAGCAAAAGAACTTATACCTATTTATCCCAGAGCCTTGGCCTGGGTATCTGTGCACAATAAGTGCATGTGTGTGCCTTTACTCAAGGTTCAGCTTCTCTTGTCAGAAACTGCTAATGTTGAACTGAGAATTATCCATAGAGAACTTTCAACTTGAAATGAAGGTGGGATGAAATTAAGGTGGTGGGGGATCCCAAAATGGATTTCAGGGGACTGGTGGGCATTTTTGAAAGTTTATGGGACTGAACCAAAGGATTATGGCAGCATTCTCCTCCCCCCCTTTTTAAAAAAAGCCCCAAAAACTAACAAGTGAAAAGCTTAATTTAGCAGCATCAACACTGGAGCTGTGGACAATGGATTAGAGGAGAGATGAAATGGACCAGCCCGGAAGAGCAAGGAATGTGTCCATTTGGCAGCATCGGAAACAGGAGACTACTGAGGATGGCAAAAAGGATGCAAAGTGAATTTCTGAGGAGGGGTGAGATTTGTCCCACATATGACCCCCCCTTCTGGGGGCGGGGTTTCAGTTCCTGTCTGTCACACAAGTCCATCCAGCCCCCTTTCAGCACCGAACATGTTGTGCTGATCATGGGCATGTGGGCAGATCCCTGTATTCAATTTTAGAAAGAGAAATAACAATATATTTCATATTAATGCTCCTTTGCTAAATACGTGGGACTCTAGTTTCCCAGCAGGCGAGTCATTGTTGCTTACCAGGAGGGGCTGGGCAAGTTGGTGCACTGCAAACACACCAGCAGGAATGCCAGATTGAAGGGCATTTGCACCGTGCCTGCTTCCCGCTATTTACTGAACATTCATCTTGATTTGTGGACGTTATATGACATTGCCAGCAAGTGGTTGTGATTTTGCATGTTTGAGTGCAATCTTCTTAACCAAAGAAGAATGGCAACTTAAGTTGACAGAATATGCGCAGCTTGCAGAGTTAACATATAGAATAAGAGAACAAGAAGAACATATGTTTTGAGGAGATTGGAAAACCTTTATTGAATATATAGGAAATAGCTGTGTACAGTTGAAAACACTGGCAGCATTAAGATAAATTCAACAGTGTTTTGATGGAGGCAATAATGGAATACTGAATGGTACAGTTTTTGTAAAATATGCAGGGATTTATGATATGTAAAATGAACCATGGAAAGAGAAGAAGGGAAGTCACTGACATCTTACATTTAAAGCATCAACATAAAGCAAATCCCTATTTACTGTCAGGCTGTTCCCAGTTCCTTTCCTGCTTATCCACTTGAATTTTAGTTAAAAACAGCAATAAAGGAGCAGCCAACATTTATGGGCACCGATCCGAAAGTTTACAGGTGCATACAGAAAAGCAGGATGTTTTGCGGAAGGGTATGGTGGGATTGCTGGATGCATCGACAAGATGAATTTAGGTAGTTGGAAACTGTCCAGTACAGTCTTGAAACATACTGGGTTGTTTTGTTTTTAATGAATATTTATAATGTCTTGGTTTGGCTGCCCCTTCGCTTTTGTTGATGGCTAATCGGCCTGTTCTGCTAATGAATCCCTTACACCAAGTAATAGGCAAAGACATCACTATGTTGCTTCACATATTTATAGCCAGGCCCAAATGCTGCCCTTGCTCTGCTCACTTTGATTCATTCAGGGAAGCTCTGTAAAGTGTGGGCATCCCAATTCAGCAGCAAAAGTGGTGGCAGAAGAATTTCACGGACCCAAGTGACAAAGCTGCCATTTTGCACTTCCTTTCCCCTCTTGTTACTTTTAAAGCATCACCTGAAACTCATTAACCAAATCATTTTATAGTGCCAAAACCTCAGTATCACATAAAAATGCATTATAAAGTATGTTAGGGTTGAGTCAGGGTGTGTGTGTGTGTGTTGGGAGAGAGAAGTCTTGCGTGATTAATGCAAGATTTTTAATGACTCTCTCCAAACTCTTGATTATTCTCTGTGGCCAGAACCACAGAGCTTGGTACGTACAGAGCAGTTTCGCTGCTATAGGACTAAATTAATGAAGGCCAAGTGAGATACAAAGAATGAATGGTATTTAAAAGGCAGATCCAGATCTGCATCTGGCATCAATTGGACAACTCTACTGAATATATTTGCAGCTGATCCAAATAAGCACTACACAGCACCTTTAGCTGCTGTCAGATGGGATTACGCAAGAGTAAGAGCCAGTCTGCACTAATGTTCTGCAAAGGAAATTATGTGAACGTTGAGTCTGATTCAAAGGTGCTCTTCCATTTGTGGAAAGAGTATTTCTGTCAACACAAGGGCCTCTGATCTAGTGGAGGGCTCCACTAATGTATGTAGGGTGATGAGGACACAAGACAATTTTTATTAATTTCCACCCCCTTCACTGCATCCTCTGGTCCACTTCCCATGCTATTCTAGAGGTTCCCCCAAGCACCCAAAGCAGATTTTCAGGGACACAGTGAAAGGAGGAATCGGCGAGGGGGGAAATTCACCTCCCCACATCTCTTTGTGGAGTGCTCTTGCTGTGAGAGGCTTGGCTCCAGCCCAGGATAAATAATGAAAGGAGCGAGTCAAGAAGGCACAGGCTTGTGGTTTCACAACTGGCCTTGTCGTGTGCTCAGTCTGTGTCCAATGTGAATCTTACCTAGACCTTTCCTGGTTAGAAGCCTACACCAGAGACTTGCCACACAGCACACAGGTTCTGGGTTCATCTTGACCACAAAGACAATGGACTGAGCTGTTGTAAACTACTCTGCTTATGCACAGAATTATAGTGTCAATTCTAAGCGCGCGCTCTCTCTCTCTCTCTGTGTGTGTGTGTGTGTGTCTATGTCTGTGTATAATCATATCATAGAATTGTAGCATTGGACAATGTCATCTAGTGCAACCCCCTTGCAATGCAGGAATCTTTTGCCTATTGTGGGGCTTAAACCCACACATCAAGTTTTTAGCTCTTTAGGTTGTAGAAAAAAATGTCCTGAGCTCAGAAATTAGAGGATGGCAGATTCTGCTTAGGGACAGGTGAATCTGTCGCTTTGGGTTTTCCTTCATTTCTCAGGTTTCCCCCATCTCAGTCTTAAGCTCATTTCTGCACATCTCCACATCAGTTTGATACCCTTGTGAAAATTCACAAGGAGTTGTATATATGAATTTTTGTACACATTTACTTGGCTGCATTGCAAAATTTGGAAAAAGTGTGAATTTCAAAGGACGGTTGTGTTTCAGAGTACAGATTATATTTAGAAAGCTGCAAATTAGGTAGCAGTTTTAAATGTGAACAGAATCTCGTTTCTCCCTGCCTAAATCCTCTAATTTCACCACTTAGGGGTTTTGTTACAATCAAGCAGTATGCAAAAGTTGTGAGTTCTCATCAGTGCAAGCAAGATTTCCTCTCCTTTTTATTTTTTATGAATAAGGAATTAGAATTAGCATTTTTGCTGCCTTTTCTGTTCAAAAGAATATGCAGAAGGGCCAGAATTGGAATCCTGGCAATAAAAGAAGCAATGGACATGAAAGCATGGGCTGCTAATTAAAAACCTTAAAATCATATCACAATGACTTTAAAATGAGAATGATCTCAGTCTAATCACATAATAGTTTCCATTGTCCTCTGGGTCATGCAGTCACTCAGATGCAATATTCAGGAAGCACATTTCATTAGACTAAATAAAGCTTCAATCATGTGTAAAATTTCCAAGTTGAATAGACAGCCATCATATCATTCATCAGTCCCCACGTATTTAATGGGTGTAATTTCTTCCTCATATTTCTGTGTTTATTGTTTCATTTTTCTCTATAGGAATCCAGCCACCTTATCGAGATTGCTTGTTGTCAAGGCCAGGCTTGAGTAAATAATGCAGCTGACTGTGGACTCGCTAATATGTTTCCTCTAGATTGTCAAGGAATGGGGGGAAATTTGATTGAACTTAGCCTGACATTCAAAGTGTTTGGATGCAGGGAGACTGCGCAGAGGTAGCACCAAGGAGAGGGAGGGCTTCCTAGCAAAACCTGCTGCTCACTTTGAAATCTCAGCACTTAGAAGCTAAACATGTAGCCTTGTCGGATCATTATCTGTCAGTAAATACTAGCTGTGGGGAATCACAAGTGGGCACTCGGATCATGCTCTCAGGCTTCTCATATGTGTCTGGTTGGCATGATAACCACACAGCCCCTGCTGCACATGAGAATCCCCTGGATCTATCATAAATTATTATTATTGAGTTTATATACCGCCCTATACCTGGAGGTCTCAGGGCGGTTCACAGATCTTTCATAAATTATTATTATTGAGTTTATATACCGCCCTATACATGGAGGTCTCAGGGCGGTTCACAGAAAATATCACAACATATATAATCAGAATAAAAACAACAACCCAATGACACCCCCCCAAAAAAGAGCCACACTTTAAAAGGGTACAGTGGTACCTCGGGTTACATACACTTCAGGTTACATACACTTCAGGTTACAGACTCCGCTAACCCAGAAATAGTGCTTCAGGTTAAGAACTTTGCTTCACGATGAGAACAGAAATCGTGCTCCGGCGGTGCAGCGGCAGCAGGAGGCCCCATTAGCTAAAGTGGTGCTTCAGGTTAAGAACAGTTTCAGGTTAAGAACAGACCTCCAGAACAAATTAAGTACTTAACCCGAGGTACCACTGTACAGGATGTCAAACAGATCAACCGAAGGCCTGGTTTAAAAGGAACGTTTTTGCCTGGTGCCTAAAGATGTATAATGAAGGCACCAGACGGACGTCCCTGAGGAGAGCATTCCTCAGATGGGAAGCCACTACAGAGATGGCCCATTCTCATGTTTCTACCCTCTGAACCTCTCAGGGAGGAGGCACATGAAGAAGGGCTTAAGAAGATGATCTCAGGGTCCAGGGAGGTTCATATGGAAAGAGGTGGTCCTTAAGGTATTGTGGTCCTGAGCCATTTAAGGCTTTGTAGGTCAAAACCAGCATTTTGAATTGGCCCCGGAAACTAATTGGCAGCCAGCGCAGTCGGACCAGGATCAGTGTAATATGCTCAAACCGTCTTGGTTTGAGCAACCTGGCCACTGAATTCTGCACTAGCTGAAGCTTCCTCGACACAGTAATAAAAACATGACCTCCATGCTCAGAGACAATATAGTACTTTTCACATGTGCAGAGATATGTACAAGCCATGGTCCCCAACCACATGCCCAAGCCTATGTGTAAAGATTTTGTATTCATGATGCAGACATAGAAATGAGCACCTATGCATTGGGGATGGGTGAGATTTGCTGCTGTATTCCTGAACCCTCCAGAGCCCCTTTCCTGGATTAAGCATGTGAAGGGAGCAGTGCCAAGTAAAATTCAACCTTTCAAAAATTCCTGCTCACAGTGGTTAAAGTATGATTCAAGTTTATGCAACATTCTTAAATGGGTGAGGGGACCTCACAGTATTGCTGATTCTCTCTCTCTCTCTCTCTCTCTCTCTCTCTCTCTCTCTCTCTTTGTTGTTTATATGGCTTGGGCAGGAGGAAACATATTTTTTCGAAATATATGTAGGGTGGGCCCTTCCCTGGAAAGAAAAATTCCCAGTGGTCTGACTTCAAGGCTAATAAAAAATGCTTTATTGTTTCTTTTGTTGATCCTACTAACCAGACAGCAAGCCTCTTGGGCATAGTTAGGCCAACAAATTCAAGCTTGTGTATCCAGTGTCTCATACTGCTTTGGTTAAAAATCAGGTTCCCGGTGAAGAAAAAGCAGCTCTTGGGCTCCTTGTGATTCCTCATTTGCCTTTTATCCATGTTTGTGATGCAGACAATTCTGCCATGGAAGTGATTCTTTAGCAGAGTCTAGATTTAGACTTTAATCCTATACACTTTTTCTGGAGAATAAATAAGCAAGTCCTGTTGAAAGTTTTGGAAAAAGATGAGTAGTGGGAGGACAGGATAGAGGTATGTAAAATTATACATGGTGTGGACAATGTGGAAAAAGAGAAGTTTGGAGGAGAAATCTAACTATATATAAAATTACATTTCTGTACTATCCTTCATCCATAATAACAAATAAAACAATACCCTCCACCAAAAAAGCAGGAGAAGAATTTGAATGAAGCAGTCATTTGGACGTATCCATATTTCTGCAGCAGACACTGTAAAATCTGCCCTGGGTGGAGCAGACAGAGAGGTCATAAGTGTCAGAATAATTACATCTGAAAGGAAGCAGGAACAATGAGCACAGAGCAGGCATAACAACCACAGGCTTGATACTCTTTAGCATTACAGAATGCTTGGCATTTGTCAAGAAGCTGTCTCTGCGCTTCTGAAATATCACTGTGACAGCACTGATACAAGTGAAATGTGTTCATGAAACGATTGGGAAGCTCGCTTGCCTTAGATTCGCCATCTTTGCAACTAAAGTTCATATAATACAGGAGTGGGATACAGTGGTACCTCAGGTTAAGTACTTAATTCGTTCCAGAGGTCTGTACTTAACCTGAAACTGTTCTTAACCTGAAGCACCACTTTAGCTAATGAGGCCTCCTGCTGCTGCCACGCCGCCGGAGCACAATTTCTGTTCTCATCCTGAAGCAAAGTTCTTAACCTGAAGCAATATTTCTGGGTTAGCAGAGTCTGTAACCTGAAGCGTATGTAACCTGAAGTGTATGTAACCCAAGGTATCACTGTAATAATAATAATAATAGTAATAATAATAATAATAATAATAATAATAATAATAATAATAATAATAAATTATTTATACCCCGCCCATCTTGCTGGGTTTCCCCAGCCACTCTGGGCGGCTTCCAACTGAATATTAAAAACAATACAGCGTCAGACATTAAAAACTTCTCTAAACAGGGCTGCCTTCAGTTGTCTTTTAAAAGTAAAATAGTTGTTTATTGCCTTGACATCTGGTGGGAGGGCATTCCACAGGGCAGGTGCCACTACCGAGAAGGCCATCTGCCTGGTTCCCTGTAACATCACTTCTTGCAGCGAGGGAACCGCCAGAAGGCCCTCGGCGCTGGACCTCAGTGTCCGGGCTGGATGATGGGGGTAGAGACATTCCTTCAGGTATACAGGACTGATCACAGTGAGTGCTGTGATGACAGAGATCTGTAACTCATAATGGCTGCCTCCCACATTGTTTTTGCTGTGTACAGAGCACCAAAGGGACCTCACTGGGATGCAAGGCTGGGCAGTGTGTATGGAGGTCCTGGGCATCCCAGATGACAAGACCCAACTCTCGGCCTTGATGATGTGGTCCAAAGGAAAGCAGAGGAAGACATTTGACACCAGCTTGGCTGCAGGAGTTGCTGGAAGGAGGCATACAAGGTGCTGTCCAACTGTCTTAGGGACCCCACTCTGGATTTGTTTGCAGAGTTTAGTCCTTAGCCCTTTCTTCTCCCCAGCACATCCTGCAAGGCAGCAGGGTCTTCCCTCTAGCACATGCAGAAACCACCTTATTGAGTGTTGGACGCACCATTGGTCTCATTCGCTCAATCTGCCAGAGCCTGTCTTCACCTGCAGGGGAAGTCCCTAACTCAGCAAAGGTTTGAGACCCTTCAGCTACCCATATCTGGTTTAGCCGGCGAGTTGAAGTCGTTTCCCACAGTTGTAACCACTGTCACATGCTGACAGCTTCTAGGAGCCACAGGTGAGAGCTGAGTGCATGGTGGGGACCAAAGGTGGACAAACAAACCCAGAATAAGCACAACGTGTTCCCCACAAGAGGTACTACCCCTCCCCATACACCCCATAAATCCCCACCACTGATATATGATATAATATGTGGAACCTTGCAAGAAACTAATGTCCCTTCCTAAGCCAAGGAAAAATATTTTGGGCATCCTCAAGTAGAAAAAGATCCCTCAGCTTTTTCTTTTTCCCAACCAGTTTTTGACTGATATTATTGCAATTTTGTATGCTGTATGTGTCGGAAATCAAGCCTATATCGGGAGAAACTGGCAAATCTCCCAGGCACCTGGCTTGGTCTCCTGTTGGCCTCCCTGGCTGCATTTCCCAGCAAGCACAGGCTAGGTCTCGATAGGCGATTCTTCCCAAACGTGGGAAGAACACCCCCCCACCCTCCTGCTCCCTGGCAGGGAAAGGAGACAGACAGAAATGTATTTACATGCCTTTATTTCTGTCTTTGCAGCATTACAGAAAACATGTCTGTACTCTTCAAACTCCAGCAGTCAAGTGACAAAGACTTCTTGTACTTCCCGTACAAACGCAAGAGGAAGAGCTCAAATTACACTCTGAGCAAATTCCGGTGCATTGCCCTGTGAACTGACTGTTTCCCACGGACAGTCCCAACATTCCCATCATGTTTTGTTTTCAAGCTACCAGTTTGCAGCTGCATTGCATCCATATCGTAACAGTATGTAACCTTTTTGTATTTTTATGAAAAGTGTGGCCTATAACTATTTAAATAAATAAGGAATACAGGTACCCTTAAATGCCTAGAAGGCTCAAGGGTAGCCTGTTTGAAGTGGTGTCAAGGGATACCTACCAATTGGGGACCGTGATTGCTCATGCTTACTCTATGGCTATGGGGCGCGGGTGGCGCTGTGGTCTAAACCACTGAGCCTCTTGGGCTTGCCGATTGGAAGGTCAGCGGTTCAAATCGTCACAACGGGGTCAGCTCCCGTTGCTCTGTCCCAGCTCTTGCCAACCTAGCAGTTTGAAAGCACGCCAGTGCAAGTAGATAAATAGGTACCGCTGCGGCGGGAAGGTAAACAGTGTTTCCGTGTGCTCTGGCTTCCATCACAGAGTTCCATTGTGCCAGAAGCAGTTTAGTCATGCAGGTCACATGACCCGGAAAGCTGTCTGTGGACAAATGCCAGCTCCCTCAGTCTAAAGTGAGATGAGCACCATACCCCATAGTTGCCTTTGACTGGACTTAACTGTCCTTTGCCTTTACCTTTTACCTTAGCCAGTCATCTACTTGTAGAAGATCCCTTCTTATGGGCCATTTGCCATGAACGAAGCCGATGGCATGCCACTGTAAACCTCCTCAGTGAGAAGAGAGTAACAGCATGCAAAAGGGTAGGTTCAGGTGAGATGATCCATTTGCACTAGGAAAAAGGAAAGAAAACTTCCATTATAAAGAGGGAGGTCACATGTGCCAGTTCTTAGGTTGAACAGGTGCTATGCTCACTCTGACTTTGTCTAAATAAATCAGCAACCAGTTCAGTAGTATATTTTAGACTAACAGCTTTGTTGTATCCTATTAAGCAGCTGTGGCATACAGCAGCCCATGTTGCCCGATGCACAAAGTGGTCACCCTGTGACTCACAGGGTGACTCGCACATCTCTTTTCATAGATAACTCTTGAGGGCAGGATTGACATGGCCCATGAAAATTAGTGCAGAAACTTCCATAACAAAAGGAAGATCTAATCTTTGCAACCATGGGGACTATACTTGGCGCATGGGAAGCAAATGGGAGTTTACGAATTGCCCTTTCTATTTCAGCAGCACATTCACCAGGTGTGGCATTACTGAACAGGGAAATAGAGAATTTTGCTAACCTAGTATCTCCAGACTGCAGCAATAGCAGTTGAATAGGTAAAGACCCATATGCTTAACAGGACAAATAAGCAGGACTTTATATGAGCCAGCTTTGCTCTGTGTGTGCAACCTATATGGGGAGCAGATGGCCTTTGTTGTGGGCCCCAACTCTGGCTCAGAGGTTTCTCCAATTAGGTGGTCTGTGGTGTGTGTTAGCTCTTTCTGCATATTACTTGTTTGGGATACTTGTTTAGGATGTTGAAGTTGCAAGTACACTTCCTGAGTGCAAACCTCAGGTTATTAACATGCCCTCAGACTCCCACAGTTTCCTTGTTTGAAAACGTCTCTCCTTGTAGAAATATAATGTTTACCAGTTCTTCTTTCAGGCTCACTTTTCCTCTCCCAAGAGGATGTTGCTTATGCATCCTCTAAGAGGAAGTTAAAAGGAAAAATTAACCTGTCAGAGAGGAATGATAAAGCTTCTATCTTTTTTAAATCAGTTTCTTTTTTGAAAGGCAGAGACTGGCATGCTTTCCCGCCTCTTCATCAGCTCAGCAATCACTTATCACTTCCATCGTGACCATAGCAGCAGCAGCATTCAAGGTGCCTCTTTGCCACTGAAAAGGGGGAAACAGAGACTCAAGCTGTGTCTCTGAGTGTGTGTTTAGCATTCTTGCCTTGTGTTGATGTTGTTTAGTCGTGTCCGACTCTTTGTGACCCCATGGACCAGAGCACACCAGGCACACCAGAAGGGGATGACAGAGGACGAGATGGTTGGACAGTGTTCTCGAAGCTACCAGCATGAGTTTGACCAAGCTGCAGGAGGCAGTGGAAGACAGGAGTGCCTGGCGTGCTCTGGTCTATGGGGTCACGAAGAGTCGGACACGACTAAACGACTAAACAACAACAACAATACGTTAAGTGTGACATACAAAAGACAGCATATGCCAGTTTGGGCAGAACCTCCCATCAATCCACCTGACCAGTGTGGGCATAGGTTGCAACTACCCAAGGCCATGAGCCCAGCACCCTAGGGCCCACAGATAAGCACAGCACCAAAGCAAGCCAATTAGCATATACCAAAGCAAATGAATATAAAAACAGTGACAGGCCTTGGGCATCCCCTGTGGTGCCCCAGAGGCTCCACACTCAGTGCGACCAAGCCAGTTGCAACTCTCCTAAATCCGCCTTGGGTATAAACATATGTGAGCTCATCCTTGCAGCAATTCCCAATTAGTCTCAGGGTTATCCTGACTACCAAAATGGTATTTGCATGCCTTCTGGAACAGCCTCACCTTTGCTTCACATCCTTGAAAGCAGCATTTGGCCTGTAAAAGGGTGGGCAGAGAGGGAGAAGGCAATAAGCAACATACAGGCCCTGCCTCCATCATAAGGCAGGTATGTCACAAAACCTAGGCTACTGATGCTTGTTTTTATCCTCTGAACTCTGTGCAAATCTAAGGCCATAGAGCCCCAGCAGTGGGTTGACCTCAGGCTGCTCCTACAGGCTAGTTTGCAATTCAGCACAAGCCAGCATCACAGGCTAATCGAGGATGTTACCAGAGGCCAGCCAAAAACCAAACCAAGGACTAGGTGGTCAGTGCCAACATCTACATTCCAATGTCAAGAATCGTCATCGTGTTGCTGTCTTGTTTGCTCCGAGTGTGCCCACATCCGCTGGCTCTCGAGCCAAAGCAACTGGAGGCCATTAAGTTTTATCCTGATTACCAGTCAGAAAGGGATTGCTGTAACTCTTTCTCCCCCAAACCACGGTCGCTTTTGCTGTTTTGAAAAACAAAGTTATTACATTAAGCCATGAAGTCCTGTAACTCGCTCAAAAACGGGGGAAATGACACATAGTTTCACCACCTAGTAACTAGTGGTTCAGCCTCCAGCATCAGGTAACAACACTAAGCAAATAATAATAATAATTACAAAACATCATAGAAATATGAGCCTAATGTATAAGGTTCTCTACTCCCCACTATACACAGCCCATACTAACCGAAATACGTTTTTTAACCAAAAGGTAAACTGCTTTTTATTCAACCAGCTTCTGTTAGTAAGAGATTTCAATCATAGGCTCTTACAATCTTAGGTAACATAGACTCTAAAGGAGTCACTTACTTTTGAAAAAGTATAACAAATTTTCAACATTCACCTTTTTTGCCCTACTGCAAATATACTCCATCATTTTTCTGTTGCAGTCATTCCTGACTTCCACCCCCGAATGCCCTGGAATGACATGAAATCTTGGGCAAAATTGCAAAATGGTGGCTAGGAGACCAACACAGGTAGCTGCTGGTATCACTTGTAGCAGCAAAAACAACAAGAAATTAGGAGAAGACAACAAAGCTATCCCACAGGGTGTCTCCCCCCCAGCCAGAACTCACCTCTTAGGTGCGTTTTGACACTTATTTGGTGTGTTCTGGCAGCTCTTTAGGATGCTGAAGGTTCAGCAGCAGTGTTGCCTTAAAAAAGCTCAACAACGTGGATGGGTGCTCAGCAAGTTCCACCACCTCTTTTCTAGAAAAAAACCCCCAACCCTGGCTGATCCCTCTGGGGAATTTCAGTGAAATAATCTCCTTCCTACATGCATGCACACACTTCTCTGCTCACAAGATGTTGAAGAATTTTGAGGACTCATTTGTGCATAGCTCTAGTCCTATCTTGGTCCTGGAAAAAAAACATTTCATGTAAGAAGTTGGTCCGTATACTTGGGCCTACATCAACAGTAAATGAGTTTATCTCGTGCAATGGTGGATTATGAAGATCAGAAATGAGGCCCCAGATCAGATATAAGGTTACTGTGACTTTTCAGATATTGTTTGAGTATAAATTCCATCTTCCTTGACCACTGGCCCTTTTGGTTGGGGCTGATAGGAGTCCAGCTATTTCCTGAGGGCCACAAGTTCTCCATCTCTGCCCAAGATTATGATCCAGCTTATCCCTTCCATCAATACCTTTATCAATAAGGGAGTCTCTAGGGTACAGCTCCCTCCCCCATTACTCAGCAACATTGGAAGTCTGTGTTCTGTTGGGAAGGTTCCCCGCCAAGTTCTCACTCACATGCTAGGACCACCATTTCTGAGAAATGGAACAAATCTGATGTTGAAAGGGCCCCTTTGCTCTCAGATTTCCTACTGGTCATTGCTCCTGCCCTTAAGGGGAGGTGCAAAGGATTTCAGCAGTTCCATCATTTACAAAGCATGGACTTTATCATTGTACAACTCTAAAGGAAGACATCTTTCTTTCAGTTGGCTTTTAAATCAGGGGATAGCTTATACTCCCTTCAGTTTGAGAACACTTTGTGTGGGGCATCCAGAATGAAGGAAAACAGTGACCAAAAAATCACATACAGAACATCTGGTCCAATACATCTCTTGCTCATAGTATAAAGTCACAAAAGCTATACACATCTGAGAGGGCTCACAGCTGTCCAAGAATCCCATTACTTTCCCAGAACTGGCATAAAAGGAGGAACAAACTATGACTTGTATAACTTGAGAGTTATAGAATGTGATTAGGCAAACCTTCAGAAATATGAAACTCCTTTCTGGACTCTGGAGCAGGCCTTTTGATGAGGCCCTCCAAGGCGAGGGCCACCTTTGGCCTACTAGAATTTGGAGAAATAAAATACTGCTCTTATTAATGTCCAAGGAAGAAGCCAAACACAGGAACTGAAGACAGGAAACCCAGTATTTGTTTTACATGACAACTATATCAGAGCTATAAAGCACTTAAAAAAAAAAAATCAGGGTGTCAAGCAGTATTTATGTACAAGACTCTGTTCCATAGGAAGATGGGTTATTGGCATAAAGCCCAACATGTTGTGTGTACAGGGCCAAATTTGCTGTGGTATAAAAAGGAGGGAGAGGGAAACCGAAGGTCTTGCTCACAGCATCTTTTTGATTTTGTTTTGCCCTGGTTTTCTTTCTTTAGTTCAAATGGTGTAACTCAAAACGCCCCTTCATGGATCACTGCCTTGCCGTGGCAAAGGGGCTTGAAGAACTCAGAGAAGCTATGAACTATGCCGAGCAGGGCACCCAAGATGAACAGGTCATAGTGGAGAGTTTTGACCAAACGTGATCCACCTGGAGCAGGAATTGGCAAGCCACTCCAGTATCCCTGCCAAGAAAACTTCATGGACAAAGACAACAGGCATATAAAAGTTATGACGCTGGAAGATGAGCCCCTCAGGTCGGAAGGTGTCCAACATGCTACTATGGAGGGCACAAGGAGAGGGGGACGACAGAGGACGAGATGGTTAGAACATGAATCTGACCAAACTGTGGGTTGTAGTGGAAGACAGGAGTGCCTGGCGTGCTCTGGTCCATGGGGTCACGAAGAGTCGGACACGACTAAACGACAACAACAACAACACAACTCAAAAACTAGCAGGGGATTGGTCCAATTAATCAAGGATGTCACCTCACCTACTTGGTGTTTGGAATGTGCTTTGTCACGTAACTCTCACAGGTTAAGAGAGCCCAAATCTCTCTATTTAAACTCTCACTTCCTTCAATGTTCCTTTTAGCGTTAAACTTTTGTCCTCCAGAAAAAAGCTATTCCTGGAAAGTGTGCTCCTTGTGCATAAACTTTTCCATATGGTCCTGTTTGAAGCATGATGGGTTGCACTACTTGAAAAGTTAATGGAAAGTTTCCGATGTGAAAGAACATGTCACCTACCATGTTTTTACAGGACTTTCCATGCCAGTCATTGAGTTTAAGAAGCAAAATCAGATGTTCACTAAACCGATCTTAGCACCATTCCATTTATCCTCTTTAGTCTTGCAAAACCGTTTTGCTATTTAATCCTTAAATAATGTTGTCCTAATACCTCTGCATCTAGCACTTTTTGTATAATGACAGTAAGAAATCTGGCTTCTAGTTCCTGCACTTGGCACCTTTGAGGAAACTTTGGCTGTATATTTACAATGTATATTTATTAGTAGTGAAGTTTACTGGCAAGTTTTATTGTACCTGGCTTGTCTTCTAGCAATTGTCATTCTAGCAATTGATTGACATTATTATCAACTTATAGTGTGTCATGTTTTAGTGACTGATTCTGCCAATCTTGCAGTGGATCTGTACCAAGATTGTTTAATCTGTATTTAACTGATTTAGACTACAATTGTAACCCTATTTAGCGATGAGTGAGGAGGGGCAAATTGGTGGAGACTGTCATAGCTTTAAGAAATGTGGTTTATTCACCTGTTTACACCTTCAGTCTGCATGGATGGAGTCCAGATCTTACAGCATGGTCATTTCAAGAAGTGCTTGTCCCCCACAGCAGTGCAGCCCTGGAGTCAAAGGCATCTCTCCTAGCCAGCCTGTGCAAGATGGATCCCTGTCTTCTCCCTCTTCTTCTTCCAAGCACACCTTGCTCTAAAGTCTCTCTTTTCCTGACCACTTAAACACCAAGGCATCCTCTGTCTGTCCAGGCCCCAAAATTCCTCTTAGATGGGCCACCAACGCCTTTTGTGAGGCTGTCCTTAGACATTGGTTTTGAACACATGGCTTGACGGTCCCCGCTACTGCTCTGTTATATTGTATATATGAACTTTGATTGGCTTACTCCTATAATCTGAATGATATCATTATTCTATTATATATTTTCTACTAACTATTAGCCTATATGATGTGTTTGTTCCTGTGTTGTGAGCATTTGGGGCAGATGTACGTGGGAAAGGAGCATACAAGTTGAAATAGCATATGGTAAAATAAAAGAATAAACTGTAGCTGATAACTTTCAAAAATTTGCTATATTTGGATGTCCACTTTTCTTCAAAAAAGCAAAACAAACAAACCTGGCTGTCTTTCGATGGAAGAGCCCCTTCATTTACAAAGTTGTCACTTGCAATCTTTTTTTTCTTTAAAGCCAAACACTTGGAAGGAATTCCTAGATAAGGTAGGTGTGGACCAAAATAGTCGTTGACAGCCCCACAATTCACTCATTTCCTAACATAGCTGGCTGTGCACTGTATTTTAGCCTAAACAATAAGGTCATTGTTCGGACAAATAACATGCCCAGTTTATTTAAAGGTTAGCAGCACTCGAAAGCTATAGGCACTAGCTAGGCTTTGGCATGTTCGGTTTTTTGTCATCGCAGGTAAAATGTTCTCAAAATGTCCACAGCTATGTGCAATTGATAGAAATATCATCAGAATCCTACCGCACGTATTCTCAACCATGATCAAGGCATGGGTTGCTAGCATTTGCACGCACACATGCAAATTGTTGCCAGTGGTCTAGTTCTGACTGTAAGCAGGATGTTGACTTGGTTTGTACATTTTCCCCACTAAGGTCAAGTCTAAAAATACTCCAGAATAACTTCTTTTTGCACTTCATGAACTGTTTGGCATCCAAGGAGTCTGAGTCTCGCTATAGAAGACATTTCCCTGTATTATGGAAAACTTAACAAGGGGCTTTAAATCTGGAGGGCACCTGTATTCTTCTCTCCCCCATAAATCTTTCCAAAGATATATGCACCTGAATCAAAACAGGATTGAATTAGAACACATTTGGGGGAGGGGAGGGAATGTCTTATAACAAATCATGTTCCTGAAGGTAAGAACAAAATTATTTTCTCTATCATGAGATGAAGGCTCTAGTACAACCGTAAAAAAGAAAAAGGTAAAGGACCCCTGGACGGTTAAGGCCAGTCAAAGGTGACTATGGTGTTGTGGTGCTCATCTCGCTTTCAAGCTGATGGAGTCAGCGTTTGTCCAGACAGCTTTCTGGGTCATGTGGCCAGCATGACTGAACTGCTTCTAGTGAACGGAACACCGTTACAGAAACCAGAGCACATGGAAATGCCGTTTACCTTTCCGCCACAGTGGTACCTATTTATCTACTTGCACTGGTGTGCTTTCAAACTGCAAGGTTGGCAAGAGCTGGGACAGAGCAATGGGAGCTCACCCCGTTGCAGGGATTCGAACTGCCAACCTTCTGATTTGGAAGCCCAAGAGGCTCAGTGGTTTAGACCACAGCGCCACCCACGTCCCTACTCATTATCTGGAATGGAGCATGCCCTTGTAGTCCTCTGCACATGCTCTTCACATGCAGAGCACTCGCATCAGGAGTGGAACCATGAAACCAGCCCCGTCCCAGACAGTTCATGGATGGGCTAGTCCCATTCCTGATATCCTCACTCAGTGCCTTTCTGTTTGGCACCTGATGATTCCGTGTCTCCATGCTGAAACCACAAAGAACATATCAAAAGCATCCTAGCTCTCAGGAGAGGCTGTGCAAGCCCTTGATCAGTGGCTGGACTAACTGATGAGGGCCAAGAAGTTTAGCTCGAATCTTGGCGAGACAAGAAGCACTGTGGGCTAGTGGTTTCTGGGTCTGGATGAGGTTACATTCCCTTTAAAGGAGCAAGATAGTGGTCTGTGGTACTCCAGCACTGTCACTGGAAGCTCAGCTAGCTTTAGTGGCTCAGGTGTCCTTTTAATAACCTTGGCTGGTGAGACAGCTACAACCATTGTGTGGCTAGGCCCCACTGCCACCCTATTCCCTAAGGTGCAAATAACTAGACAACACACAGCTTTTGGGGATTTGGGGATCAAAGAACTTTATTGGTTAATGATGTGAAAGGTTTGGCCATAGGCATTAAAGGTAAGCAACGGCACATGTTACTCCCACCTGTCTGTCAGGAGTGTTTCTAAGGGTGAAGCCAGCGGGGGCAGGGGGGCGGGACACCCTATGACCTACGTCAAATTGGGGCGTCTCCCAAGTGGTCCCGGTTGGAGGAGTGGTATGGTCATAGCCCCCGTCTGGGCACCAGACAGGAGTCACTCCTTCCGGATCCTTTTAACAGGATACCCTTACCCATGGAGGGATGGGGGGGGGGCTACAACCACCCCTGCAACCAAGACTAGGCTAACCCAATGCCTCAGAAAGTTGTGACTATTGCTATGAAGTAGGAGAAAACCCAAATGGCGGTGCTATTTTGCCAAATGGGAAAAATTCCTGACCGGCTCCTGAATCCGACAACCAGCATTACCCATAACAAGGTCATACCATTGGTAAAGAACCCTAATCTGATGGTGCGCGGGAGAACTGGAGCAGAAGGAGAGAGGCCGAAAGGCCCAGCTGCCTGGATATTTATCCTTCCCCTGCCAAGCGCCGCTACTAGTGGGTTGGCACCACGCCCAGGTGATGCCGCCTGAATGCCTGCTGCCATTGGCCAATTTGGCAGTAGGAGTACTATCCGCCTGACAATAAGCTGGTTCATAGGGGGGACGTGGTGCCTGCCCACAAAGCCACCCCCCCCAGAGGGTAAACAGACTTCCTTGACCAGGAGAGGTTACACATAGTTGTCCATCCAGTGGTTGTATGGTTTGATTTCTGTCATTGGCTTTATGTGGTGCTACGCTCAAAGCTTCAGCTGGTATAGAATGTAAGCAGCCCAACTACTTGTGGGACAACTTTCTGACAGAAAATAACACCTGCACTGGGCAGCCTAGGATCAAGGTTTGGGACAGGGGTGGCACTGTGGTCTAAACCACTGAGCTTCTTGGGCTTGCCAGTCAGAAGGTTGGCAGCTCGAATCCCCATGACGGAGTGAGCTCCCATTACTCTGTCCCTGCTCCTGCCAACCTAGCAGTTGGAAAGCACACCAGTGCAAGTAGATAAATAGGTATCACTGTGGCGGGAAGGTAAATGGCATTTCTGTGTGCTCTGGCTTCCATCACGGTGTTCCGTTCACCAGAAGCAGTTCAGTCATGCTGACCACATGTCCCAGAAAGTTGTCTGTGGACAAACGCCGGCTCCATCAGCCTGAAAGCGAGATGAGCGCCTCAACTCCATAGTCGCCTTTGACTGGACTTAATCGTCCAGGGGTCCTTTACCTTTTTAAAAAAACCAAGATTTGGTACCAGTTTACAAAGCCCTAAACAACCTAGGTCCAGGGTTCCTTAAAGACTGCCTCACTCCCTATAGGCCTGCTAGATAGCAGATATCACCAGGGGCAGAACTTCTGGAGCAGCCTCATGACCCAGAAATCAAATTCCTGTATACTCAGAAGAGAACATTCAACACAGTAGCCGCTTGCACTATGGATTTTGGCATGTAATGAACACATTTTTATTTTAGCAAGCATTTGTTGAATATTAATCTTATCTGATCGCCTTTAAGACCCTACTGTTTTACTTGGGATATATGCTGTTCTGAAGTTGTTTCTGTTCTAAATCATTTAGCGATCCGTGCACGTAATCGATTCATAAATATTTAAAATAGATAAATAAAACAGTTTAATGGCTGCTGCCGAGAGAGCAGAGATGGCTCAAGAGATATTGACTAATTCTCCCGAATTAAAGGATATAAATAAAAGACACTTTTGTACTCACACCATCTTTTGAAGATGCCACACAAAAATGAATACTTCCAGATTTTTAAAATCACATAACTAGCAAGGAAGACATCTGGAAGACTCATCGGCTACATGCAACTAATTCTTTTTAATGGTCTCAACTGGATAGCTTCTTCTATTTTAAATTAGATTTACTCTTAAGAAATAAAATGCTGTGTTCGTTTTTAACAGCACCACTGCATCTTGCCTAATGACAGTGATCTTTCCCTGATTTTTAAAGCATGTTAATGTTGCATTTGCTAAGTGCATGGTTAGGAGCTTGGAGCACCGTGCCCTCTTTTCTCTCCCTGCTTGTCCTCTCAAAGAAGATTTCACTTTGCCTTTGATTCCTATGTTATGAAACTCCTCTTCCCTCCTAGAGCTACAATTCCAAGAGTTCCATGAGAAGAGGGATTGGCTGTTAAGCCACTCTGGGAGGGGAAGAAGGTTCTCCTAACAACTCTCAGCACCCCTAACAAACTACACCACCCAGGGAAGCCATGACTATTTAAAATGGTATGAAGATGCTTAAAATATATAATGCAAATGTGGCCTATAATAGCACTTAGGGCCGTCTTTAACCGGGGGTGCAAGGGGTGCATGGCACCCTGGCGCCGAATTCGGGGGGGGGGGGCAGGTGCCCACTGCTGAAAACGCCTAAGCTCTTAACCATCTACTTGTTATGAAATAGAATCATAGAATCATAGAGCCATAGAGCTGGAACAGACCACAAGGGCCATCGAGTCCAACCCCCTGCCAAGCAGGAAACACCATCAGAACACTCCTGACATATGGTTGTCAAGCCTCTGCTTAAAGACCTCCAAAGAAGGAGACTCCACCACACTCCTTAGCAGCAAATTCCACTGTCGAACAGCTCTTACTGTCAGGAAGTTCTTCCTAATGTTTAGGTGGAATCTTCTTTCTTGTAGTTTGGATCCATTGCTCTGTGTTGGCTTCTCTGGAGCAGCAGAAAACAACCTTTCTCTCTCCTCTATGTGACATCCTTTTATATATTTGAACATGGCTATCATATCACCCCTTAACCTCCTCTTCTCCAGGCTAAACATGCCCAGCTCCCTTAGCCGTTCCTCATAAGGCATCGTTTCCAGGCCTTTGACCATTTTGGTTGCCCTCCTCTGGACACGTTCCAGTTTGTCAGTGTCCTTCTTGAACTGTGGTGCCCAGAACTGGACACAGTACTCACAAATAATAAATAATTTTGATCAAGCTGACATTCAAAGCTGGCTGACGCTGCTGCCTCCACCCTGGCTGCTTTCTCCTCCCCGGAATCCCGCCCTGAATGGAGAGGCATTGCTCTCTCACCTGCTATTGGCACGACTGCTGCATCCCTCTTCTTCTCCTTCCTCCTCCTGGGGAGCTTTTAAAAGCACCCGGATGTGAAGCTGCGCACCTTTGCGGAGCTCGGGTGCCTGGCTCTTGAAGGGCGATGGCAGCAAGACTCGGAAGAGCATGACGCTGCCGATGCCGCCATGGCCTTACCTGCAACTGCAGAGAAGTATATCTTGGGTGTAGACGTGGGCAGCACTAAATTTGGGGGCGCTGGGCGGATCTTTGCATATGGTAAAGACGGCCCTGATTGCACTACATGAATTGGCTGGTGTGTGATAATACTACTAATAATAATTGTATTATTTATTCCTCACCCACCTGGCTGGGTTGCCCCAACCACTCTGGACGGCTTCCAACGCATACAAAAACATATATAGTGAAAATAGCGGCAGTCTAGAAGCACCCTTTGTCATTTTTAGCCACAAAAGCAGCGGAAGACTTCTCCCAGAGAATCACAAGTACTGCAAATAAGCATTGCAAAGGTTCAAAGTTTCAAATCAGCAAAAGAAATCGGATCTCCCTGTTGCACATAGAAATGTCTTAAGAAGTTGCAATAAAATTCATAAAAATTGTAATAAAGCAACACTGCTAGGGGACACTATTAAGGGACATAAGATGCCCATGCAAAGTTGAGTTCATATAGGTTTGTCCATTTTAGATGTTAATACCTATTGTTACTTCAATAATAGCAAAGTAATTGCAAGAAAATGTTAATGATTGGCTTTTTAAAGGAGGGAAAAAGAGTGCTGATTACTAACTGTGATCTCAGTGGAAAAGAAGAATTAAGCATGAATAAAATTTGAATACGTTGCTTTTATTAAGCTGAGTATTGTTCACTGTTGGCCATGACTGCACAATCAATAAATCCCTGTGATAGTTGCATTGCCTACCTAGAATCATAGAACTGTAGAGCTGGAAGGAACCCTGAGAATTATCTAGTCCAACCTGCCGCAATGCAGAAATCTCAATTAGATCATACATGGCAGATAGCCATTCAACCTCTTCTAAAAGAAACATTCAAGGAAAGAGAGTCCACCACCTCTCGAGGTAGTCTATTCCACTGTCACACAGCATTTACTGTCAGAAAGTTCTTCCTGGTGTTTGGAATCACCTTTCTTGTAACTTGGATCCATTGGTTTGGGTCCTATCCTCAGCAGCAGTTGGAATCCCACAACATCATCGGGAGAGTCACAAAATCCTTTGTAGGAACTTTACACTGTATGGAGACCTTGATCGGAGTTAGGTAGGTGTATGGGTGCAGAGACATCACCTTGCCAACAAAGGTCCGTATAGTTAAAGCTATGGTTTTCCCAGTAGTGATGCATGGAAGTGAGAGCTGGACCATAAAGAAGGCTGATCGCCGAAGAATTGATGCTTTTGAATTATGGTGCTGGAGGACACTCTTGAGAGTCCCATGGACTGCAAGAAGATCAAACCTATCCATTCTTAAGGAAATCAGCCCTGAGTGCTCACTGGAAGGACAGATCCTGAAGCTGAGGCTCCAATACTTTGGCCACCTCATGAGAAGAGAAGACTCCCTGGAAAAGACCCTGATGCTGGGAAAGATTGAGGGCACAAGAAGAAGGGGATGACAGAGGACGAGATGGTTTGACAGTGTTCTCGAAGCTACCAGCATGAGTTTGACCAAACTGTGGGAGGCAGTGGAAGACAGGAGTGCCTGGCATGCTCTGGTCCATGGGGTCACAAAGAGTCAGACATGACTAAACGATTAAACAACAACAACAAATGGGTGCTTAAAAACACAACAGTTCACTTCCATTCCAGTGAATAGGGTTGAAGTCATTTCTTGGGTTAGGAATGAAGAAGGGAGCTAGCACTTTTGTTTGCTCACTAAGGTGTGGGATGTAAACACAGGAGCAGTCAATGACAACATTCCTAGAGTATACATGTTAGAACATGGGGAGGGATGTCTGTCTAGCAAGCAGGTAAACTTCCTGGGGACGGACTTCCTCCGCATGTGACCAGAGGTGGGTGTGGCCACACCTGTGCAGGTAAATGTAAAAAGCACAGGGCAGGCAGCCATCTCTCTCTCTCTCTGCCATCTTCCTTTGATGAGGAAACATCTAAGGATGCTCTCTTGGCTCTCAGCCAAGAGAGGACTAAGGGACTATCTTCCATAAGATAGATTCTGAGTGTATTTTACCTTTTTAAGTCTGTGTGCCTTCTGGGATCATATTGTGAACAGAACGTGAGTAAACTCTTTTATACTTTTATGAAGACTGTGTTGTGTCTTGTATTTTAAGAGGGAACAAAAGGGGTAATTACCAGAGTAATTATTATAGAGGTTCTAGCGAACCTGTGCAAGCGTTACCGTTGCGAACTTAAAGGGGAATGTCTATAAACTCTGCTGATATTTTGGGAACTTGTTAGCACAAGTTGGATAAGGATATAATTAGTCAATATATCCTCTCCTGCACCCCAGAACATTCCCACATAAGGCACAGAGATCCCTCTGCCCGATCAACTTGCCCATTTAGAAGAATAAAAAAAAGGCTGCTAACAAAGCCACATCAGATGTTTGAGCAGGATTACACACACTTGCATTTAACCAATAGACCATAATTATAAAGGCAAGTTCACCTGATTAGTATCAACTTTACATCTTGTTTTCAAACCAAAGCCAAATATAATTAATAGGTATAAAAAAGTGGGAAGGAAACCACCATCACTTTGCCTACAGTGGTTTTCTTTTAATGGGAGCAGATGGAAAGTCTTCAGGCATGGGCTTCATTTATATATAAATAAAACAAATCAGGACTAGTGAGCCAGTTGTAATTAAACTATGAAGTTAGCAATCATGTAGGGATACTGCTCCCTCCCAACCCCCAGCCCTACAGGGCTCCTGTGTCTGTCAGGGCAGAATTCAGCAAGGGAAAACTTATTCATCAACTGTGGGGAAAGCTTGTGATGTGTGATTGTTAGAGGCCTATTGGTCTCCCCAAATAAGGTGCTCCTGGAGAAATCTTGGAATTGCTCTTCACATTTAAGACAGATGCAATTATCTGAGCATAGTAGTGACTACTGTTGACTGAAAGAACCTCTGATTGCTCATCATAGCATAGTGGCAGATCATCTGTTCTGCATAAACAAGCTCCCAGGTTCAAGCATCTCCAGGTATGGCTAGGAGACACCTCAGCCTGAAATCCTGCAGAGTCACTGCCAATTAGTTTAGACAATACAGTGGTACCTCAGGTTACATACGCTTCAGGTTACATATGCTTCAGGTTACAAACTCCGCTAACTCAGAAATAGTACCTTGGGTTAAGAACTTTGCTTCAGGATGATAACAGAAATCGTGCTCTGGTGGCGCGGCAGCGGCGGGAGGCCCCATTAGCTAAAGTGGTGCTTCAGGTTAAGAACAGTTTCAGGTTAAGAACGGACCTCCAGAATGAATTAAGTACTTAACCCAAGGTACCACTGTACTGGGCAAGATAGGCTAATGGTCTGACTGGTATATGGCAGCTTCTTATATCCTATACTTGTGACTCCTCTTATTGCAGATACAAGAATGTTGCTGAAGCCCAGGAAGCCTTATGCATCGAAGACTGGAAGATTATGAAGAAGGGGATTACTAACTACTGTTGTCTATGCTCTGGAAACCTCAGGGTTAGATTACTGCAATGTGTTATATGTAGGGCTGTCTCTGAAGACGGTTTGAAAACTTCAGCTAGTGCAAAATTCAGCAGCCAGGCTGCTCACTGGAGCAAGACGGTTTGAGCACATTACACCGATCCTAGTCTGACTGCACGGGCTACCGATTAGTTTCTGGGCCCAATTGAAAGTGCTGGTTTTGATCTATAAACCCTTAAAAGGCTCAGGACCACAATACTTCAAGGACCGCCTCTTTCCATATGAACCTCCCTGGACCCTGAGATCATCTTCTGAGGCCCTTCTTCATGTGCCTCCTCCTCGGGAGGTCCGGAGGGTAGAAACATGAGAACAGGCCTTCTCTGCAGTGGCTTCCCATCTGAGGAATGCTCTCCCCTGGGAAGTTCGCCTGGTGCCATCATTATATACCTTTAGGCGCCAGGCAGAAACGTTCCTTTTTAACCAGGCCTTTGTTGATCAACATCCTATACCCTTTTCAAATGTGGCTCTTTTGGGGGGGGGGTTGTTATTGGGTTATTGTTTTTATTTTTATTTTATATATTTTGATCTTTGTGAGCCATCCTGAGACCTCTGGGTATAGGTATTTAAATTCAATAAATAAATAAAATAATGGTCAGGAATGTTGGGAACTGTGGTTCAACAACATTAGTGGCTGCTCAGGTTGGCCCTTGTCCATGAGTTAGGCTGCAGATATGGCAATCCCTGTGTCATTCAGGCAAGGGCAAACTGTGTGTGTACACCAAATTACGAAAAACGTGAGTGGAAAAGGGAAGTTCTTCTCTTGCTGTGCTGGGCACAATCAGGCAAAAAGGGATGGGCTCTGGACATTCATTGCACGCAGAGATGGATCAGAGCAGAGCATAAATCACATAGTTTCTGCTATCCCAACTCTAAGTGTGCTTGAACAGATGTGTAGCCTCACGAATGGCTCATTTTGGACATAACACTAAACCATGGGTTAGTGCAGCCTTCACTACTATAGTGGCCTCCAGATATTTTAGTCTACATCTGGGAGTTGTCATTCAAAACATCTGGAGGGCATCAGGCTGACAAAGGCTGCTTTAGTGTTTTGTGGCCCAATCTTACCTGACCTTTAAGCAAGGAAAGAAGGGCACTTCGTGATCTTAAATAGCTGCAACCCATTTGTTTCTCCTTGCTGGGTCCTATCAACACATAGAATCATAGAATCATAGAGTTGGAAGAGACCACAAGGGCCATCGAGTCCAACCCCCTGCCAAGCAGGAAACACCATCAGAGCACTCCTGACATATGGTTGTCAAGCCTCTGCTTAAAGACCTCCAAAGAAGGAGACTCCACCACACTCCTTGGCAGCAAATTCCACTGTCGAACAGCTCTTACTGTCAGGAAGTTCTTCCTAATGTTTAGGTGGAATCTTCTTTCTTGTAGTTTGGATCCATTGCTCCATGTCCGCTTCTCTGGAGCAGTGCTTATATCTCACAAAGTATATTTCAGTAGATCACATGGCATAATTAGAAGTGGAAGCAACATGTGCCATTTGCATATCTTCAACAAAGTGACTATTAACATGCAAGGTTTTGTACAGGGTTTATTTTTGCAACTTAGATAACACACACACACACACACACACATTCCAGCTCATTTTTGTGTGTATGACCCCTTTGTCTAGGTTATGGGTAAACAAAAGCTAAGAAAAAACAAAAACTAAATAACTATGTGATTTTAAAAGGCAATAAGAAAATATTGTGATCTAAAATAATAGTAACTTTTTTAAAAGAGGGTGCCAAAGCAGGGCCATGTAAGGAACGGTCTTTTTCCCATTTGGGGAAAAGGTTCCCACTGGAAACTGTTTAGAGTGCAATAATGAGTCACTGCCTAAGGAATCTTATCCCTGCATTATATAAATCATTGTTCATTCTGGAAAATAACACCACCAGCACATGGCATACAAATGTATTTATCGAAAACATGCCAAAACAATTTGTATAATTAGATTCAATTCAGTGAGAAATTTTGCCATTGAATTTGATAGACTTGTGGCTTCCTCTCCCTCCGATCATTAATTGGCTGAGAAATTCCTGCAATGGCAACAAATTAAACTCCAGACAGCTAATTCTCATTGATTATTAGCAGCTGTTGAGCTGGTGTTTTTTTCCTTTTAAAAACTTAACATTTGTGTGACACAGAGTGGTCAGCTTTAGTGTCAAGAATGAAAGAAACACTGGATCTTCATTACAAGGTTCGAAGAAGTGTTCAACATCCTATGCACATCACCCTTTTAGTCCTTCTTTTGAGCAAATGAACTTTTAAATCCCTCCAATATGCTGACTCCAACCCTCCCTCCCCTTACACACATTCACGCGAATTCCATTCTGTACAAGATCAGCTGTAATGTTCGTTCCTCAGTTCTTATGCTGTATGCCTTAGACAAGGCCACTAGGGGAGATTTCCTACACAATGGTCATCAAGAGGCAATGTGCCTGCTTCATGCATAAGGACCAATGGGAGAGTGGCCCTGGTGCATGAATTTAAGGTGGAACTCTCCAGCTTAACCTGACTGAGTGCAACACAACCCTCTTTCCCTGATTTCAGTACAGCGCAACGTAGGTTCTCCCACACACCCCAACCTGCATAAACCATATAGATGAGGGCTTTTTCACCTCTACATTTGGTCTTCAATAGGTGAATATGGATGCACTATGAGGTTGCAACTTAATATAATATGGGTGGCGCCAATAGCACTGCCACCAGGCAAATGTATGTGTGCTGGTCTTGGGGGGGGGGGTTACCATGCTGTGTGGTCCATGTCCGGTCCGAGGCTGAAGCAGGGTCCAAGGCAGGGAGTCAGACGTGGTCAGGAATTCTGGCAGAAAGCAGGATAGGCTGCCGTCAGGAACAGGTAACCAATGATGTTGCTCCTGCAACCTGGGACTGGGCGGGCTGGCCTTTATCTCCTCTGAGGCATAGGGCAGCCCCGGTCCACAGGTGACTCGCCTCTCCTGGCCTGGACGCAAGCACTCCTCCTGTGAGAACTTAGTTTCCTCCGCCTCTCTGCCCTGAGCCTCTGCAGCTCCAGAGAGGCTGGAGGGTTACTGGACCCAGAGGCAACCTCACCTTCTCTGTACAGGGCTGGGAGAGAAGCACCTGCAAGCAATGGGTCCTCGATCACCTCCAGGGCCAGATCGGATGCAGCTGGTGTCTGCTCTTGAGGATCTGGAACAGGTGAGGGCCCTTCAGGTTCAAGCCCCTGCCCCGGCTCAGCCGGCCCTGGAGGCGGGGACTCTTGTGCAGGCTGGGATTCCTTAGGTTCAGCCTCTGAATCAGATTCCCAGGCCATCACAATATGATTTAAAAATTAAGAAATGCATGCCTTGGTTAATAGTTCTGGATGTGAAAATGATCTATGTCGTACGGTGTACTTGTAGTAGTGACCCTTCACTGGTATTTGTTGTCTCAGTACACAGTCAACCAGATTACACCTGGCAGCAACATTAAAGGTTAAGAGAAGAACAGGTTGTAGGGTTACTAACAGTTTGTGAGTAACATGACATTTGGAGGGTGAAGGGGACCATCTGTAGAGCAGCACCCCTTCTGGCAGGGATGAGTAACCTGTAGTTCTCCATATATTACTGGGCTACAACTCCCAACATTCATGACTGTTGGCCATGGTGACTGGGGCTGGTGGAGGTTGGAGCCCAACATAACCAGGAGGACCACAGGTCTCCATCCTTTCTTCAGAGAAATCCCTAGATCATCAACCAAAGCTTTGGGATTGGGGTGTGACTGGGCAGGCCTCCTGTAACACTTCCTTGGATGTGTGATGGTGAAGCAGCTGGGATCATTTGCAGCAACTCCTATGCCTGGGCTTAGAGCCAAGGTGGGGCTCAAACTAGTTGGAGCCAAGACAGTGTTTCCAATACAATTCAGATGGCCAATCCTAGAGAACCAGAGGCCATAAAACAAACACTCTTTGTGACCCTTTCCAGCAGTCCCTCGAAAAACACCAAAAGAGAGGACTCCTTCAAATGTGTGTAATTTTTGTGAAACGGGGGCTCACCAAGTTACTCACTCCTATACAATAATGCCATGGGTTCCATCTTTGGGGTTTGGGGCTAATTATGTCAAGCCATACAACTTTTGCCACTCTGTATGCTTTCTTTCTCTGTTTGGCACTTAAGCTCTCAAGCACAGTAAACTTAACTAAGTCAACATGATTCTAATTTTGATTTAAATATGGTAAATCTCTAGGCAATGTTGTGCAGACACTTGTGCTGCGCAGTGATACAAGCAAATCCTGTCATTGTTCCAAGCTCGGTGGGAAAACTGCATTTCATACTTCATTTAAAATCAGGTTGAGAACAATAATCAAAAGCATCAAGATTAGTTTCCACGGAATAAAGCAATATATCTTCTTGTATCATAATCATAATTGTGTTCTCATGAAGCATTTATTATCCTGAAAACCACTATGACATTTATTTACTACCCCCAAATCTAGTAAAATGGAACTTGACACAAAAACTGCAAGAAAGAATACAATGGTTTCCTAATTTAAACCACGGGAATTCAAAGCAGAAAGAGTTTTAATTGTATTCCAATCCTGGTGGGCAATTTTTAAAATAGTTGTTAATCTTTGAAATCATCTCACATTTTTTTCACAGGCAAGCCATGCTTGAAATATTATACTCTGAATGGTGGTTCCCCCAAGGGAATGGGGCAGGGGAGATGTTCCCATCCTTGTTTTTGTTCCCTCTTGCCCTCCTCCCCCAAATAGATCTTTGCTGCAGCTGCTCCACTGCAGCCACCCAGCTCCAGTACTTGTTCCTTGTGCAACTGACTGGATGGTTTCCCACCCATTACAGCAGCCATCACTGAATGAGAACTTTTAGAACTCAGACCTAGCACTGAAGCCCTGGTTCCTCATCTGAGATCCATGGGGACTATGGACCCTCATGGCCTAGGACCCTCGTACCTACGGGACCGCCTCTCCCGGTATGCCCCATGGAGGACCTTAAGGTCCATAAATAGCAACACCCTAGAGGTCCCGGGCCCTAAAGAAGTTAGATTAGCCTCAACCAGAGCCAGGGCTTTTTCAACACTGGCTCCGGCCTGGTGGAACAGTCTGTCTCATGAGACCAGGGCCCTGCAGGATCTGATTTCTTTCTGAGGGCCTGTAAGACAGAGTTGTTCCGCCTGGCCTTTGGCTTGGAATCAATTTGATTCTCTCCCCCTCTTTCTTTTTTCCTTTCTCCTTCTGTGATGGAACTCCTATTTGGGGACTTCCCTGGCTTTTTTCTGGCCCATGTAGGACCAGTCTGGATAGTTAGCCTTGGTGAAGACTTGACGTTTTCATCCCCAAAAAAGTTTCAGATTTGAGTTTCCACTGAAATGAGGCTGCATTTTAATGTTTTAATGTTGTATTTTAATCTTGTTTTTTTAAGTTGTATTTCAATCAATTGTTTTTATATCGGGTGTTAGCCACCCTGATCCCGGTCTTGGCTGGGGTATAAATAAAAATTATTATTATTATTATTATTATTATTATTATTATTATTATTATTATTATTATTATTTGATTAGTCCAGTAGGCAGGACCCATAGCTCACATGCTTTGTGTTCCCAACCTCAGTCTCTGGCATCTCCAGTTCATGCACAGGAAGAGGAACCAGTGAAGCCAACAGAAATCAAAACAGCCAGCAGCAAAAACACAAGCAACGATATGCAAGGGTTTTGACTACACTGACTGGTAGCGGCATACCAGTGTTTCAGGCAGAAGTATTTCCCTGCCCTATCTGAAGATGCCAGGAATTGAATCTGGGACATTTTGCACACAAAACTGATGTTCCACTACTGCCATGTTTGAATTGTGTGTGTGTGTGTGTGTGTGTGTGTGTGTGTGTGTGCGTGCAGTGGCCACTGAATGTATGACTGCAAACAGCAGCAACAGTAGTTACTAAATATAAAGTGGATATACCTGAAGGTCATAAAATATCAGTTTGTATTCTGAGGTAAATAAAAGCTTGCCTTAATCAACACACCCCTAAACAAGGAAATAAGTGTCGCTCCTCCTATTTGAATATGCAAATTTATACTAGCACCTACTGATTTATTTAATTTTTTACAAGCAAGTTAATAATCACATGACACATTTATATACTCTCCGTAATTGAGTTCACCTGCTTGGGGTGAAGCTGCCTTATCAGTTTACTGATTTTGTAAGCAAACAGTTTAGTTTTGCTGTTCTGATAGGGAAGTGGGTCCACGCCTGTTTTTAATTCCCACACCTTTCCTGGGACGTTGCTGATGGAGTTCTCTGTAAAAGAGCTTCCCCAGTCCTTAGTACAATTCCACTCAGAACAGTGAAACCCATCAAAGGGAACTGAACCCATAAAATAAGCATAATGATATAGTAAGGATCCCTCTAGGGACACGGGTGGTGCTGTGGGTTAAACCACAGAGCCTAGGACTTGCCGATCAGAAGGTCGGCGGTTCGACTCCCCACGATGGGGTGAGCTCCCATTGCTTGGTCCCTGCTCCTGCCAACCTAGCAGTTTGAAAGCATGTCAAAGTGCAAGGAGATAAATAGGTAGCGCTCCAGCGGGAAGGTAAACAGCGTTTCCGTGCACTGCTCTGGTTCACCAGAAGCGGCTTAGTCATGCTGGCCACATGACCCGCAAGCTGTACACCAGCTCCCTCGGCCAATTAATTGAGATGAGTGCCGCAACCCCAGAGACGGCCACGACTGGACCTAATGGTCAGGGGTCCTTTTACCTTTACCTTTAAGGATCCCTTTGGCATGAAGCTTAATTAATAGTGTTACTATAAATAACATGCTGGTGAATTTACCTAAACAAATCTCCTACCTTACATAGAATAAAGTAAAGGTAAAGGACCCCTGGAGGGTTAAGTTCAGTCAAAGGAGACTATGGGGTGCGGCACTCATCTCGCTTTCAGACCAAGGGAGCTGGCATTTGTTCACAGACAGCTTTCTGGGTCATGTGGCCAGCATGACTGAACTGACGAGTGCTAGAGTGCATGGAAATGCCGTACATAGAATAACTATGTAAGAGTGTCGTCATGCTGCAATTTCTATGGCTGCCAACAGATGGACCACAGTGTAACAGCAATCTGGGCTTTCAGAGTTGCTGGATCATTGCAGCAACATCAAAGGTGAGGAAAAAGGTACCAGGGTGGGCGAGATCTATGGAGGTTTGGTAAGGTGTAAGAGGAGGGGGAGGGTGGCTTTGATTAGGAGTAAGGGAATGTATAGTTTTGGCAAATTATAGGAGGGTTAAGGTAAAGGTAAAAGGGCCCCTGACCATTAGGTCCAGTCGTGACCGACTTTGGGGTTGCGGCGCTCATCATTATTGGCCGAGGGAGCCAGCGTACAGCTTCTGGGTCATGTGGCAAGCATGACTAAGCTGCTTCTGGTGAACCAGAGCAGTGCATGGAAACGCCGTTTACCTTCCCGCCGGAGCGCTACCTATTTATCTACTTGCACTTTGACGTCCTTTCGAACTGCTAGGTTGGCAGGAGCTGGGACCGAGGAATGGGAGCTCACCCCATCGCAGGGATTCAATCCGCCAAGCTTCTTGCAGTCCATGGGACTCTCAAGAGTCTCCTCCAGCACCATAATTCAAAAGCATCAATTCTTCGGTGATCAGCCTTCTTTATGGTCCAGCTCTCACTTCTATACATCACTACTGGGAAAACCATAGCTTTAACTATACAGACCTTTGTTGGCAAGGTGATGTCATTACCCCTCTGTTATTGTCCATGCCGGGTCGCTCAACCATCGCTACTGTGTCCTTTCTTCTAGCACAGTGGTTCTCAAGCTGTGGGTCCCCAGATTTTGTTGGACTACAACTCCCATCATCCCTAAGCTCTGACCTTGCTAGCTAGGGGTGATGGGAGTTGTAGTTCAACAACATCTGGGGATCTACAGCTTGAGAAAGGCTGTGAGCAGATCAAGATGACCAGGTGACAGGAAAAATTGCAAGGTTTTTAGCAGGGGCAATTAGAATAAGATCTATTATTTGATTATTGTTGTAAACCTCCCAATGTATTTTGTATAATTAAGTTTTCATCTCTATCTTCAGTACATTTCACTTCATTTCATTATGATGGCTAGGGGCTAGTGAAAATAAAGATTTTTCTGAGCTGGATAAAAACATGAAAGCCCTGATAATTGTATCTTAACATCTTAACAAAAACATACATAGCAGCCTTCTGTTGAGTCGTACTGTTGGCCCCTCACAAGACCAGTTATTCTAATTCCAACTGGCAGCAGAACTACAAGATCTCAGGGAAAGCTTTTTCCTTGTCATATTACCCAAGAACCACTTAACTAGAGATGAGGGATGGGGAAATCTTCAGTTTTGGCATCTCAGTTTCCCCTTACCCCAGTCTTCAATGAAGTATTCCATTTCACCCATCAGTTTGCGAAAAGGCGTTTTCGAAAGTCCTCATGAAATGTATTCTCCTACTACGTGCATTGATTGCAAGCATTTTTCTCGAATACAAAGCATTTTGTATGTTGTTTTCATGAGCATATGCATTTTTATGCACACTCTACCCTAATATATGCATTTTCGCTCACATTACCTGGCCAGAGAACTGCATTGCAAAATTCAAAGAAATGTGAATTTCGAACGCCGGCTGCATTTTGTTTTACATATTGGTTCAGGAAGTGTGTTCTGGTAGGTTTGCCTTTAAATGTGACCTGAAATGAATATCTCCCCCATCAGTATTTGGGCAGAAATTCTAACCCCATTTACTTGGGAGTAAGTCATAATTTTTTTTTGAGGAACATGGGTGGCGCTGTGGGTTAAACCACAGAGCTTAGGGCTTGCCGACCAGAAGGTCGGCGGTTCGACTCCCTGCGATGGGGTGAGCCCCCATTGCTTGGTCCCTGCTCCTGCCAACCTAGCAGTTCGAAAGCACGTCAAAGTGCAAGTAGATAAATAGGTACCGCTCCAGCGCGTAAACGGCGTTTCCGTGCACTGCTCTGGTTCACCAGAAGCGGCTCAGTCATGCTGGCCACATGACCCGGAAGCTGTACGCTGGCTCCCTTGGCCAATAAAGCGAGATGAGCGCCGCAACCCCAGAGTCGGTCACAACTGGACCTAATGGTCAGGGGTCCCTTTACCTTTAAGTCCTTTTTTAAATAATATTTTTTATTAATTTTCATTTTTTTCACAATATTATAACATTGTATCACCTTTCACAAATTTTTAGCTCTGCAGAGCTTTTGAATTCCCTCCGTTCCGTCATCTGGTTTTTATAAAACACATCTTAGAACCGCACATTTATATCATCTAACTTCTACATTTAACTTGAATGATTTAAAACTTAAAGCACAAGCAGAAAGTTTCTTCTTTTAAACCTTGCGAACTTTACCACAGTCCAGCTAGTGTCTTTATATGTTTACAATGATTATCTATATATTCAATAAATTTACTCCATTCTCCCTGGAACACTTGGTCGCTCTGGTTTTGAATTTCCCTCGTCATCTTTGCCAATTCTGCATAGTCCATCATCTTCGTCTGCCATTCCTCTACTGTCAGTAATTCTTGCTGTTTCCAATTTTGGGCTAATAAAGTTCTAGCTGCCGTAGTAGCATACATAAACAGTTTCTGGTCAGCTTTTGATATTTCCACTTCGGAGTAAGTTGTGTTGAATTCAATAGAGGGTCAATATTAGAGGAAAACCTCAGCCTCCATGATGACCTTGCCTGAAAAGGCACATGCAATTGATTGCAAAGATCCAAATTGCTACATTTGATATGCTTGCTAAGTATTGGCAAAGCTAAGGCAGGGTGGCCCCTCCCCAAATACAACAATCCCATTCACGAAGCTGTATGTGTACAAAAATGTGACTCAATCATTCTACACCAAGAGAAGGATGATAACCTGAATTTGTCTCAAAATGGGAGGTTTTCAAAGGATATTTGAAATATAAATATAGTAGTTTAAACTCTGTTGCAGCATTCGAGGAACTTCAGTAATAGTTGCAAGTTAGCCATAAGAGTTAAGATATATTAAGAAAAAGTTAAATGATGATAAAAGTGTGTATTGGCAATAAGTAATAAGAAATTGAAATAAGGAATAGACGGAGGTCAGGTCTATAGTGTTAAGACCAACTTATGTTTTATTGTTTGTTAAGAAAATTTTGTGTTTATTGTTATTCCTGTGTGTAATTCTGTATCTGTGTTTTCTCTTTTTTTCTTTTTCTTGCTGTATCATTAAAAGAGAGAGAGAGAGAGGAGGATGATAACCTGCTCCACTCCAGCCCAAGGTGTTTATTAAGGCATGCCAAGATGTAAGTGGGCTTTGTTGTAGGGTAAAGGGCATTGCGATCCTATGACGTAGCGATGTACTCTGATTCCCCGCAGCAAATATACAAACCACAGCCTTATATAAAACAGCTCAATAGAGGTAAGGCGGAAACAAGTCCTTCATTTACAGCAGTCTTACGAATGAAGCTCAACTTTGATTTCTTTTTACTGTGGGAAAATTCCCTGCTGTATTAATAGCTTTCCCTTTTATAGATCCCTCATGCTTAACAAATTGAAAGGCACACTATTAATAGCGATTGCCATGGAAATGGAGGCACCTCTGGGACACAGCGTGAGTTGCACTTGGCGGCAGACAGAAGAAGTACCACACAAATGTTTGTGCAACGGAGCCACAGATTGCTTGGGCACAAACTTTGCGAATGTTTCTCATGTGATGACTAGGATTATCATGTGATGGCCTGCTTTGATCATTAAGAAAACCCTCTAAGAAATGATGACTCTTGATATACAATAGCTACTTTAGATTTTTCATTATAGTATTTTGATCTGATGTATCCAGTGAGACAAAGGGTTTTGTGGATGCATCATTACGCTTAGCTTAAATGAAACTATTCAAATGGTTGCTATTATCTATCATCTATCTATCTATCTATCTATCTATCTATCTATCTGTCTAATTTTTATTAAATTTTCTGTTTTACAATTTAAAGTACTCATTTTTACATCCTTAAAATAACAATGACTTCCCTTCTTCTCTTTCCATGTTTCATTTTACATACCATAGATCCCTGCATATTTTACAGAAACTATACCATTCAGTTTTCTGTTCTTACATCCATCACAACTTATTTACACTGTTGAATTATCTTAGTGCTGCCAGCGTTTTCAGCTGTACAGTTATTTCTCATATATTCAATAAACTTTTTCCAATCTTCTCTACACGTATCTTCTTCTTGTTCTCGTCTTCTATATGTTAAGTCTGCAAGCTGTGCATATTCTGTCAACTTAAGTTGCCATTCTTCTTTGGTTGAGACCTCGCTCATTTTACATTTGGGGGCTAACAAAACACAGGCCGCAGTAGTAGCATACATAACAAATGGTTACTATTATCCATTAGTGGAGCTCTAAGAGAGTAGGAACTCTTTGACATTATTGCACTTATTATAACAAGATCTAAATTTGAATCTTTAATATAGAAAATTACGGCCCATGCCACCATGCAACTTGAAACTGTTTGCTTGAAAGAATAACAGAGTTCTAGGTGTTGAAAAATTCCATGTGAAGATAGTTGAATATTTATTTATTTGGGATAAATAAACACCGTTTACCTTCCCGCTAGTAAGCGGTCCCTATTTATCTACTTGCACCCGGGAGTGCTTTCGAACTGCTAGGTTGGCAGGCACTGGGACCGAACAACGGGAGCGCACCCCGCCGCGGGGATTCGAACCGCTGACCTTTCGATCGGCAAGCCCTAGGCGCTGAGGCTTTTACCCACAGCGCCACCCGCGTCCCTAATGATAATTATATTAATCTTCTTATATCTTAGTCTGTGGTGGTATGTTTGATTTTTCTGTTATTTGTTTGTTTGATTGTATGTTTGTTTACTTGTATGTACATCTGTCTTTCATAAATGTATTTACTTTAAATTAATAAATAGGTAAAGGGACCCCTGACCATTAGGTCCAGTCGTGGCCAACTCTGGGGTTGTGGTGCTCATCTCGCTTTATTGGCCGAGGGAGCCGGCGTACAGATTCTGGGTCATGTGGCCAGCATGACTAAGCCGCTTCTGGCGAACCAGAGCAGCGCACGGAAACGCCATTTACCTTCCCGCCGGAGCGGTACCTATTTATCTACTTGCACTATGACATGCTTTTGAACTGCTAGGTTGGCAGGAGCAGGGACCGAGCAATGGGAGCTCAACCCGTTGTGGGGATTCAAACCGCTGACCTTCTGATTGGCAAGTCCTAGGCTCTGTGGTTTAACCTATATTAAAAAAGAGAGACTAAAACAACAACAGGGTGGGATTCCCATCAGTAGAAGCCCATTGCAAGTTCTTCTGCTTGTACAAGGGGGCTTCCGCTCCCTCCTCCATCACCTGTGCATCCCATGCTCTTGAAATAGACTTGGGGCAATCAGGAAAACCCCCAGAATGGGGTGTGGTGTGAGGGAAGAGGAGATCATACCATCCAGCAAGCTAAAACCCTTGCCCAGATGGAACAATTGCCTTAGCATGATGTCAAGTTCTTCCCATGTTCCCTTCCATGCAGTCTGAGGAAGTTCCCTAGCATGGGTTTGTTCAGGTGCAATGCAACATTAAATCATTTTTATTTGTCCAGTTCTTTATTTGTCCAGTTCTGTACTGAAGGTATGAACTGCTGCAATTTGAATGCGGGTTTGATTGGTTATACTTTATTGAAGGAGCGTCTCCACCTCCATTGTTCTGCCTGGACACTGAGGGCCAGTGCCTAGAGCCTTCTGGTGGTTCCCTTGCTGCGAGAAGTGAGGTTACAGGGAACCAGGCAAAGGGTCTTCTCGGTAGTGGCGCCTGCCATGTGGAATGCCCTCCCATCAGATGTCAAAGAAATAAACAGCTATCTGACTTTTAGAAGACATCAGAAGGCAGCCCTGTTTAGGGAAGCTTTTAATATTTGATGAATTATTGTATTTTAATATTTTGCTGGAGGCTGCCCAGATGGGCAGGGTATAAATAATAAAGAAGAAGAAGAAGAAGAAGAAGAAGAAGAAGAAGAAGAAGAAGAAGAAGAAGAAGAAGAAGAGGAGTTTGGATTTGATATCCTGCCTTTCACTCCCCTTCAGGAGTCTCAAAGCGGCTCACATTCTCCTTTCCCTTCCTCCCCCACAACAAACACTCTGTGAGGTGAGTGGGGCTGAGAGACTTCAAAGAAGTGTGACTGGCCCAAGGTCACCCAGCAGCTGCATGTGGAGGAGTGGGGAATCGAACCCGGTTCCCCAGATTGCGAGAGTACCGCTCTTAACCACTACACCACACTGGCTATTATTATTTTTTTATTATTATTATTATTATTATTATTATTATTATTATTATTATTATACATTGTTAGTCCCTCTGAACTATCTTGTGGGAGGAAGGTTGGGCTCTAAATGATGTAAGAAAACACATCACTAACTAACTAATCAAGACAGGGGCCCATGGGAGAAGAGAGCACTGTTCCTCTAAAACCAGATTTAATGAGAAGTGCTTGTTCTTAGGATCATAACATAAGTTTTTATGTTATTTCAATATCTAACTTAATTAGCTGACATTAAGAAGTAGAAAAAACCTTCTATAATTGTTATAATTCTGCCTTTAAATCTGTAGAGCAACCAGATCAGTTCAAGCAAAAAGCAGATTTATTATGCATTATGTATCCTGTATGCCTTCTTTCTGTTTCATAGTTGATTGAAAATGCAATGTTAATGCCTGTGGCAAACCAATGGATTTTTTTTTTTTTTTTAACAAGCATTACTGCCGTGTAACAAATATACATCTGAAGGGCTAGAGCTGATGCAGGAATAAAAGGCCCATGCAAACTTCACTGGCAAAGCATGCATTTTAAATAAAGCCTCAGTGAAGAGTAACAGAGACAGTCTCCATTCTCATTCTGAGTAATGTCTGCCTTTATTCAGCAGAACAGCCCACGAGGAAAGTAACAGACAAAGACATACCAGATGAAAAACATCACACTAACAAAATCCTTGTATGCAGGGCAAAAAATCTTATAATTGCCGACTGATGATATTTGCCTCTGAAAGTATGTGGGGAAGACAGTGGGAATTGGGAATTGGGTTTTTTGTTTTGTTTTTAAAAAGAAAAAAAAAGTGAGAAAGAGAAAATATACAAAATAATGAGCGGGTGATGATGTTGTGCTTTGAAAGTTTTATTCTGATCAAAATATCAGTGCTGTGGTTTGGGTTGTGGAGCCTCGTTCGGTTTCCCCGACTCAGCTCTGAAATGCTTAATCCAGTATCAAACAGCAAACACCGCTTGGCACTGATCCTCCTAAACCCAGACTGAGACCTTTGCCAACATTTCTTGATGAGGAGTGAAATTTGCCCGCACGTTCAAGATGGAATATGGCCCATGCTTATGATGTCAGAATGAGTCTTCCACTTTGGGTTCAGGCAGACTGAAGAAGTTAGTCAACCTATGCATCTTTTCATGTTTATTTTTAACCAATATGATAAAAATTGGCCCCTTTCTACCAAAACATCATGCTGGTATTCATTAAAAGCCTATTAAACTCAATTGAAAGACATCAATGGGCCTCAATTAACTAATGTGTTTGTTTATGTAGAGATTACGATCCTACTTGACACATGTCTATGCACTAGTTACAGTGCATAAATAGCCGCAGTTTAAAATCACAATGCCCGTGGACTTCAGTCCAAGCCCATTGATTATATCTATCTATCTATCTATCTATCTATCTATCTAGAGAGAGAGAGATACTTTATTGTCACTTGTACAACTTGTATACAGCGAGATTACACGAGCACACCCCACTCAGCTCTCTTAGTCTTAATTCCCCTCATTTACTGACACACACACGCCAAACCCGAAAGTCAGTTGCCCTGTTGTTATCTTTTCATTCAGCAGCTTAACAGCCCACGGAAAGAAGTTGTTCTTTACCCTGTTGGTGTGGCTAATCATGCTTCTATATCTTCTACCTGAGGGCAGGAGATCAAGAAAGTACCAGCCAGGGTGTGAATCATCCCTGAGAATTTTCCTCACTCTCCTGAGGCAACATTCTTCCGCGGTGTCATCCAGCGGATTCACGGGACAGCCCATAATATCTTATGCTGTATTCTCCACCCTCTGTAGGCACTTCCTATCAGTTGTTGTCAAACCAGCATACCACACCGTGATGCAGTATGAAAGGACACTTTCTATTGTTGACCGTTAGAAGGAGATCATCAAATGTTGATTGACATTGTTCTTCCGCAATACTCTGAGGAGATGGTGTCTCTGTTAGGCTTTCTTAACCACCTGGGTTGTATTTATTTTCCAGGTAAGGTCTTCACTGAGATAAACTCCTAGGAATTTAAAGGAAGAGACTCTCCACACAGCCCTCCCCGATGTACAGTGGGGCTAGTTCTCCTCTCTTCCTCCAAAAGTCCAACACCATCTCCTTTGTCTTGTTGATATTAAGGTGCAAGTTGTTCCCTAGGCACCATGTAGATATTTTTTGGACCCCCCCCCCCACTATATGCTGATTCGTCTCCACCTGTTATTGAAACCATTATGGTGGTGTCATCTGCAAACTTAATAATTGCAGTAGACGGGTACACAATCGTATGTATACAATGTATACTATATAGGCCATTACATGCAATAGCATGTGTTAACTTGTGTGAAGTTAAGCTTAAGAGCCTGATCCATACTTTCTTTCAGAGCATGAAATAGCTTCTAAAGAAGGAGCAGAAGAGCAGTAAGAGAAGGAAGATAATGAGAGAGAAACATAACTATACAATAATATGCACCAGATGTACATTTAATAATAGGAGAAGAGCCTGCTGGTTCAGGCTAATGGCCCATCTAGCACAACATCCAATTTTCACAATGGCCAACCAGCTCATGGGTAGCCTGCAAGCAGGAGTTGAGCACAAGAGCAATCTCCCCTCCTACAGTTCCCAGCCACTGGTATTCAGAAGTCTGCAGCCATAGCGGCCTAGAAAAGCCAGAACAGACCTATCAACTTCTCCAACCTAACCTTGAAAAGAGGCCCACAAGGCAGCACCATGGAGAGCTCCAACAAAGCAACTTGTTCTGACAGTGTCCACTACCCTCTAACTCTCGGGGTGTTCAGCTGCCAGGTCTCCTCCTTTCCTCTGCCCATGGTGGCCTCTTCTCACACTGCTGCTGCTGCTGCTGCCCTCCACAGTGAGACAAAGAGAGATTATGCCCACCTACCTCTGGGTGACTCTGTGTACACTACATACGCTGCAGCTGTGGAGAGGGAGGAGATTGAATTTGCCAGCTGGCAATTGAAGTCAACTATGCATCTTCCCTACTGATGCTGCTTGCTTGAAAAGGAGACAGTGGCCATTGTGACCTCATGATGATGACAACTGCCTGAAGGAGTGTCATGGCAACCTGTTTCATGTAACATCTTACCTGATGAAGCATCATGAAGAACTTGAAAGCTTGCCACATTTTTGTGACTTTTTGATTGATCCCAGGTATTGCCCAACTAGCCGATGGACAACAAACATGGATTCTGCGATGTGTTATGGTGGCTAAGAGACTTATACTGCTAGACTAGAAGGACAAACTTTCTCCATGTTTCAGCCAGTGGTTTGAAGAGCTCACTGCCCGCTTTACATTTGAATGCATGCCATATAACTATCCATTTCATTTAGAAACCTATTAATGCATATGTTTCAAACAGAGTTAATGGGGTATTTTTAGTTTCAATGTCAGCTGGCAATAGATTGTTTCAATCACTGTTGTTTGTTTGTTTGGTTATTTTCTGTTACAAATGCAAATAAAAAATCTGAAAGGGAGGAGGTACTGGCTGACTAAGAGTTGCAGTCATTCTTATAACAGGGAACAAGCTAAATTCAAAATTAAGATGAAATTTAAACATTTAGAACAAAGGTCTAAACTAATGGTAAATAAGAGCTGAAATACCCAATGTACATTTTTCACACCCAAAAACTAACAGCTGTGAATATTATTAATGTGAAATGCATAAATTATCCAGGATCAGTACAAGTACAAGCTGATCTGGATCAGTGAGATGATTTCTGTACTGCAAATAAATAGTTTATTTCTTAGAGTGAGTTGCTTCTTGAGCCAAAAGAGGGTTAAGTTTTCGTTTGCTGTCTACAGCAAGAATATTGATTTTCAATAAAAAACATTCTATTAAACATTGGATCTGTAAGATACAGAATATTCTGCTTTTGCTCAAATTTAATATATTTTATGAGATATGTGGAAGGAAAACTCAGTTTCCTTTTATATGGAAGAAATGATGGATCGCTGTGATAAAATGAATCAGGCAAGGGAAAATGTAGATAAAGGGCCATGGCTCAGTGGTAGAACATATGCTTTGTATGCAGAAAAACCCAGGTTCCATCCTCAGGTAAGACTTCGAATGTTCCTTGCCTGAAAGTGGGTCTGTATTGTTCTCCTCGCCTTCCCAAGGCTGCAGGTTGCTACCACATAGCTCATCATAGTGTGGCAGAGCCAATCTGACACTCCATCCATGCTGAAGAAGAAGAAGAAGAAAAGTTTGGATTTGATATCCCGCCTTTCACTCCCTTTAAGGAGTCTCAAAGCGGCTAACATTCTCCTTTCCCTTCCTCCCCCACAACAAACACTCTGTGAGGTGAGTGGGGCTGAGAGACTTCAAGGAAGTGTGACTGGCCCAAGGTCACCCAGCAGCTGCATGTGGAGGAGCGGAGACGCGAACCTGATTCCCCAGATTACGAGACTACCGCTCTCAACCACTACACCACACTGGCTTTGCCCCATCCCCTCTCCCTCTCAGTAAGCAACAGAAATGTTCAGGACTAGGAAGTCAGGAGAGCACAGCATCCCCACACCTGTGTAGCACCATTGGTCACTACTGAGTGTAGACAATATTGAGCTAGGTGGACTAATGTCCTAACAGTAGAAGGCAACTTCCTAAGTTCTTATGAAAATCTGCCACAGCATTTTGTCATGCTCTTTTCTCATGGTTTGATCCTCCAGGCCCCATTGAAATCACTCAATATCTTCCAACTTTGACTTGGAAGCACTTCAGTAAGGTTAGTGATATGTGACATGGCATCAAAACGCAGAAGCCAGCTTCTGAGGTGAGTGAATTTGTTCCCTAAATATCATTTTGTGCTTCATGTTGCTGAATATATTGAAAATGTAAACAGATGTTGGAGAACTCGTCTAGCTTCTTTGGCTTTGGAAAGAGCAAATGGAATTATTTTTATTTTTTTCATGCAGTTCATGTTTTTTTGTTTTTGGGATGAAGTTAAAGTGAACCAAATTAATTTTGCCACAATGCTTTAGGCTCTCTTATATGATGCCACCAACTGAGAGCAGATTGAAACATTAAGGGTGAAGGTGAAGGATTTTAAAGAACTAGTACGATGGTGGAAAGGAGTTTCCCTTTCAAATGTTCTCTTCTTGGGAGTTGAGTTTTCTAAACTCAGCCCACCCATAAAACAAGCCATATGATTTTGTTATCATTGGAAGCTGACTGTCAGAAGCACAGCTAATATGTTCTGTGGTATCTGGATGCCTCTACATTGCACGATAAGAGTATTATGCAGCAACAAAAAACTTTGACACACTATCCGTAAGAACTAGTTCAGATTTAGGATCCCACAGAACACTCCCTTCCTTACCCACCCTCTGCGGCACTCAGATAAGGGCTACTCAAGGCTTTCAAAATAGGGTTTGAGATTCTGTATAAGTTTAACCTAAACTTCAAAAAATGTGATCCAACAAGTGCTGTAAATCCATTTTTTTGCTGTAAATCCCATTCTACCACCAAAATCATTGGGATTAAAAATGCTTCAATTGGACTGAATTTCAATTGGTCTAAACCTCAGCCTCTTTGGGCTATACCTGCTATACCTGGTATAGAATGTCAGCAGCCCAGTTACTTGTGGGACAACTTTCTGACAGAAAATAACACCTGCACTGGCCAGCCTAGGATCAAGGTTTGGGACAGGGGTGGCACTGTGGTCTAAACCACTGAGCCTCTTGGGCTTGCCAGTCAGAAGGTTGGCAGTTTGAATCCCCATGACGGAGTGAGCTCCCATTACTCTGTCCCAGCTCCTGCCAACCTAGCAGTTCGAAAGCACACCAGTGCAAGTAGATAAATAGGTATCACTGTGGCAGGAAGATAAATGGCGTTTCTGTGAGCTCTGGCTTCCATCATGGTGTTCTATTGCACCCGAAGTGGTTTAGCCATGCTCGCCACATGACCCAGAAAGCTGTCTGTGGATGAACGCCGGCTCCCTTGGCCTGAAAGCGAGATGAGCGCCTCAACCCCATAGTCGCCTTTGACTGGACTTAATGGTCCAGGGGTTACTTATTACCTTTACCTTTATCGGGGGATGATGACTAGGAAGTTTCTCCCTTTCCTTCTGTTACATCCCGATAATTTTGGACATAGTTCCCGCTCTGGCAGAAAAACCTTTATCTGGCCTGTCCCACTTCAGAACGGTAGTAATGCATTATTGAGTGCACCCCAAAGTTCTTCCTTTTAAGTGAATGGGTGCCTTCATTCCTTTGGGGAAAAGTAAAACCCTGTAGTTGGGAACAACATTGTGGCAGATGAAGTCCAATCTTGTCCTCTGCTCCTAACTCTGGGTGGGACAGCCTTTGCTTGTAGAGGAGGAGTTGCGCCCATACAACATCCTTGTGGTTCACAAATCCTCTTTCTACACACATTACTGCCACCACAATAAACCTTTGCCTTACACAGTGGTACCTTGGGTTAAGAACTTAATTCGTTCTGGAGGTCCGTTCCTAACCTGAAACTGTTCATAACCTGAGGTACCACCTTAGATAATGGGGCCTCCTGCTGCTGCCACACCACCGCCACGTGATTTCTGTTCTCATCCTGAGGTAGAGTTCTTAAACCGAGGTACTATTTCTGGGTTAGCAGAATCTGTAACCTGAAGCATCTGTAACCTGAGGCATCTGTAACCCGAGGTACCACTGTAATTTAAGAATAATCCAAGAGTCTTCTTTTTCACTAAACATTGGGAAGGAGGAGGCATTGAGGTGACATGATAGCTACAGTATCTTCAAATATCTAAAGGGCTGTCACGGGGAAAATGTTTCTTCTGCTCTGGAGGGTAGGACCTGTACCAATGAATTCAAGTCACAAGAAAGTAGATTCGAACTAAACATCAGGAAGAAGCTTCTGACAGTAAGAGCTGTTCAGCAGTGGAATGGACTCCCTCGGGAGGTTATGGACTTTCCTTCAAATGCTTGCATGGCCATCTGCCATGGATGCTTTAGCTGATATTCCTCAATTGCAGGGAGTTTAGCTAGATGACCCTCATGGTCCCTTCCAACTCTACAATCATATGGTTCTATAATTCTATTACTGGGGGAGCCAGTTGGCTGAGTGTACACCTGTCAGTTGGGGCCTGATAGCTGCTCTCTTGACACTGGCGTTGCTGCCGCTTTCCCAAATGGGGATACAGCAAGGTGGCAGCGAGGGTGGGGCTGTGCAGACACACCAACAAAGCTAATCCTTACCATCACCCTGCTGCTTCCAGGTAAGCAGCTGCAACTCTTTTACTTAGGCAGACATTAGTAATGGATCACATGATGGGGTGAACTCATAAAGCCATCCCACTACTGATGTCTGTGTCATGAATTAGCAACTGTTGCTCGTAACTTGGGGTGCAGGGATTTTATCCACGTGTCTTCCCTTGTTCTGGTAAAGGTAAAGGGACCCCTGACCATTAGGTCCAGTCGTGACTGACTCTGGGGTTGCAGCGCTCATCTCGCTTTATTGGCCGAGGGAGCCAGCGTTTGTCTGCAGACAGCTTCCGGGTCATGTGGCCAGCATGACTAAGCCATTTCTGGCAAACCAGAGCAGCGCACAGAAACGCCGTTTCCCTTCCCGCCAGAGCGGTACCTATTTATCTACTTGCACTTTGACGTGCTTTTGAACTGCTAGGTTGGCAGGAGCAGGGACCGGACAACGGGAGCTCACCCAGTTGCGGGGATTCGAACCACCAACCTTCTGATCGGCAAGACCTAGGCCCTGTGGTTTAACCCACAGCACCACCCATGTCCCCCCTTGTTCTGGAAATGTGTGTAAAGAAACAGCAGGGAAATAACTGCAGAAGAGCTATTTTCTCCTGCACAAAAGTGAACTTGGACATAAGAATGAGATGTCTCTAGTAAAGTCTGGGAAGATTCTTTGCCATCCGTGATTAATCTGTCCTACACCAGTCTGCATGATGACCCCTTTTAGATGTTCCCATTGGCCGATTCCCAGAGTTCCAGACATGCCACAAAGTTTTGGCTGGCCAGGAGATTCCAAGCATCGCCAGACTTCTTGATTTTAGCTACGTTCAAGATGAAAGTTGGATTTCCCCTCTCCCCTTTAAAAGTTGGTGGCATAACCCAATGAATATATTGCATTTTCAGCTGCATGTTTTGAAAACTAAAAGGACAAGAAAACAGTGTGGGAAAAATCAGGCTACAGGACGACAAGAGGGGAGAAAAACAAACACCCTCTATAGTTCCCATAGCTCAACAGAGCGTGTTGTTAGGGTAATTCATAGGCCAGTGCCTCTGAGGGATCCAATCACTGTTTGGCAGAATTAGATTCTGATTCATGCTTTCTTAACTCATACACGTGCCAGCGAGGGATGAGAACATTCCATGGGAACTTTATGACCAGTCTCCTCCTTATCAGCTTTGAACCAGCTGCCAGACTTGAAGGTTGTTCGATAGATAATTGAATTCTCCACATCACACATTAATTTCTAGATCCCGTCTTATCCATCCATGGGCTAAGATTCAAGGCCCAATGCAGAGTAGCATTTTCCTATCCACACCCACCCTTCCTGTCTCTGAGCTTCCTTCCTTAAGATTTACCCAGAGATCATTGTGCTAAATGAATTCCCTGTCCTCAGCTTGTAAACCTCATCCCCTTGGAACTTGTTCACAAGCTTTGCTCTGACACTAGGGATTTTTTAAATCAATGCTTCCCTACAAGCAAGGTCTGCAACAAAAAGTTGTGTCGTATTTACAGTCTCTCTTACAGGAGTGCTCTCTAGAGGAGAGTTATGGTCCTACTCAGGTAGCCTCAGGAGGGAGGGAGGGGGAAAGGCTATCACCAATAACATATCACCAGGTGATTGACAGGAGGGTTGTCCCATCCACCTGTCAAAGTTGGCCCATGGAGGTGGGAGGAGATGGCAACCAAGCAGGATCAAACGCTTTGCCCATCAGATAATGGGTTGGGAGTCCAGTTCTGCTGTTGGCAGGGAACAGCTGCATAATCAGTCATGTCCTTACCTAGCCCCACACCTGATGCCATATAAGACATGCAAGGTGGGTGCAGCCCCAGATTACACATCTTTGTAAAATACTCTCCCCTAATATATTTTGCATGCTATTTTCATAAATATATGCATAATATTTAGTATGTATTTTTTTCACTAATATTGGGATTTTTTATGCATACCCCAGTGTGGGTAGAGCTCATCTTACATGCATAAAGCTACAATCACATAAGCGAATAAGTGTAACATGCAAGTTACTTTTATATGTGTTTACTTTTACATAGTACTTGGTGTCAATATGATTATCTTTAGAGAGGAGCAAAAATCAGTGGAAATCCACCCATGTGCTTCCACTAAAAGTGGGTCCCCGATGCTTTTCAACATCTTTATGCGCCCCCTTGCCCAGCTTGTCCGGAGTTTTGGGCTGGGCTGCCATCAGTATGCTGATGACACCCAACTCTATCTGTTGATGGATGGCCATCCTGACTCGTCCTCAGACACACTGATCAGATATTTGAAAGCTGTGGCTGGATGGTTACGTGGGAGCCGGTTGAAGTTAAATCCTTCGAAGACAGAGGTCCTTTGGCTGGGAAGGGATGATATGGGATTGGGGGGGCAACTCCCATTTTTTGCAGGGGTGCAATTAGTGCCAGCACCGTCCGTTTAGAGTTTGGGTGTAATCTACGACACCTCCATTTCCATGGAGGTGCAGATTGCAGCTACAACAAAGGTGTCATTTTTTCATCTCTGCCAAGCTAAGCAGTTGGCTCCTTACCTCTCTCACCCTGACCTAGCCACTGTGATCCACGCGACGGCCACCTCCAGACTGGATTATTGTAACTCGCTCTACGTTGGGCTGCCCTTGAGACTGACCCAGAAACTCCAGCGTGTAAAGAATGCGGGGCGAGACTCCTTACGGGGTCCTCGCTGCAAGATCACATTCACCCGGTGCTATACCAGCTGAGTGCTCACTGGAAGGAAAGATCCTGAAGCTGAGGCTCCAATACTTTGGCCACCTCATGAGAAGAGAAGACTCCCTGGAAAAGACCCTGACGTTGGGAAAGATGGAGGGCACAAGGAGAAGGGGATGACAGAGGACGAGATGGTTGGACAGTGTTCTCGAAGCTACCAGCATGAGTTTGACCAAACTGTGAGAGGCAGTGGAAGACAGGAGTGTCTCGCACGCTCTGGTCCATGGGGTCACAAAGAGTCAGACATGACTAAACGACTAAACAACAACAACAGGTCAGTAAAGGAATGACAACACAGTATTTCAGAAAAAGGGGTAGGATTGGTAATAGGTTGGCAATTGGTTATAGGTTGGCAATAGGTTCAGGACAAATCAGGGCAATGTATAATTAAATTATGTGTTTTCTCCCAAATGAAATTGTGATGAACAGTGGCATAGATGGCCTTATTTTTATTCAATTGTACTGCCTTTTTAATCTCATGTTTCTTCTGCCATGGAACTCAAGATGGCATACATGTGATTCCCTGCTGGTCACTCATCTAGGCACTGACCAGACCCAGACCAGCTTCAGCAGGCATGGTGGCCTTCTAACTAGAGAAATTCATGGATGAGGAAAGGTCTGTCAATGGCTATCAGCAGAGCCAGCCCAATATATTTTGACACCTGAGGCAAACCGCAAAATGGTGCCTCCCTCCCCACCAGGGAAGAAGGTGTGAGTGACGATCTACATTGAGAATGGGGGTGGGGGATCTACATCAGGATCTGCTGCTCCTATGGATCCTGCCTCCTGAGGTGATCACTTCAACTGGCCTCATGGGTGGACCACCCCTGGCTATCGGGAATGCCTATCTATTTGTGGTCTTAGTCACTTTACACCAGACTTTATCAGCAAATTGGATTCTTTTCAGTGTAAGTATGGATCAAGATAAGGGTGTTTATCTCCTACTTCAGATGTTACATTTGCATAGTAAGCTTTGTACAATGATATTATCACCAATTAATTCTCTGTTCTTATCTTGGAGCTTTGCCTATAAATGGCACAGTCATACTGGGCCTCTTACATTTCAGGTAGATCATTTGGCTCTACTATTTCCAATCCCCACTCCAGACTTTTGACATGTATATTACCTGCCAATTGAGGATTATGCATCTGATGAAGTGGGTTTCAGTCTATGAAAGTTATGCCACAAAAAAGTTATTAGTCATTAGGAAGTCAAAGATTCTTTGATTGCTATTTTTGCAGCAGACTCAATGCAGTTACCTTTGCGTCAGGTGCTTTGAGCACTTTGGAAGAGAGTTAAAATTTAAGCACAGGACGTTGGGAAAGTGATTCAAAATAGCTAATTGGAGAGAAGGGGATTTCCAAGGATGACGGCACTTCTGGAAAAAACTGTTCAGGACCAGCTTAAACAAATATGGCATCAAGCCTTGTTGATGGGAGCCAAGGAACACAGGGCCATTTCTGTGCTGTCAAATGTCATGACACAAGGATTCATGAGAAAATGCCTTCTAGCTCCCGGGAAATCTCCCTGTCAGAGCACACCCTCCTAGTCCGACACATCTGCTATACTTCGTGCAGGAATTCATCGGGCACCAAACATAGATGGATTTCTTGGGAATGAGCAAGAGTCTTCATATAAATGCTTTTTGTTGGAGGGGAGGAAGGAAGCAAGAAGAACCATACATGTAACTATTTTTATTTTTGCGTATTTCTGAAGCATTCTAAAGAGGGCGATAGATCAGTGGCATAGCGTGGGTTGTCAGCACCCGGGGCAAGGCAAGTAATTTGCGCCCCCTAACCCGTGGATTTGCACCCCCTAACCCGCGGATTTGCACCCCTAACCCTAACCCCCAGATGTTGCGCCCGGTGCGGCCGGCCCCCCTGCACCCCCCACGCTACGCCACTGCGATAGATAAACCACACATCATATCACATCCTCCTCAAAATGATTGAGAAATGTGGAGGAAGAGAATCTATTAGAATAGAGAGATGTGCTTTGTAAAGGTGAAGGTTTAGCATTAGTTTAGCAGAAAAGCAACATTTGTCAAGGATCCTTATGGTGGAAGAAGGTAGCAGAGCTTTCATTTTATGCAGTAGGCTGAATCGAGTCCTTTCTAAAAGCCCATCACTACGAGGGGTCGAATTACTGTAATATCAAATAATGTTTGCAGACATTTCAAGTGGTGCTGGCAAAGATAGGAATCAATTACAGAATGTTGAATTTTAATGTTGTTGATATGAGTTCATCTTAATGGAGAGGGGGGGAAAGGGATATCTCACACAAGACCAGGAAACAGAAGGGGCAGACTGAGCAGTGCTCTAAAACTGTGAAGACAGGGGCTACACAACCAGGTGGGAGGTGTCTCAAGAAGTCCAGGAGGAAAATGGGGTTACACCTCCACTCAAGACAGGAGGGGGTGAAGTGCTGTTAGTAGGGAAGAGTGCCAAGAGGTAAGGAAGGCTGACTTTCTCATACTGATTCAATTTAACCGGCCAGTTTTCTGACTGTGGGCTTCCAGTGAACTTATGATTCAGCAACACATGCATATTTAGTCTGCGGGACACTGCCACAAATTATTAATGTGGCAAATAGTTTAAACATCTCTATCCAAAAGACGGTCAGATTTCTAGTTGGAGCTTAAGATTGTTTGGCACTGAATGTGTAATTCTGCGACAGCTCAAAGCATGTTCACTGCTAACGCAGCTCAGTTATATCTGCGGACAGATTTTGGCCTTTTGATCTGTGGAGTAAAAATGGTTTTAAGGACTGTAGAAGTAAATAGTAGAAGCTAATATGGTGTTCATCCCAGATCTGTCATTGGAAAGGCTCCATCTTCTCACAATCTCAGAGTGCAAACATCTCTGTATATTTGATATCCTTGACATTAAAAGAGTGATCTGGTTTGTTTAATGGCTCCGAAAGCATCCCTGAGTCACTGAAGCTAATAGCCCCCATTTGAATTTGTAGTGCCTGCTCTGAGCAGCACCAAGTGAAAAGTTCCAGATCCGGCCATTTGAAAAACTCCTGGCACCGATGTTAGATCTTGACCCCCTGACTATATTTTGGTTCACAGTTAGCAGCTAGGTTACCAAAGAGGGTGGCAGTGTTTAGGCACCCGTGCAGCTTCATTCTTCATTCAGGGTCTCCTCTGACAAGATACTCCAACAGGCCTGATGTTTCTCCAAACTGCATTCCTGGGCTGAAGAACTATATAGAGGGAGAGCCTTGGCTTAACTGCTGTGATGGCCTGGGATTTGGACTCGGAGGCTGAACCTGAGGAATCCCAGCCTGTACAGGAGTCCCCACCTCCAGAACCACCTGAGCCGGGCCTGGGGCTTGAGCCTGAAGGATCCTCACCTGTGCTGGATGCTCAGGTGCAGGCACCAGCTGAGTTTGCTCTGGCTGCTGAGGGGGTGGAGGACCCATTGCCTGCAGGTGCTCCACTCTCAGCCCCGTCAGAGGAAGCTGAGGTTGCCTCTGGGTCCGGTAACCCTCCAGCCTCTCCTGAGCTGCAGAGGCTCAGGGCAGAAAGGCAGAGGGAACTAAGTACCCGCAGGAGGAGTGCTCGCCTCCAGGCCAGGGGAGGTGAGTCATCTGTGGACCGGGGCCGCCCTATGCCTCGGGGCAGATAAAAGCCAGCCAGCTCAGTCCCAGGTTGCAGAAGCAACATTGTTGGTAGCCTGTTCCTGCCTGCTACTTGTCCTGCTCTTCTGCCAGAGTTCTTGACCTCACCCGACTCCCTGCCTTGGACCCCGCTTCAGCTTTGCCGGGCAGCCTCCATACCGTGACCTCAGACTGGACTCGTACCCAGTGGTGTAGCGTGGGGGGTGCAGGGGGCCGGCCGCACCGGGCGCAACATCGGGGGGGGGGCGCGCTCTCTCACTCGCAGCTATCTGCCCCTACCTGGCTCACTCTCTCTCTCTCACTGCAGTGCTGGCTGTGCGAATCCGATCCGAGCCGCCGGGTCGCAGCCCACTGTGGAGGGGAGGGTGCCAGGCGTGCGGTGCAGTGCGGAGAGCGAGGGACTATCTGGGGGAGGGACAGTGCAGTGGGGGGGGGGGCGCAAATTACTTGCCTTGCCCCGGGTTAGGGGGCACAAATTACTTGCCTTGCCCCGGGTGCTGACAATCCACGCTACGCCACTGCTCGTACCTCGCAGCACGGGTAACCCTCGGGACCAGCATAAATGCTTTCTCTGGAGTTGTTTCTGGCAGGAGAGGTTGGTAAGGAGGGCTGTCACCAGGTACCTAACCTCCAAGTAGTGCATGTTTTACCCCTCACTGGGAGGCAGGGGATGAGGTGACAGGCAGCTTAGTGCTGCATAGATGCTTGGGCAGGAGTGCCAGAGTGACCCCATCAACGCCCCCAACAAGTGGGATGTAATCCATTAGAGCAGTCAAATACAACATTCCTTGTTTCCTTAGAGTGGGCACAGGAATGACGATGTTAATCCAGTCAGTATAACTGCCTGTTCCACTGGTCTGGAGCATCCTCCCCCTGCATGTGACCAGGGAGATGGGCGTGATCCTGGCTGACTCCATAAAAGAGCCGAGTCATGCAGCCATCTTCTCTCTTGATGACATGCTGCTCTCCTGCTGCCATTTTGTTCTCTTGATGCTGTTCTCTTAATGTATTTTGCTGGTTGCTTGCTCTCAGTCAGCAGCACATGGGCTCAATTCCCATAAGGGATGAACTCACAGTATGTTCTGTAACTACTAGCTAAAGCCATAGCTGTCAACCGTCCCTTATTTGGCGGGAAACTCCCTTATCCCAGCGCCGTGTCCCACTGCTGTCCCTTATTGATGGTGTCCCTTAAATTTCCCGGGTTTCAAAGGAGGCAGCTCCTCTCCCTCCCTCCCTCCCTCCCTCCCTGCCGGAGGTGGAGGGTAGAGCTTGCATGCCTGGTGCCGATCAAATCGGCCACGTTGCCTGGGGACTCGCCTTTGCTCGGCGCTTCCCAGCGGAGAGGTCATGGTGGTTTTCCTTGCTGCATCCCCTTTGCTGGGTTGCTGCGCTGTGGGAACCACCAATTGAGGCTTTGTTTGGCTGCTGGCTGGGCTTTCTGTCTTTGGCTCGTAGGGGCTCAGAATTTGAACATACCTGTGCCCAGAAAATCCCTTATTTTCAAATCTGTAAGTTGACAGCTATGGCTAAAGCCTGCCTTCAGAGATCATACTGTGAACTGAATGTGAGTAAACTTCTTGTTACTTTTAAGGAAAGACTCTTGTGTCTTTATTCTTTTAAGAGGGATAAAAGGGGACACCAGGAATAATCCATTCTGATCAAGCCAGACCGGATTGCTTAACTAAAGAGATTCAAATGAATCTGCAAACTAGCTTCCTGCTGAATTGTGGGGAATCTGCTCTGCTACATGACCCACTAGCATGAGTGAAGGAAGGATAATATTTAATTAATATATCCTCTCCTACTATCCTTAACATTCCGACACAACCAAGTGCCAACCTCCTCATTCCTGTCCCATCCCTTCTCCCTCCCTGTAAGTGGCCATGACTTTGCTGTCTGGAAGCCAGGTACCCACCCTGCCTCTACTCACTGACTGTTCCGGGCTTCTAGAAAGGATAATCTGCTGTCTTTGGTTTGAGCTTTAAGGGAGTCTGAAACTCTGCCTGGTTGGCATGGAATATAATCCAAGCTGTACCTGAAGAGTTCCATCCAGCTCACCGACTTGGAAGGCAGAGATGGGTGCTTTATCAGGGTAGGTTGCAAAATGTTCTTCCTCAGATTGTAGCTAAGGCGCTGAGCATGAAATTTTGGGGAAACATGTAAACGTTTTGGGCATGACCCACTCCAATTGTGGACTCTGTTCCTGAACACAGAGGGTTCCCATCGGCCCTGTTAGCACCCTGTTTCTCCTCCCCCCACATAGGACAACAATTAAATCCCATTCTTTATGATTTCGTCAAGAAAACATGGAATGGGGAATTGCTGAGCCCTGTTTGAACCCCGTACGTTCAGGGGCCGTGATCTGTGGCTTGAGTTGCTGATGTCCATTGATCTTAGCAATTTGACTCTTAACATTTTTTGCCTTAAAATTCTTTGCTAATCATTAATAAATATCCATGATAGTTTAAAAGCAACATTTTAGCCAATATGAGATGTAGTTTAGGATGAAATAAATTGTGTTTCATGGCTGAGAAGGGATTTGAACCCAAGTCTCTCAGGCCCTAGCTTAGTCCAACACTACACTACAGTGGCTTTCATTTACATCAGTGACGTAGCGTGGGTTGTCAGCACCCGGGGCAAGGCAAGTAATTTGCGCCCCCTAACCCGGGGCAAGGCAAGTAATTTGCGCCCCCCCCCCGCTGCACTGTCCCTCCCCCAGATAGTCCCTCGCTCTCTCTCCGCACCGCACCACGTGCCTGGCACCCTCCCCTCCACTGTGGGCGGCGACCCGGCGGCTCGGATCGGATTCGCACAGCCAGCACTGCAGTGAGAGAGAGTGAGTGAGCCAGGTAGGGGCAGAGAGCTGCAAGTGCGAGCGCGCCCCCCCCCCCCAGATGTTGCGCCCAGTGCGGCCGGCCCCCCTGCACCCCCCACGCTACGCCACTGATTTACATAGGTTTAGATAAGATCTGCATGTCACCTCTGCCCTGCAAAGGAGATCTACAGGTGAGTCACATTTTGGATATGGAATCAAAGGCATAAATCAGTGTTTCAAACAAAAGGAAATTAGAATGTGCATCTGGGTGTTGATATTGTCCATCTGCATTGCATTGCTTTCAGCTGAATGCACATTTAACACACAGCCCCATCCATATTCTGATGTAGCCAGACTTACAGAAACAGCTTTATAAAGTGTAGCTCAAGTGGATTCAGAGCAATCGTATATTATATATAGCGTCTCGTGTGCTATTAGATAACACAAGCATCTGGGAAAGATGATATGTTTTACTGTTGCATAAGAGATATCACCATTGATATACACTTGAGATTGTGAGAAATGGGTGTGTTCTTTTGGAATATGCCTGCTGGAGAGTCTAACTGCTTTCCAGTGCAAGTGCCAAACAATCGGAGCCAAAATCACAGCCATTAAATATTGAAGTCATTGTAGCCATCCAAAAAAAAAGGGTCACCAATTCTCTATTGTTCTTTCTGACTTTATAGAAAGAAACTTGGGAATGTCAAACACTGATTACAATTCAAAGGGGGGGAAAACAATAATAAAAATGATGCCAAATAACACTGTTTTAAAGTTCAGCTTAGTGCTCTTAAATTACAAAGCAGAACTCTTTCTTCTAATGTTTGGCATGCCCACATTCTAATTTTGACTTCTTCTGAAAGGTGGCGATAGCATCTGATGAGTCACCATTGAAATGTGTGAGAGCAAATGTCCCCCCCCCCATATAGCTGAAGCAATCAGCACTCTTGGTTTGTTGTTCATGGCTTGCTTTCGTTGGGCAATAGTGGCATGGTGTTACACTTCCTGAACCATGTGATTGGGGCATTCTATTGGGGAACTTGGACTGAACTCTACATTCCCTCTCAGACTCAGGCCGATGCCCCTGGCACCCAACTTTCCTACTGAGAGCCAGTGTGGTGTAGTGGTTAAGAGTGGTAGATTCGTAATCTGGGGAACCGGGTTCGCGTCTCTGCTCCTCCACATGCAGCTGCTGGGTGACCTTGGGCTAGTCACGCTTCTCTGAAGTCTCTCAGCCCCACTCACCTCACAGAGTGTTTGTTGTGGGGAAGAAGGGAAAGGAGAATGTTAGCCGCTTTGAGACTCCTTCGGGTAGTGATAAAGCGGGATATCAAATCCAAACTTCGTCTTCTCCCGACATGAACTTCATTTCATTCACTTTTGGCCCTTGGCCCCACCCCTGAGCCTAGAATTCAGCATTTTTAAAATCCGATCTAATACAATGTGTGCTGGGCTGGAGTCTGCACTGTAAGAAATGACAGGCACAGGCACCATTGGTGACAGATACCCATTGGGAGGAAAATAGGAATACAGGAAGAGGTTTTACATTACGCCAGACTATGTGTTCATCTGTCAGGAACCATGCTGAGGAGGGCTGCACTGAGGAAGAATGGTGGGAGCCATCCCCTCCCCCTGCTCCAGATCCTGAATCTTCCCAGGAGCAGGAGGACAGCATAGATTTGGAACAGTGGTTTGCAGAGGGGCACAGTTCAGAAGGCAGAAGCTGGGAAATACTGGATAGGGGACAGCTAGGAGAAGAAACACTGGAAGAGAGAGGGTTAACAGATTCGCAGTCTCTGGACAGCATTCACCCCACCTTTTCCAAAGTCATGGAGAGCTCAGAAAGTAGCAGAACAGAAAGCACAGAGGGTACAAGCTCAGATTACAAGATATAGAAGTGACATAGATTAATAGGGATGGCAGGGGGTGGATTCCTTAATTGGGAGAACTGCCATTCCTAGTTGTGTTCTTTGTTCTCTCATTGTGATTATTAAAGTATAAATGGCAGTTAATAATTTGTTTCTGAAGCTAATTTAGATTACAGTTATACGATGGAAAGACAATTCTTCCATGGAGGTCTATAGAAAGCCATTGCCATATCTGGCCACTGAGACTGAGTCACACAAACCTTTATTGCACATGCAATTCAAGAAAAATTGTATCAGGGCAAGGAGTTTTGTTGATTGCCTTGTGTCCCTTAGGACAATTCTGCTTGTACCCACATGCTTTAAACCAGCTTACTAAAATTAAAATGCACCCCCAACGCAAGTATCTTGGGATGTGTTGTTTTGTGTGGTTGATTGTTATATCCTGTTAGAAATCCTTAAACCCCAACCAAAGAGCAGGTCTCAGAGTTCTGATGGGGGAAGAATGTAAGAACGTTCAACTGGTTCCTGTTTGGCGGAAGGATGTGCCTTCAGTAATAGAGATGAATATGCGAACAGTCTAAATAAGGGATCCAAACTCTCTTAGGAAAGGGGGGCGGGAATCTTGTTTTTATTTCTGGAAAGGAAAGAGAGATACATTTCACAAGAAGCCTGTTTTCTTTTTGTAAGTCAGCTTCCCTTTAGCTCTCACATCTGGAAAGCATGAAAGGAGGAGGACAGCCTTCTGCCAGGCCTAGAAGTGTAGAGGTGTTTGGAAAACTTCAACCATCCCAAAATGCTTAAATCAGCCAAAGTGAAAGGCAGAGCCTGGAATCTAGTCATTCTTGCTGTGGTGTGTGTGTATGTGTTGCTACAGCTTCCTTTTGAAAGTTAAAATAAAAGATCAGCTCCCCCACAGGACTTTTTTTTTGAGCACATCATCAAGGAAGCAATGATTTTGGCACACAGCAGTTGCTGCCTCTCCTCTCCAGACATCAAATAGCCCCACCACATTGCGCTGGGTGAAGAAACAGGAAGGAGCAAGAACACACAGCTTGCGCTCCTTGTCTCCAATGAGTCAGGAGAGCCGCCTCTGCTGAGGATGGAAATCCTCCACTTTTCCTGTGGTGCAGGAAATACCTGTAAACATCTCGGGGTATATTCAGCTCCAACATACAGTAAACAAGACTATGTCATCCACTCCCATCTACCAGAGCCTTGTAAGGCGAAAGCAACAAGGCGACCTTGAATTCAACCTGAAGGAAAATAACAGTGAAGGAACTGACTCATATGTATCCCCCCAAAAAATCCAAGTAGGGTCAGTCAGGAAGAAGGAAGGAAGGAAGGACACCTTGAGCCTACACAAGTCAAGAACTTGTTAGAACCAGGAACCAAATTGATTCAGTGGGCCACCCAGCTCAATATCCTGTTAATAACGGTAGCCCGTCCAGGATGCTTCCAAGGAAATGTGTGAGAAAATAGTACAGATACGAAAGAAGCTGTGCCTATTGCTTCCAACTTTTGAAGGTCAGAGAGCAAGGGGTGTCCTGTTTATAAAGTTTCTCAGGATGTCCAGCTTGGTCCTCAATGGGTTGACTGCGAGCTGATGCCTATGCACCTATGACAGTTGAAACATGAGGTGGCAAAGAGAGGAGGATGGAAAGGATACTGTGAATTTATGAGACCATTCTCATGACAGGAACACTGGAAGCTGCCTTCTACTGAATCCAACTGTCGGACTGAACCTGAGACCTTCTGCATGCAAAGTAGGTGCTCTACCACTGAACTATGACCAGCAGCTCCTTATGAGGAGGGCTTCTGCCTTCCCACAGTGCTTTGCAAATGTTCATGCATGGGACCAGAATGCTGCAGACAGGGTGGGAGACAGTCATTCACCTAGCACGGCTAATGGCTAACGTAGCGTAGAAGCCTAGTACGAACGGAGGACCTAAAATTGTGAAATACAAATTCATTTAACAGTCAAGAGAACATTGCCCACAGAAAGTGTGGCAATAAAAATGTAGCCTTTACACTGTAGAATTTTATGACCTCATAAAACTACAGTTTGAATATGATTCTTAGATCATAACATTCAACCATTGTCTAGAATTCTGTTGCCTTTTCAGAGTATAGAATGGCGTGGAACTAAAATCTAACTGGGGGGCATTTCATGAACAGGAAGGAAAATTGCAAGTGAGCTAAGATTGAGCAGTGAAAAATTACTTTTTTTCTTTTCTTTTGAAAACATGATTTTTAATTAGAGTATCTTACATAAGATGGAAGGCAAAATGGCCACACACACTATGTGCTGACAATTTCCCCAGCCATTCAAAACATCCTCATGGTTGTGTTTACACATTAATTAAAGGGGACTGGATATGTGAGTGAGAGAACTAGTCTACAAAGCTATCGAGTGTGTGCTGCATATCTCTTCAAGTGCATGATAAACTACCGGGGACACAAAGTGTGGAAGAACATGTACGAGGACCTAGGTTTTTTGTAGAATCAAGGTGATGGCCGGAGCTCTTCTGATTTACTTTATACTATGTTTCTCATTCTCGTGAATGGACATTAATGAATATTTCCATCATTTAAAACAAATAGCACCTGATAGAATTGGGTGTGATTGTGAAGATGCCCTGTTTTTGAAACCCAGCACCTCTTCTCGTACATGAATAGCGTGTAGAAACGTTGCAGATTATAAAGAATGCTTTTGGCTATGGCAGCATGCTGGATATCCGAGAAGACTCAGAAGCACACCTTGGTGGATGCCTCAAATTCTGGAGTAAATGCACGGAAGCACTCTTTTCTAAACTCATCTGAGCACCCACAGAGACAGTAAAGTAACAGGCAACAGGCGTATGGTGAGTGGAGGGCTGATCATTGTAGGAGGAGGACCACCTGCCTTCCAGAGGCAGCAGGAGAAGAAGAATCTCTTGCTGCTTTGTCACTGTTAAGATGACTGGTGTTCTACTTCTGTTTTATATTAAGAAGCAGTGTCTGTTCTTATTGGAAACCTGAGAACACGGATGGCGGTATCCCACTACACATTGCAATCTCTTCTCCCCGATAATTCAATTTGAATCTCTATCCATTTCACTGCCTTATAACATTGTCAAGCTGCTCTTACTGCTAAAACATTTCTCTTTCTGTTCAGCTGAAATCTACCCTCCTATAACTTCAGCTAATTAGATCTACTCTGGCAGCAGAGAACATGTCTTGACCCTGTTCCATGTGACAACACTTCAGGTCTTTGGAAAGTGGCATCATTCCCACCTACCTCCCAGTTTTATCCAAGCTAAACGTTCCTGCTCCCTGACATTTTTCCTCATAGGATTTGTTTTCTATTGCCCTGACCATCTTCATCCATCTCCTTAGAACCCAGTCTAATTTGCCGATAATATATCAATCCATCTAGCACTGCAGATGAAGTCTGAGTAGTGTAGAATAAAGCAATATCTATCTATCATCTATCTTTCATCTATCTATCATCTATCTATCTATCTATCTATCTATCATCTATCTGGCAGCACACAATTTCCGTTCTCATCCTGGGGCAAAGTTCTCAACTCGAGGTAACTCTTCCAGGTTAGCAGAAGAGTTTGCAACCTGAAGCATTTGTAACCAGAGGCATTTGTAACTCGAGGTACCTCTCTCTCTCTCTCTCTCTCTCTCTCTCTCTCTCTGTGTGTGTGTGTGTGTGTGTTTCTTGTGACCTGGAACCTGTGGTTCTGTTAATGAAACCTAAAACCACATTAGCCTTTTTCACAGCTGCATCACACTGCTGACTCATGTCACTGCTGACTCATGTCCAGTTTGCAGTTGTCTTGGATATAGGAAAAGCAAAAGCCAAGATTTTGCATTGACTTCTATAATAAAATCAACGAAAAATCCTATATTATTATTAAAGACGATTGCACATAAACACTTTTCTCAGGTCAGATTTATAAAAGCACCTATATGTGAACTTTGCCTGCTCTCCAAAACTTTAAAGCTAAAATCCAAGACACCATCTTCCCAGATGCCATCTTCCCTTTTTTTTTTTAATCACCGAAGCATGGCAGCCATTTTGGTGCCGTGATCTCACACATTTTTCCACTGTGGTACCCCTCCCCCCCCAAAAAAAAAAACTTTTTCAGGCACATTGTCAAAAAACACACATTTTAGGGTACCAAGCAAAATCACAGTCCTGAAAAAATCACTCTCTTTTGTGTGTGTGTGTGTGTGTGTGTGTGTGTGGTGGTGGGAATCACACTGAGAAATCATGCGATATCATGGCAACCAAATGGCTGTTCTCTGATGGTAAAAAATGGGATGTCTTGGTTTTCCTGGGACACTTATAGGGTGTGAGCTTGATCTATATCTATATCTATATCTATATCTATATCTATATCTATATCTATATCTATATCTATATCTATATCTATATCTATATATCTATAGATAAGTAGATAGATAGATGATAGATAGGTCCCTGGGTTGGTCACAGCAATTAAAAAATACAATATTAAAACAGTTTAAAACTACTACAATCAAGAGAATAGAATGGGCTCTAAAAATATCTCTCTCAGGTGTCAGAGGCCAGGGCTGCCACCCCTTGAGCTTCTGAGGGCAGTGGAACTACCAAGATGGTACCATCTGCCACCAGAGAGAAGCTATAGGGGAAAGGCTCACTTTCAGATGATTCAGGCCTAAGTCACACAGGGCTTTAAACATGAAGATGGCTTGCCATTCTTTAGGAGATGGGAAACCAAGATGTATTCAACCCTTTCACAAAAGAAGTGTTGGATCCCACCACAGTGTGACCAGGAAAAGGAAAAAGAATCCAACTGGAGTCACAGATCTGCTGATCTGCTGAAAAAAGGAGGCTTCAGTTCTCTTGTCAGCTGACCCAAAAGAGTGATATAAAGGAGTGGAAATCAAGAGAAGCATCTTTAGATGAGGGTGCAGAGGGAAGAAGTTGGGTATGCTGACCTAGGATTTGGCTTCTGATCTGAAGCATTTCTAAAAAACGTAAGTGGTTTAATAAAAACACCCTGTAACCACAGAGTCAGGAAGAAGCTCCTTTGAGAGCTCTTTGGTGCTTTCCAAGGGTTGGGAAATGCAATGTACCTCCTGTTTATACTTGCCACCAGGCAGTTGATCCTGATACCTTTGAAGCTGGTTCAAGGAGAGGAGGATTCGGTGCTAAGAAATTGACCCTGTGATCTCTCATGCGATCTAAAGGGAGCTGGTCTTCAACCAGTTAGGCAGGACTCACAATTGGACACTGTTCTAATCTAAGGTGGATCACAAATGTGGCACCATCAGAATTGTTGTTGTTGTTGTTGTTGTTGTTCTTCTTCTTCTTCTTCTTCTTCTTCTTCTTCTTCTTCTTCTTCTTCTTCTTCTTCTTCTTCTTCTCCTCCTCCTCCTCCTCCTCCTCCTCCTCCTCCTCCTCCTCCTCTTTTGCTTGTTTGGCTTTCTTTTTCATAGGGCACCTGACCATCCTAAAGAAAGAAAGAAAGAAAAATGGCAAATGCATTTTTTAAAAATATTAAAAAGTTGTTATTTTCCAGATCATCAGACTAGTTGATTTGAAGTATTAAAACATATAGACATAGAGGGAGGGAACAATCACACAGCCTATGTTTGTTTCTTTTTAAAAAATAGTAACTACTTTCCATTAAGACTTTTCAATTGCAAAACAGCAGTACATTAACCAACATTACCTACTCTCTTTTCAGAGCCAACAACCAATTTTCACTTACCAACTGTCTTTTCAGAGTTGCCAAAGATTGCAAATTCACCCAGAGCTTTACAAAATATTGAGAATTGCTATGACTTTCTCCAACAGCAAAAGAACAAACTGTTACTGTATGTTTATCTATTCGTTTCATTTAAAAAGAAGCAGGTCCCATGGTGCAATCTGGGATGAAAGGTTGGTGCTGGATCTTAAAAGATGGCATATACAGTGGTACCTCAGGTTACATACGCTTCAGGTTACATACGCTTCAGGTTACAGGCTCCGCTAACCCAGAAATAGTGCTTCAGGTTAAGAACTTTGCTTCAGGATAAGAACAGAAATCGTGCTCCGGCGGCGCAACAGCAGCAGCAGGCCCCATTAGCTAAAGTGGTGCTTCAGGTTAAGAACAGTTTCAGGTTAAGAATGGACCTCTGGAACGAATTAAGTACTTCACCCAAGGTACCACTGTACAAGTCTGGCTTCCCTATGCACTGAAACCCTGACCCAAAGCTCTTGCAGTTTAAAATTGCCTAGTGAATTAAGGGACTAACACAAGTATTAAAAAATATCAGAATATCAGAAAATGGCAGGTACTCTGACAGCTACTGCAGTACAATCAATACAGCTTATTAATCTTTGCTATTGTAGGCACAGGAGCTTTGAAGGATTTTTATTATTATTTTGCTCCTTTTTGTTTTGAAGTTTCATACCCTGCCTTTAAATTGAATTATCCTCAAGGTGGCTTAGTTTGAAATAATTGCAATTATACAACCTTGACCTGTCAAAGGGGGCAGGTCTGTGAGTTAGGGTTGCCATATTTCATGCAGTGAAAATACAAAAGTTGTTGAGCTCTTTTTGCAGTTTTTGAGTTATCTTTATGGGAAATTGGCAGTTGCTAAGAATCACAAGAGTGTTGTGCTGTTCATGTTCTGCTTACAGACTTCCAACAGGCCACCATGAGAACAAGAGAGGTATAGCTTCCCCAGCCTTGGCCAGAGGGTGGACTTTGGTTTTTCAGATTTCACCTGTGCCCTGTGCAAGCCCAGAATTCAGCAAACACCTCTCCCCCAACACCTCTCACCTTCTGTTCTATTCAATTCACTACTTCATAGTTGTATCCATTGCAAGGGAACCAGTTGCCTCTGCCTAGGCCTAGGGGAAGAAGGGGCTCCTATAGGTGGAATGGGGGCTTACTTTCATATTTTCTATTTGCCCCTTTGGCAAGATGTTTCTCTATATGAGTTAAATTGTTTTACAAATCCCATGATTTAAAGACCAAACACAGATACTTTAGGAAAAGAAAAACTGGAGACTGGCAGTGTTGGGTGGAAGATAGACTCAACTAAAGCTTTGTAATAAATAAACCAATAACGTCCTTAATCAGAGACACATGGCGAGAAAATGGATGACATCAGCAAGGCTGGAACTGCCGCTAGCAGGAAAATAAGGTACTGTAATACCATCTGAATGGTTTGAGATCTATTTGTGGTGATTCAGCATCAAAGCCACTTCATTATGTAGCAAATATTGAGATTCAGGCTGCAATTCTATACTAACTTGCTTGGGAGTAAGCCCTATTTAGTGCTGTGCTTTTAGTTCTAAGTAGACACGTATACGCGGGTGGTGCTGTGGGTTAAACTACAGAGCCTAGGACTTGCCGATCAGAAGGTCGGCGGTTCGAATCCCTGTGACAGGGTGAGCTCCCATTGCTCGGTCCCTGCTCCTGCCAACCTAGCAGTTCGAAAGCACTTCAAAGTGCAAATAGATAAATAGGTACCGCTCCGGCGGGAAGGTAAACGGCGTTTCCATGTGCTGCTCTGGTTCGCCAGAAGTGGCTTAGTCATGCTGGCCACATGACCCAGAAGCTGTACGGCGGCTCCTAAGCTAATAAAGCGAGATGAGCGCCGCAACCCCAGAGTCGGGCATGACTGGACCGAATAGTCAGGAGTCCCTTTACCTTTACCTTAGACACGTATAGGCTTGGACTGTCAATTGTTTGCTTGATAGAACCTTCTTGAATGTATGTGGTAGAGGGCATAAGCTGTCAATCAACTGAGAGTCTGAGCTACTATGGATTTGTCACAGTTTAGGAAAATAAGGGATAGATCTCTGCAGATATTCCCATTCTCAAGAAGAAACTGCACTAAAAACTGTCCAAGTCAGACATTGATTATGCATCTGTTTTATGATGTTGTGCAAGAGCTTACAACAGACCAGGCTATCTGTAAAGAGGTCTGGGGCCTATCTGACTTCCCTATCCCATAAAATTGACTAGATAAATGCATCCATGCAAGCAACAAATCAACGACTCATATTTTTAATATGTAATTGGCTGATTGTGTTATGCCAAAAGAACAACAAGTCATAAAACAAGCTCAATATATTTACATGCCCATCAGATACAGTCTCCATTTCCATCTCTGTTACTTTCCATCAGACTACATATCCAGAGCATTTTAATTATAGATATGCACAAGAAAGGCAGATTTCCCTGACCAACTCAGCACATAAAACTTTCATCTAATCCATTTTTTATGTCCCAGAAGAAGAAAAGAAGATGGGCAATCAGAGTGTAACAAATAAATATGAAATGAATTTTGATGTTTCCCCTGAAATTCCAAGGCTTTCTTGGTACTGGGGTGAGCAATTCAGAGCAATTAGTAGCCACCCTCTTGTTTCTCCTACATTTTACAAAATGATAATTGGAATAGAGGGCTTGAGACTTTTAGGACTGCTACCAATAGTGCCCAAGCAGGGAGTGGGGATGAGGGCTCAGGCTGGCCACTTATGGATCATGAAAGAAGAGAACATCTGCATAAATTTGCATATGCTAATATATAGGTATAGCTTATGCTGTGTGGATTATTTCTCTTGGGTTTTTTTAATATATATATAATTTTTATTGAGTTTTCATTTTTCTACATATCAAATTAATCATTTTACAAATCCAATGACTTTCCTTCTTCTCCTTCCATGGTTCATATTACATATCATAGTTTCCTGCATATTTTACTATAACCATTCAAATCAATATTTTCCACTTTTACGTCAATCAGCTATTTATTTCTCCTGTTTTTATGATATGTATTTGAATTGTGTATTTATGTTTATGGTGGCAAAATTAGTGTCTGTACATTTACATTCCCTCAGAACTGTTCCCTCAGAACTGTCTACGAAGTGTCATAAAATTCCCCACACTGATTCCGACTGGTTATAACAAAGAAAATTAATCTTGAAGAGCTAGCTTTTGCTAGCTGTTGTTGCCTGACATGAATGTGTTGCTAAGAAAATCATGAAGGGTATAAATTTTATAAGATTGCACAGCTTTGCATATCCTGCATTTTTTTTTAAGAGACTCCCTACATGGTGATCTAAGATGTGGGATACCTATGTAAACTCTACTCCTACGTGTGGTCCTGAAAGGAAAGCTAATATTTTGCGGTATTAATTGGTCCCCACTGAGATGCCATCATTTGATCCCTCTATGGAAAGTACTACTACTACTTAGGTCAAAACCACAGACCTACTTTAGCAGCCAAGCAAGAATGTCTGTGGTTTTGCTTTAGGAACATGATGAAGCTTGCAACAGCCTTCAAGCAGGTGAATAATCTGGCTAAGTCATTGGGTCTACATGCGGCTAGGGGAACAAACCTACTGTGGTTCAGTGCTGAATCAGGACCCAAATTCCTCTCGTATTTCTGCTTACAGACAGAATGACAGAATGAGGATAATTACTTAATTGCTCCTCCCCCTTAATATTCCCCAGGCACCCTACAAACTGCCCACACAATTCTCAACAGTGTGGGTCTGTATGACCCATTCTTCATTCATCTGCTTTCACTGACGAACCTGCATTCAGATTGCCAGCAATTTTAAATTCATTGGGACCTTGTTTGAGTACCTAAAAGAACAGCACCTTTGTGGTTCCAAAGAGAAAGTTCACATTTTGTCATCCTTTGACAAATCTTCCAGTTGGTGTGGCTCCTCTTTCTAAGGCTTATCGGTCTCATATTATTACATGTGTATGGTATCACTGCAAATTTAAATATTAGATTCAGCATTCAGAGTCCCTTATAGCTTTTTATCATTGTGAAAACAAGTTTTAAAATCTACAGGCTGTGCCTATACATTGTCTGCATGTATAGGAGGGAATTGCATAGCAAGCCATCCCTTAAGGCTTTTCAGTGCCTGCTCAGACAACAACATCCTCCATCCCAAACCTCTACAGGCACCTCCAGACTACAGTGGTACCTCAGGTTAAGTACTTAATTCATTCTGGAGGTCTGTTCTTAACCTGAAACTGTTCGCCGCACCGCCGGAGCCCGATTCCTGTTCTTATCCTGAAGCAAAGTTCTTAACCTGAGGTAATATTTCTGAGCTAGCGGAGTGTGTAACCTGAAGCGTATGTAACCTGAGGTACCACTGTAATAGTATTTTGCAGGAGGGATTCAGGTGCATATAACAATTAAAGTAGATTAATTGTGTCATCCTGGTGCAACAACAGACAAGCAGACTTCTTGCAGTTAGGAAAACGAAAGCATTGAAAAGTGTGGCATGAACAAATGACTAACATTAAGATGTGAAAACACCCGACAAGCAAATCATGATGAATGTTTGTTGTCATATAGCTGCCCCACAAACAAATCAGAACAAATGCATAATGCAACCATAGAATATTTACACGAGCAAATGAGGATGAATGCTCAATAAATAAGTCATCTGGATGATCCTTCTGTCTGCCCCATGTCTATGGCTGATTTTGGTCAACATAATAAAAGAGGAAGCCCTTCCAGACTGAATAGATATTGTGATGCAACATTTATGAGCCTTAGTAATTAAGACTTGAGGTTAGCCAGAGACATGCTGAGATAAGCCATAGAAGAGCTCTCTTCAGAAATGCATGTATGGTTCTAGAATTAAATCAGCAGCTGACTCCAGAACATTTTAACATAGAAAGAGACAAGGCCTTAGCACTGTCTCCTCACGCAGAAACATCATCTACCCAGGGCTTTGCTTTCATCCAGAACTCACTGGAACTCAGTTCTGGCACCTCTTAGGCAGGTGCCATTATCATTCTAAGAGAACAAGGGAGCTGTTCATTGTGACTTCTGGCACCTCTTTTTCTAGAAAAATAGCACTGCCTCTACCAATGCTGCTTCTTTTTTTGACGGACATCATTTTAAGGAAGAGTTCTGTGTAACGCCAAAGCTTATCTACCACATTTTGAAAATTGGTTGGTCTTAGCAGAGAGATCCCCCCCCCCCCCACTAACTAAAGTTTAAATGTGTGCCCACATACTCACTGCTGCGTTAAGGCTGAAGTGTGAAGAGTGCAGTCTGAACTGTGGGGTGCGTGTTCTGGCTGGGATGGGTAGGGGCTTGCTTTTGTGCAGACTTTTTTCTTTACCGCGTGGACATTTACTTTTAAAAATACCCCTTCATTGCTTGTAGTGGGATGGAGAGAGAAGCTATATTATATTCCATCTCCAGGCTGTGGATAGGAACCCTCTGGGGTCCCTCTAAAAATGAATGGGTCTTGGATTCAGTAGATCCAGGACAACCTCTGCAATGGCTCTCTGAAGACGGTTCGAAAATTTCAGCTAGTGCAGAATTCAGTGGCCAGGTTGCTCACTGGAGCGACTGCGCTGGCTACCAATTAGTTTCCAGGCCCAATTCAAAGTGCTGGTCTTGACCTTAAACAGCTCAGGACTGCAATACCTCAAGGACTGCCTCTTTCCATATGAACCTCCCTGGACCCTGAGATCATCATCTGGGGCCCTTCTTCATGTGCCTCCTCAAGAGGTCCAGAGGGTGGCAACTTGAGAACAGGCCTTCTTTGTAGTGGCTCCCCTTCTGTGGAATGCTCTCCCCAGGGAAGTTTGCCTGGCACCTTCATTACACACTTTTAGGTGCCAGGCAAAATCGGTCCTTTTTAACCAGGCCTTTGGTTGATCTGATTGACATCCTATACCTTTTTTAAAATGTGGCTCTTTTTTGGAGGGGGAGTGTAATTGGGGTTTTTGTTTTTGTTTTTGTTTTTGTTTTTTTATATATATTGTGGTTTTTATGTTGATTGATCTTTTCTGTGAACCGCCCTGAGACCTCCGGGTATAGGGCGGTATACAAATTCAATTAATAATAATAATAATGCCTCATTTTGGGGGAATAATGGTGATTATTGCCTCCAAAGAGCCAGCAGTAGTAGCGCTATGCCTGGGGAGATACACGCCGGGGTAGCAGGGTCTTAAGTTGCAGATGTGTCGCTTCATGGAAGCAGCTCTTCTGTACCAGCGGTAAGGCACCTCCATGTCTTTCAAATGCCCTCCAGCCATCAGATCTGGGGATTAGTTAAGTAAAACAAAAATAAGTAACATGTTCTCTGCATATATTTTAAATATGGCACGACTTCTCCAAACGTTATATACAGTACAGTGGTACCTCGGGTTACATACACTTCAGGTTACATACGTTTCAGGTTACAGACTCTGCTAACCCAGAAATATTACCTCGGGTTAAGAACTTTGCTTCAGGATGAGAACAGAAACTTTGCTCTGGGGGCGTGGCAGCAGCAGGAGGCCCCATTAGCAAAAGTGGTGCTTCAGGTTAAGAACAGTTTCAGGTTAAGAACGGACCTCCGGAATGAATTAAGTACTTAACCTGAGGCACCACTGTATTCCCTTTCTATGTATGCCCTATGTCTGATGTAGAGCATATAGGGAGAGGGGATGGAATTAACTGTCAAGAAACTTACCCTCAAAAAATATATATATCTACCATCTATATGTTGAATTCTGTTTGGTAAATAGGGACTATTGTTTTGAGAGGAATGTAACCAGCATTCATTATGTTTTGACTCAACATGCTTCATGGGGAGCACAGGAAGTGGCGCAGACTGAAATATTCCCCTATGTTATCTGACCTGTAAAAACTTGGCTGCAGTCCAAAGCTGCAGTTTTTAATCACACAACACTCACATTGACTAGGGGTTTGGACCCTAACATCACCTTTCGATTCAGTAGATGTTCCATGTGAATTATGGCAGCGAATAAACACAGAAGATCATTTATCTGTACGTCTGCCTGGAAAGTAAGAAGATCTCTGATACGTTAAGATCCTTTTATTAGTCAACCTCTGCCTATAAGAGTTTTAAAAAGGTGTTTCCCATCTGACCTCTATGTTTTGGAGGAATGGGGTGTAACCAAGAGGGGCTATTTTATGCAGTTAACATCATATAGAGCAACATTCCTCAGCCTAGTGACTTGCAGATGTTGTAAGACTCCAATTCCCATCAGCCCCAGCCAGCATGTCTAACAGTCAAGGGTGATGGGAGCAGTAGTCTGGCAACATCTGGAGGGCATCAGAGAGATGCAGAGAGAGAGAGAGAGAGAGAGAGCGCTCACATGAAGTCATTGCTCATGGCAGGAATAGATGGAAGGTTTTATCAGAGCTAGTTCTGTTTCCTTCTTTGCATCTCAAAAACACAGAAATGGAAGGGATAAATGGCATGTCTGTCATTTTGATTAGATGCATGAGACAGGCCTGAACACTCTACATATCCTGTTCACATCTGACACCATTCAGATACGATGAAAACTTGTGTCTGCTGTCAATTAGCCGTCCGCTCCCCACCCCACAAATTCCCTGTTCAGAAGTGAGAGATGTAAGTAGTGGAGAAATACCAGTCACTACATCCATGGCCAAAACTCCTGTATTTAGAGCATTTATAGCCTGCTTTCCAAATTATGTTAAATTCCCAGGGCGGGGAACAACAGAACAACATATAAAAATACAAGGAAAAAGTACAAACTCATAAAACCGTAAGAGCTCAAAAGCTGTCAAATAAAATAGCAAACCACTAAAAGGCACAAAGACACTATGTAAACTGATATGGATGAAACAGAGGATTAAGACCGTTCCATTTAAAAACTAGGGGTGCGCATTGGATGAGGATGAATTCTAAACTAAAGTGGGCTGCCTTGGGAGGACTTAGAGCTTATCAGAGTTGAAATGCGATCTGTATGAGGCAGCTTGAGTGAAAGGGGTACCTCTGAAGTGCTTCTTGAACCCCCAGTGATCCAGATCATTCTTTTAAAAAAAAACCTGGAAATATGTCTGATAAAATCAAAGGCACTACTCCTTATCTCAGACCATAAAAATAATCCCAGGTTAAATATAGGATTGCAGATGCTGTATGAGTGCTGAACAGAAGCTTCCAGAAAAGAAACAATATCTACGCTGCAATCCTCTGTTTATCCCACAGTAAGCTCTATTGCTCAATGGGCCTTCCTTTTGAGTAGAATTGTATAGAATTCCACTGTTATAGCCAGAAATGTTCAGTTGCAGCTTATGGAGTTAAACAGTGGAACAAACAGAGGGTTTAGAGAAAGGATATATAGCCCAAAACCTAAATTTGTGTTCCCTGTCCAAAATGTATTCATTTGGAGTTACATCACAATGATTTTCATTTGAGTTTCTAAGCAGCTGTGCTTAGGACTGTGGCACAATCTTATCCTTGTTTACTGAGAAGTGAGGCTGCAATATGTTTACTTTAGAGTAACTCTCACTGAACTCATTTAGCCTTAACGTTTGAGTTAACCTGCATAGGATTATTAAGTTGGGCCCATTGAATTCCCTGGATCTGTAGCCTTAGACTCACAACTGCCCTGATTTTCATTTGAGATTTGTGTTCAAAGGTGATTTCATGAATAGAGGTCCAATGAATAGAGGTATGAAGTACAGCCCTGGTCCTTTGCATAGCTGCCGTGCAATTTCTGTTCTCATCCTGAGGTAAAGTTCTTAACCTGAGGTACTACTTCTGGGTTAGCAGAGTCTGTAACCTGAAGTGTTTGTAACCCAAGGTGTTTGTAACCCGAGGTACCACTGTAGTTTTTAAGGCCCTGTGTCCAGTTAAAAGGATCTTGGGTAGGTGGAACCAGGAAAAGGTCCTGAAATCCTGGAAAGAGCTACTTCTGGGCAGAGCACACCATAATCAATCAATAACCTGACTCAGAAGTATAAGGCGTCTATATGTTTATGCTGTGCAAACTTACCCTATCACTTTCAATGCAAATAAAAACAGGCCAGTTTTGCATGTTTGACTTTGCATGGCGGAAATGAGTGGGAGAGTTCCCTCATCTTGAAAGCAGCTCTGTTCTTGCAAGCTTTCTTGGAGAGCATTTGGGGGAAAGCCTATGTTTTCCCTGAAAGTTCTCGTTCCTGGCTTGTCAACGTTACTGGCTGCATTCTGACGGTGTTGCGTCTCTGTGCACTGCAGATAGGGAATGGTATTTTCTTTGGCTCCACATGCATGACTGAAGTGACAGGGAACACAAGTTGATGCGATGCCCTTTGTTCATGCAGCAGGATGTTATAAATTGCATTGAAGGAATTCATACAATTTTGCAGCAATCAATGAGAGGTCTGCTCACCTTCCCTGGTGGGTGGCATTGCAGCCAGGCATCCAGGACCTCTCAGTGATCCATCTGGGGGCTGAGGGATGCCGCCCTCATCATGCTTACTCCTGGCCACATCATGCGCCCAGCTGTCCAATCAGGGTATGAGGCATTGGGTAAGCTTTTGTTTAAGGGACGGGAAGTTGTAGCCGCTGCCTGCCCCTCCTCAATAAGGGTATCCTGTTAAAGCGATCTGGGGGTGTGGATCTTGTCCAAAGCCTGGATGTGGGCTAGGGCCATGCCATGACCCCAACGGGGACCCTGCGGAGTGCCCCGATTTGATGTATGTCATAGGGCTCCCCCTATTGGTGGTTTACCCTTAGTTAGACTCCCTGAAGACGGGCAGGAGTTGGAATATAGCCTGGTTTTCACCCCATGCCTAAACCAAACACATCTGGAACCAATAAAGTTGTGGCCTAATTTATCCCATAAACCTACATATTCATCTCCATGTGTTTAATATCTAAGGGAACTGCGGGGCCCAGGGCCTTGGCACGCAATTTCATCAAGTTTGCGGGGTTAATGCTTAAGTGCTTCTGCCCATGAGCCTGCTATTCTGCTGGCTTTGGGCACCTGGCCTGTTGAAGGCTGACTGAGGCAGTTCAGGATCTTGTTTAGCATTTCAGGCTAGACAAGCCATTCTGTAGGAAATTACAAGCCAGACGAATTCAAAACCAGGAAACTCAGAAAATCCCGGTGCCATTGCTTGTCAAAATTCTTAGTGGCTCAGATCCTGTTCATGTGGTGCTCTTGCTATGATCTCTTTCAGGCATAGGAAAACTCGGCCCTCCAGATGTTTTGGGACTACAACTCCCATCATCCCTGGCTAACAGGACCAGTGGTCAAGGGTGATGGGAGTTGTAGTTCCAAAACATCTGAAGGGCCGAGTTTGCCTATGCCTGATCTCTTTCCTTCCATTGTGAAGATTGCTATGTTGCACCAAGCCACCATTGCTGGTGCAACTTCAGCAAACTTTAACTGACTGCCTGGTAATACAAGTCCCAACCTATTCTCATCTCATCCTTCAGGAGGATTTGCCTGTTAATTTTAGCCCCTGCTTTGGTGATATAGTGTGGGAAGTCCTTTCAGTGGGATTCCTCCAGAGTAAGCGTCATGCAGGTGCCTGCCTTGATCACACCTTTAGCTCATGTACGAATTCTCTAAGCCTACCAAGTCCAATATGTGAAAATGATATTACTGTTTAACCCACATAATTAATGATTCCTGGATCGGAAATGCCAATGTTGGCACAAATGGTAGGATTAGCTCAGTTGTCAAATGTCCAAATGCACCTGGTTTGTCTTTTAAAACACTGGAAGGAGAACGCTTGCTGCACTCGTCCTTTTACCTTCTACCGTCAGGTAGGGGATTTCCATTTCTGTTAAATCCTTTCTTTGGCACAGCCAGTGTTGCTCATGCTAGGAATTATTTTCTTTGTCTTTTATCCAGTGTGGGTCTTGCTTTCCTCAGTGCCGTATGAGTCATTCCACCTTCCTTTCTCAGGAAAGTGGAACTCCCTTTTCTGGTGTCAGCGAAAAGAAAAACAAAACAAAACTGACAAGCCACATGCTACCAGGGTCCGCCCCCCCCCCCCCATTTTCTTCAAGAGGAATTTGGAACAATCTTCTTGAATTCTTTACAGAATTCAATGAGTTCTTGAAGGGTGGGCTTGAGATCTTACAATACTTTTGAAGTATTGGGCCACTGGCATGATTCAGGAGACTCTTCTTATTTTCCTACTCAGAAGCAAATCCTAACTAGATGCAGCGCGGTCACTGATTCTCAGAATCATCTGTTTTAGGAAATGAATTTGTTCAGCTTGTAATGCTCATATATATTGAGAATTGAATATTATTTCTCCCGGAAGAAATTATCTTAGGGTTGCCATTTCAAAAAGTGAAAATCCAGAAACAAAAGTTGTTGAGGATTTTTTGTTTTTGTTTTTTGTCTGCAAAGTTATCAAGCTGTTGAGTTTTTGAGCTATCTTTCATGAAATTTGAAATTTGTCAAAATCTACACTACTGACATGGGCTGCCATACGCCTGGATTTCCCCAGTCATTTCAGTGACACTGTTTGCGAGAGCTGAATGCCGGTTATGTCTGGGGAAATATGGATGCATGGCAACCCTATCTTATCTGGTCCAGAATTTGCAGTCAACTGCAGGCTGGCTAAGTAGGCTGCAATACAGGCTCATGCACACTGCTGTAGCTTCAACCACTTGCCTCTTGCCATCTGGTCCCCCTTTCCTAATCCATCCCTTGGCAGGGGGCACATGCATTTAAGATGCCATGCCAACATTGCCTGCTGTTCTTCTGTTCACCTGTAGCCTGCCGGTTTGCTCCTCAAAGTGTGCTCACATGTGCCAGACTCAGCAAGCTGCCATTCTGGGATGCTGCCAGTAGCAGATGGTGCAGAAAGGCTGTGTCACTTACCTGACCTCTCTCTGGTTGAGTCTCTGCTGCATACCAAGTTGAAGAGAGGTAGGGGTAACGTAGCAGGGATGTCAGTGCAGTGCAAATGCATCAGCAGGAGCATGGGACTGGCTTTGCCATCTTGTTTGGAGATTATTTTCAAACACTAATAAACAAAGTTGTTGTTTTTTTTAAATAGGAGACTGGGGTCATCCAACAAAATTGAATGGCAGAAAATTTAGGCTAGACAAAAAGAAATACTTCTTTGCACAGCGACAGAATAATTTGGCCAGAATAAGGAAATTTTGTCCTTGGTATGATTATTTCCCACCTAGAGATTTTGAAACTATTTGCAAAAGTTTGCACCATATCTGCAAAATTTAACAATTCCAAAATATAGATGCGCTTTTGCTCTTGCAGGATTCAATATACTGCCTTCAGCTGCACTTGAAGGTCAATTTCAAAAAAATCCTCTGGAAAAATGGTTATGTCCATGTGGAGATGGTGATATTGTGTCAGTGGCTCATGTGCTTCTGGCTTGCATTCGTTATAAAGATTTGAGGAGTGAGGATATTACCCCTCTACTATTGTCCATGCCGGGTCACTCAGCTATTGCTACAGTGACCTTTCTTCTAGCAGATCAAGATGATCAGGTGACAGCAAAAACTGCAAGGTTTTTAGCAGGGGCAATTAGAATAAGATCTATTATTTGATTATTGATGTAAACCTCCCAAATGTATTTTGTATAGTTAAGTTTTTGCCTCTGTCACCAGTATATCTTATTTTATTTTATTGCTATGGCTGGTGACTGATGCAAATTAAGACTCTTCTGATCTGATCGTCTTCACACAACATATACAGAGTTTGGTATATGCTGGCTGCCTCCCTGGAAATTTGATTCAGAAGCAATGCATTGGATTGTTAGTCTCCATCTCCAGCTATGTTCAACCTCTGTATTTGTAAATAAACTAAATATTACAATTTCCAGAGGGATGGCCAGTTTGCACAGGGAGGCACAATCTGAGGCCCTGCAAGAGCAGTGAAGTAACTGAGACAGGACACAGGTGTTGGGTAAAACCAAGCCAAAACTTTATTAACTACAGCAGAAAGTTGGGTTCCCATGGCAGTAGGGCAAGGATCCAGTTCCTCATTCCACTCAGCCCTTGCTGTTGGAATGACACTCTGTCATGATTGGGATGTGCCCAAACTCCTTCCATGGGGATCCCTCAGAGTTGAGCCCTGGGATGGTGCAAGTCAACTATCCAGGGTCTCACTAGGTGACCATGTTGAAAGATTACAGCTGGGCAGAGGCCCTAAGCTGTACTTCTTCTCTTTTCCAACATTCATGGAGGTAGTGCAATACCAGATTGATGCATAGTAAGGCCCCTTAGCATCCAAATATCAACCCATATCGGTTCACACCCTTGCAAGAGAAGTGGAGGTAAAACAGAAGAATAGCTATAAGATGGTTTAAGCAAGCACAGATTAGCTGTCAAGGATCACCTCTCCTATCAGTTGTGACAATAACCTCACAGTGGCAGGCAAGCTGGGAGAAGCCCATCAAGTGTTTGCTGTCATTAGAACTGATTGCGTGAACTCAACCTTACCTTAAGGCTGGTCTATCAGCAACTGCAGTTTAAAGAAAAGGTGAGGTTGAGGCAGAGCGGATTTTGGTTGAAAAGTCAGTGTTTCTTTTTTCAGATCCATATGAATTTGCGCATCATCAGCTGTATTTTCCACATTTCCCAATATCTGTTTCAGAGGGTTTTCTGCCCTCCTCCCTACATGCTAGACTTTTTCTTCTCCAGTCTTTTCCCACACACAAATATCATTGTAACTTTGTCTAGATGGTCTTCACTGTAATCTTTACAACTAGGGTTGAGACTGCCAGGAATTCTTGGAACCATGTTTCTTCAAAGGTTCTTTGTTCCTTATTTCTGACTCATCAATTCTTGGCCTGTTGGATACAATGAGATCAGGATCAGGATCCCAGTGAGGTAGCGTCTTAGATGTGTGAGTCAGACTCTGCCACTCTAACACTCATGTGAATAAAATGCCAACCTTCCGAACATCTGTGCCCTGTCTCAATAATTTTTCAATTGCAGACATCAAGAAAAAAAACATGCAATAAAAGCTGAAACATCTTTTCATTTGTCTGATGAAGAGGAGTGACAGCCATAGGAAACCCGCAGGGACATTTTTCTACTCCTCCACATATTTTGGGGTTAGAAGTGTTATTGAAATGGAAAGAACAAAGGCAGTTGGTGATGCCAGCCAGCAGACCAGGAGCCTCAGGGATGAAATGATTAAGGTAGAGAAGCTAAAAACTGGTAAGTGGATTAGACACAGACTTGGTTCAAATCCTAATTTAGCAGTACATTTCCTACTTACCTGGCCATCAAACACAAGGTGTTAAGAGAACATGTAAAGTAACAACATATAAACATGAGTCAGACCATTGGTCCACATAGCTCAACATTTTCAACTCTGGGGTTGGGGAACCTGATACCCTCCAGTTGTGTTTGACTGCATCATCACTGACCCTGGTCTACTGCAACTGGCAGCCAGGTCTCAGGTAGAAGTCCCACCTGAGATCCTCTGCAACTGGAGCTACCAGGGACCCACTGAATGAAAAACTGAAGCTGTATGGCAGTTTGGAGAACTTGAAGCTGCCTTCTGTTGAGCCAGGCCATTGGAAGTCCCTGGAAGGCTGCCCATGAAGGAATGTGGCCCTTGAGCTTAGAGAAGATCCCCGCCTCCTGTCTATGGCCATACCACCTGGCTGTATCAGAAATGGACAGGTGTGGCGATAAAGGCCCTTCCACTGCCCTAGCTGGGGCCAAGCACCACACTCTTGAAGGAAGGTAAAAAAAAATGTTCAAGGACCCCTGGACGATTAAGTCCAGTCAAAGGTGACTATGGAGTTGAGGCGCTCATCTCACTTTCAAGCTGATGGAGTCAGCGTTTGTCCACAGACAGCTTTCTGGGTCATGTGGCCAGCATGACTGAACTGCTTCTAGTGAACGGAACACTGTGACAGAAACCAGAGCACATGGAAATGCCATTTACCTTCCCGCCACAGCAATACCTATTTATCTACTTGCACAGGCGTGCTTTCCAAGTGCTAGGTTTGGCAGGAGCTGGGACAGAGCAACGGGAGCTCACTCCACTGTGGGGATTCGAACCGCTGACCTGATTGGGAAGCCCAAGAGGCTCAGTGGTTTAGACCACAGCGCTAAACGTGCTTTGGGTGTGCTTTAAGCCTAGAGTGTGTATACAGCCTAAGAACTGGAACTGGAACATGACTGCCTGATCCTGTGCCTATTTCTCAGAAATAAGTCTCACTGGGCTCTCTGGGATTTGCTCCATGTAACCCTGCATAAATTTCCCCCCTTCCCTCATTATTCCTTTTTTTTTTTACTTTAGCATCAGCCATGTTGTTGTAAGGCATTATTTTTGTAAACTTGATTTGAGCACATTGGCAGAGGAGTGTAAATCTAGTAAATAAATACTCGCCCACCCCTTCTTTCCTGCTTCATGTGCCTCTCTTTGAAGAAGGGGAGCACAAAACCAGACTGGTTGCTCTTAATCACAAGTGACTTATGAAATGACAGCATTTAGCTAATCTGGTTTAACCGCTAAAGCCTTCCCACAGGAGAATAATGAGTGACTAGACCACCTTCCAGAGCTGTCTTTAATATCCATTCTGAATTCATTAAAGTCTTGTGATCTGAGGAGGACCTTTCGCTGTCCTTAATTTCACTGAGGTTGACTCCACATCCTGGCCTGACAGGACAACAAATGTGTGGGTTATATAACAGAGTCTCCGTACATCTGCTGGAAATGGAGGGCCTTTCGGTATACAAGCTGTCCTGCAGGCGAGGGAAATCCTAGTTTGTGACCCTGAGCTTTCTGCTTTGAGTTTACCCAAAGAAAATTCCTCCTTTGTTTCAGATGTGAGACTGCAAGAAAGTGGTTCCCCAGGGAGCGAGTTTTTACATGAGTTCCTTCAGCTTGGAACAAGTTCCCATAAAATATTTTTTGAATGAATAAACCATCTCGCTTCCGACATTAAAATTCCTATACCTAAGGTAAATGAGGCTCTCTTTTCCTTTTTTAAAGAACAAAAATAAAAGGGCTAAGCAATGTGACAATTAACCAAAGTCACAGAGGACCTTGTAAAGAATTATAGAGAAAATATACTGAGACGATCTTGCCATTCTCCCCCTACCTTAGGCAACTTAATTGGGAAATATCGAAAGAAAACCACAAAGTATTTTTTAAAATGAAAACATAAATAAATAAATATGAGGGGAGAGGCTGAGGGCAAACGTACACACACGGCTGTATTTCTTCCCCACAGGAAATCACTTCCCTTTGAAGAGCATTATTAGGGGCAAAGGGAGACATTATTAGTGTGGAGGCAGTTAATGTCCATGATTAGCTTAATCAATTTATATGCCACTTTCCCACAGTGTCCAAAGTGGCTTACTACAAACACCCACTTATTATCAAAAAACAAAATTTGGGGTGGGAGCAGCTTAGAAAACATACCAAGACTTTCAAATTAGAATAAAAGACAAAAATAAGAAATGCAACGGGGTGCAATTACAGGAACCATAGCTTCATGCTTTGCACACAGAAGGTCCCTGTTAAAGGATCTTAATTAGCAGGACTGAGTATTATCTCTGTGTGAGCCATGGGAGAGATGGTTGGGGTAGACAGTACCAGCCGCGGACGGCAGGATAGATTGGAAGCACTTGCCTGATGTCCTGACGACTGAGTTGTTGCTGCTTATTGGGAAGGAGAGCACGATGGGCCAGGCACCAGGAAGGTCAGTGCAGTGCAAACACTGCCATGTTGGCTCCACCAGTGTGTTGGCATCGCACCAACCTCTCTGCTGCATTGCTCTTCCCATCTTCCTCCTGGTAAACAGCAGTGACTCCCTTGCCAGGAGGTCAATTAAAAGACACAGCCCCACAGTGCTGTTCACTACTGGAAAGTACTAAGGTAAATGCTTTAGGTCAGTAGTGTCAAAGAGCGCCAGATTTCATGAAGTGAATGGTCGTTAACCAAAGTTGTTAACCTTTTTTTTTTTTTTTTTTAGGACTGAAGTTAGAATCATAGAATCATAGAGTTGGAAGAGACCACAAGGGCCATCGAGTCCAACCCCCTGCCAAGCAGGAAACGCCATCAGAGCACTCCTGACATATGGTTGCCAAGCCTCTGCTTAAAGACCTCCAAAGAAGGAGACTCCACCACACTCCTTGGCAGCAAATTCCACTGTCGAACAGCTCTTACTGTCAGGAAGTTCTTCCTAATGTTTAGGTGGAATCTTCTTTCTTGTAGTTTGGATCCATTGCTCCGTGTCCGCTTCTCTGGAGCAGCAGAAAACAATCTTTCTCCCTCCTCTATGTGACATCCTTTTATATATTTGAACATGGCTATCATATCACCCCTTAACCTCCTCTTCTCCAGGCTAAACATGCCCAGCTCCCTTAGCCGTTCCTCATAAGGCATCGTTTCCAGGCCTTTGACCATTTTGGTTGCCCTCCTCTGGACATGTTCCAGTTTGTCAGTGTCCTTCTTGAACTGTGGTGCCCAGAACTGGACACAGTACTCCAGGTGAGGTCTGACCAGAGCAGAATACAGTGTCACTATTACTTCCCTTGAAGTTGTTGAGCTTTTTTTATGGTTTTATCCCAAAGTTGTAGTTGTTGAGCTATTTTTTGGGTTGAACTGGCAGGCCAGATTAGACCTCCAAAATGGACTTTGGGCATGGCTTTGGACATGTCCTGTAGTTGAGGAGAAAAAATTGACAGTAAAGGGAAACTGCCAACTGATTTGTCTGAGAATGGGGAGGAGATGCATTGACAAAGTGAAGGGCATTAAGCATTTTAAAGGTAAAAGGTAAAGGACTCCTGGACAGTTAAGTCTAGTCAAAGGTGACTATGGGGTTGTGGCGCTCATCTCACTTTCAGGCTGAGGGAGCCGGCGTTTGTCCACAGACAGCTTTCTGGGTCATGTGGCCAACAAGACTAAACTGCTTCTGGTGCAATGGATTTGATTTCAGCAAGGCATTTGACAAGGTGCCCCATGATATTCTTGTAAAGAAGCTGGTAAAATGCGGTCTTGACTATGCTACCACTCAGTGGATTTGTAACTGGCTGACTGACCGGACCCAAAGGGTGCTCATCAATGGTTCCTCTTCATCCTGGAGAAGAGTGACTAGTGGGGTGCCACAGGGTTCTGTCTTGGGCCCGGTCTTATTCAACATCTTTATCAACGACTTGGATGATGGACTCAAGGGCATCCTGATCAAATTTGCAGATGACACCAAACTGGGAGGGGTGGCTAACACCCCAGAAGACAGGATCACACTTCAAAACGACCTTGTCAGATTAGAGAACTGGGCCAAAACAAACAAGATGAATTTTAACAGGGAGAAATGTAAAGTATTGCACTTGGGCAAAAAAAATGAGAGGCACAAATACAAGATGGGTGACACCTGGCTTGAGAGCAGTACATGTGAAAAGGATCTAGGAGTCTTGGTTGACCACAAACTTAACATGAGCCAACAGTGTGACGCGGCAGCTAAAAAAGCCAATGCAATTCTGGGCTGCATCAATAGGAGTATAGCATCTAGATCAAGGGAAGTTATAGTGCCACTGTATTCTGCTCTGGTCAGACCTCACCTGGAGTACTGTGTCCAGTTCTGGGCACCACAGTTCAAGAAGGACACTGACAAACTAGAACGTGTACAGAGGAGGGCAACCAAAATGGTCAAAGGCCTGGAAACAATGCCTTATGAGGATCGGCTAAGGGAGCTGGGCATGTTTAGCCTGGAGAAGAGGAGGTTAAGGGGTGATATGATAGCCATGTTCAAATATATAAAAGGATGTCACATAGAGGAGGGAGAAAGGTTGTTTTCTGCTGCTCCAGAGAAGCGGACACGGAGCAATGGATACAAACTACAAGAGGGAGGATTCCACCTAAACATTAGGAAGAACTTCCTGACAGTGAGAGCTGTTCGACAGTGGAATTTGCTGCCAAGGAGTGTGGTGGAGTCTCCTTCTTTGGAGGTCTTTAAGCAGAGGCTTGACAACCATATGTCAGGAGTGCTCTGATGGTGTTTCCTGCTTGGCAGGGGGTTGGACTCGATGGCCCTTGTGGTCTCTTCCAACTCTATGATTCTATGATTCTATGATTCTATGACGAAAACCAGAGCACACAGAAACACCGTTTACTTTCCCGCCACAGTGGTACCTATTTAGCTACTTGCACTGGCATGCTTTCAAACTGCTAGGTTTGACAGAGCAACAAGAGCTCACTCCATTGTATGGATTTGAACTGCTGACCTTCTGGATCGGGAACCCCAAGAGGCTCAGTGGTTTAGACCACAGCACCACCTGCATCCCATTAAGCACTTTCCTTCTAACTGGACTATGGTCAAGGTCTTGCTGGTGACATTTGTTGTTGTTTAGTCGTTTAGTCATGTCCGACTCTTTGTGACCCCATGGACCAGAGCACGCCAGGCACTCCTGTCTTCCACTGCCTCCTGCAGTTTGGTCAAACTCATGCTGGTAGCTTCAAGAACACTGTCCAACCATCTCGTCCTCTGTCGTCCCCATCTCCTTGTGCCCTCCATCTTTCCCAACATCAGGGTCTTTTCCAGGGACTCTTCTCTTCTCATGAGGTGGCCAAAGTATTGGAGCCTCAGCTTCAGGGTCTGTCCTTGGAGTGAGCACTCAGGGCTGATTTCCTTCAGAATGGATAGGTTTGATCTTCTTGCAGTCCATGGGACTCTCAAGAGTCTCCTCCAGCACCATAATTCAAAAGCATCAATTCTTCGGCAATCAGCCTTCTTTATGGCCCAGCTCTCACTTCCATACATCACTACTGGGAAAACCATAGCTTTAACTATACGGACCTATGTTGGCAAGGTGATGTCTCTGCTTTTTTAAGATGCTGTCTAGGTTTGTCATTGCTTTTCTCCCAAGAAGCTAGAAAGCCCTAAACAACCTGAAGCCAGGATACTTGGAGGACCACCTTCCCCTGTGTTTACCCAGTCACCCCTAAAATTGTCAGAAAATGCCCTGTTGAATTAATGGGCAAACATCTTACGACATTTCAAGATGTTTAAATGACTTTATTGTACACCACCATGATTCCCCCCACACCCATATGAGTTGGCAGGTTACAAACGTTGTTACAAAATAAATAAATTAATAAAAGCATCAAAGGAAGTAGCTCCGTTAGTGCAAGGAATTCTGACTGTGCAGTGCAACTTTCTCCTCTCCCCATGTGCCCACTCCTCCCACCCCCCACCCCCCCAAAAAAATCTGTTCTGGGAGTCCTTCCAGCTCTCCGGAGAAGATTTGGACATGGCACGGGGAAAGGAGAGGGAGGGGGAATTTCTGTTGCGCAAATGGAAATCCTTGTTAAAACAGAAGTTTTTAATTGGATGCCACCCTATGGGAGGAATTCAATATTGTGCGCTGCTGACTGTCAGCACAAGCATTTCGGCTTGCCAGATGGAACGATTCCCCCCTCTCCTCCCCAATCCAATGTTTCGAGGGGTCTCCAGACACACATACACATCCCGAGCCAACTTTGGAGGGCACAGTGGGGTAGGAGAGGTGGGAAAGCCCCATTGCAGAAGCAGAAGTCATTGCACAGGGACTCAGTTAAATCTCCTACACTATAAACAAACAAACAAACAAACCGCCTTGGGGGTCGAAAATGAAGTGTGTGTGTATGTCTTAAATAAAACCAGGCTCTTCTTTAAAATATTCTTTACATCAAAAGATGCCACCCTGTTAAAGTCCTTTCTTTGTATCATGAGAGAGCTAGTAGTTTTCATTTCCCACCTCTGGTCTTTCTGTGCTGTTGCGCTGGGTGACCCTTACCGTCTCAAGGCCAAGTGACCTTTCTGCATGATTTCTCTTCCGCTTGCCTTTCTTCCCAACTCCAAAATGAAATGGCCTAGTCCTTTTTGCCATCCACCTTTCCCTTTTATGAATCTTTGCCTTCTGGCATTCCCCTGCCTTTGACTAAGCTGTAGCTGCTGGTGGTAAAGGGTGGAGATGGTAGGTTTTTTTATGATACCTTATCGGTGGGCCGATACCGTTGTCTCAAAAGCAACTTCTTAATGGCAGCGAGATCTTTGCAAGTTTCTCATGTTACCAGTAATTTGCTTTAGTTGTTAGGCAAATGTGGCATAAGTGCCTGCCAAACTTTTTTTTCCAAAGCCACATCAGAGCCTGCAGAGAATGCTTTATGGCTGCCAGTCTCTAAGCTGCTTAATCCATACAGCATGATATACTCTAGTCTGGGCGGCAGGAAAATCACTACTCCACTATGGGATTGGTTGAGTTTTTGTGCTCGTAAGGGAGACTTTGAAGCCTGTCAGATTTTAAACCCAAAAGGCCTGCTTGATTTCAAGCCAAGACTCTTTTCCGATAAGGAAGGCTGGTGAAACTTCTCTATGAGTGTAAGTGTCTTAAAGGAATTTAGCAACAGTTCTTTGTGATAATGGAGTTTTGATGTGCAGTCAAGAGACCTATTAAGGTCTGGAATCTGCAAAACTAGCCTATGAGAAAGAAAATATGCTTATACACATACATATACAGATCAAGATCTGATAGGTGTCCTTGTGCTTACAGAAGGGCTTTTGATCCTGCAGATGCCTCTGCTAATAGAGAAAAAGAATATAGGGCATTTCTGATTATCATTTTCTCACACAGCCACCGATCCCCACCTATCAGCCTTAGAAAACTGGAGGAAACTCCAAAACGGTTGAAGGTGATGTGAAGAACTACAGGGGTGGGAGTGAATTGCATTCCCTCTTTTTCTATTAGTGGAGACGTCCACTGGTTCAAAAGCTCTTTCCTGTGCTCAAGATCACCAACTGGACTCATTGCCTGTCTGTCTGTCTGTCTGTCTGTCTGTCCTTCCGTCCATCCATCCATCCATCCATCCATCTCTATCTATTTAATTCAACCCTCACATTTCCTAAACATTCTATGAATGACGGCTACCCAGTCCTGAATCCTGCCTTAAACCACAGACAGTATTTTGGGGCTTCTGAACTATAAATGAGATTGCGAGTAAATATAAATGCAATCAAGTATTTTATAAATTATTATCACTGGGTCAGGATTTTAGATAGACGATAGATAGATAGATAGATAGATAGATAGATAGATAGATAGATAGATAGATGATAGATAGATAGATAGATAGATAGATAGATGATAGATAGATAGATAGATAGATAGATAGATAGATAGATAGATAGATGATAGATAGATATAGATAGATGATAGATTTGGAGAGAGAGAGAGAGAGAGAGACAGACAGACAGACAGAGAGAGACAGACAGACTGACCTGGTGACATTGATTTCAAAGAAGCCAAAGCAGAACTAAAGCAGTTTGTCCTCCATAAAAACAAAGAGAAGGAGAAAGGTAAATTTGGGCTGCACACACATGACACTTTGTTCTAGAATCAGTGGAGCTGGGTAAGCTTGCCATGTAACGAAAATGCCAGGGTGCAGAGAGAGGCCTATAACTGACAGGATTATATGTCTCCTTAGGGTGAAAGGCAGGTAATAAATTAAAATTGTAATAAGTAGGATTAAGAACATGCAAATCCCATGTTGTGTTGTTGTAGTAGTAGCTATAGCCATTTTTTTGCCCACAACAGTGAGTAGGTTGTGGGGGGGGGGTGGGGAGAGAGGTGGTAAATTTAAGTTTTTCTGAATCTGGATTTGGATGCTAAGACAAACTGAACTACTTCCAAAGTGCTTCTCACCTAATCATGCTCTTTTCCAGAGTGCCAAACTGGAGTCTGAAGTAAATCTTGTGGCTGGTGCACAACCTTCATTTCAATAATTTGAGGCCACGCTATATCTCATTTACATTTCGGTTACATTAACAAATACATTTTTGTATTTGTTTCATCTTTGGGTTATTTTATTTATTTATTTATTATGAATATAACCTTTTTTCCAGTCCACATTGGATCCCAAAGTAGCTTACAATTACACGTCCTCTCCAACGTACAACATAGGTACAAAGTATTGTTAGCATTCTCTATTCCAACATACTCAATTTCTAGCTTCAGTTCTTAAAGTGATGGGAACAGAGCTTCTTGCAAAACATATTTCATTTTACCAGCCAATCCTCTATTTAGCAAATCGACACCAGTTCCAATGACCTTGACAATATTGACGGGGTCACATTTCCAAAATGATAAGCTGTTCTCAAACAATTAGCCTAGTGTGTTAAGCATAGGCTGAGTGTGTCTCTACATCGCCTTCCTTCCCTTGCAGTATATTTAACCAGCTATAGGGTGGTATATAAATTCAGTGAATAATAGTAATAATAATAACTGTGGCACTATGGAGGGGGGGTATCACTTTATTTCCGCTTTATTCTTCACAAAATGCTGTTTATCAAAGACATTATCAACCATATGGCATTTCTTTTTTGAGACACTCTGCTCCCCTGCTCTCCTGCTCTATTTTTTCAAGACTGTAATGAAAGAAAGCCACTGGGCGCATTGTTTTCAAGCTGTGGGTGGTTCCTTTTACAAGTCTGAGGGAGAAGAAATGGGAAATTAATAATGTTCTTGTTGACACATGAAACCTGGGGAATGCCAATTGATTAAAATTTCCAGCTGATCAACTGTGCTGCCTTTAACCGACTGATCACTTGATTAGGCAGTAAAAAAGCAACATTGTCAAAATTAAACTGAATAACCATGAGTCCTAAATGGGTGCAGCTCTTCCTGTTTAGCAAATAATGTCGTTCCAGTTGCAGCATGAATGGCAAGTAAAATATTACTGGCTAACATGACTTGGACACATATACCTTTCTAGCCAGAAGAAACAGGATCTCGGAGGCGGGTGATTTCATCAGGAAAATGGCACAGGAAGAAAAGGGTTAACCTTTCCTCCTGGGTGGACTGTGCAATAATATGATCTAGTCCCTAGGTGGCGCTGGACTTAGTGGTTCATGGATGAAGTCATAAGGTTCCTCTTCTGCTTTTGCTTAAGAGACTGAAGTTTTTCCCCCTAGCTTCCTGTCTGGGGTGCCTGCTAAGCCTTCAATGACAGCACTTCCCTGGGGTCTCGATCCAGATCCATACACACCCATGATAGCTATTTGCAAAAACCTTAATGAGCTGGAGGTGCATTCGAGTCCCAAGAAATTTGACCTTGGATTCTCATTATACATGTAGCATCATCAAGCTACAGGGTTGCATCCAGTGGTGGCTCTGTAAAGGTAAAGGTAAAGGGACCCCTGACCATTAGGTCCAGTCGCAGACGACTCTGGCTGAGGGAGCCGGCATACAGCTTCCGGGTCATGTGGCCAGCATGACTAAGCCACTTCTGGCAAACCAGAGGAGTGCACGGAAATGCCATTTACCTTCCCACTGGAGCGGTACCTGTTTATCTACTTGCACTTTGACGTGCTGTCGAACTGCTAGGTTGGCAGGAGCAGGGACTGAGCAACGGGAGCTCACCCGTCGCAGGGATTTGAACCGCCAACCTTCTGATCGGCAAGCCCTAGGCTCTGTGGTTTAATCCACAGCGCCACCCACATCCCCGGTAGCTCTGTAGGATGGTGCTATTTGGGCACAGTCTGTCCCTTCTCTTACGGGTTCACAGGTCATCCCTGATAATAATATGAATGATGAATAATAACACAGGACATTATAGGAACATTATTTGGGAATTATAGGGACAGAACTACCCAAACTGTATAGAAATTTATTCATGCATGTGACTAGAGCAGCAAGAATGTTACTTGCCCCAGAATGGAAAGAAGTCCCATCAAAGGAAGAATGGACACAAAAGCTTGTAGAATATGCAGAAATGGTGAAAATTTCCAGAAGAATAAGAAATCAGGACAACAAAGAATGGAAATGGTTTATTGAATATTTTCAGATAAATTGTAAACAGATAAGAACATTGGCAGGATTACTGTAATGACCTACAGTTTCATAAGAGTATATATTTAAAGTGGGTGAATAAATGAGCAAATTAAGTTGATTTGGATATGCAGAAGAGATTAAAAATACATTTAAGGAACCGCCGAAAGAGGGGGAAGGAAGTCAAGTTCTGAAAGGATAAAATGATTGTAAAATTAGTGAAATGTATAAATCTGAAAAGCATAAATAAAATAAAACAGCAACTACAATGGCATCATTGGAATACTTCAATCCTTCAGAGAACAGGCTCAAGAGGGAAGGCAGGTGAGTAATTATTGTTCCCTACTGTATCCTTAGGGACGCGGGTGGCACTGTGGGTTAAAGCCTCAGTGCCTAGGGCTTGCCGATCAAAAGGTCGGCGGTTCAAATCCCCACGGCGGGGTGCGCTCCCGTCCTTCGGTCCCAGCGCCTGCCAACCTAGCAGTTCGAAAGCACCCCCGGGTGCAAGTAGATAAATAGGGACCGCTTACTAGCGGGAAGGTAAACGGCGTTTCCGTGTGCGGCTCTGGCTTGCCAGAGCAGCGATGTCACACTGGCCACATGACCCGGAAGTGTCTTCGGACAGCGCTGGCCCCCAGCCTCTTTGAGTGAGATGGGCGCACAACCCTAGAGTCTGTCAAGACTGGCCCGTATGGGCAGGGGTACCTTTACCTTTTACTGTATCCTTGGTTCATGCTTCAAGAACAGTCTAAAATGACTGCATTCATTGGGTGATCTTGCTCCACTAAGTACCTGGTGATGTTCATTGGCTCATGCTACAATCTGTTTGCACTGATAGACAATCAAGTAGGAAAGTACAAGAATTTCAAGCCCTGCAGTAGTCTGCCATCTGCCGTCCCTTGAACCTGACTCTTAGGACTCTTAAACTCAAGGCAGATAAAGAAGTTGTTGGCTTTCTGTTGAATTGCTGGAAACAAAGTTCCTGAAAGTTCTCCAGGGCTCATAGTATGAAAGTTAGTCCACTCTTTCCCCCCTAAATATGCTCTTGTAGCAAGATGAGATGGACATGACAAGATTGCTTCAACACGTGTGTGGTCATTCTGCTGTATAGCTGCTCTAAAGTCAAGATCTGTTGCCAAAAACCAAAATATTCCATAAGGAAGATCTGGCGAAACGGCATCAAGGAAGTTGTGCAGTGTGACCATCAAAACCTTGGCTAGCTGAAAAAGTTCTGAATTCTAATCCAAGCCTGACTTTGAAGTGCCTTAACCATCCCAGCTGGAGAACTGAATAAAAACAATGGGAAACCTCTGAAAACCAGATGCTGCCTCTGAACCCAGCTTTCGTAGGCAAATAAACTGCTAAGGATACACAACGGCCTATTCTCGAAAGGGCAACGAATACCACAAGGTCATGTATTTAATTTGAAGATTAATCTCTCTGAGTCACACTCCTTCCAACCCTTTACCCCCCACTGTCCTTGGTATCGGCAGATTTAATCAATAAGCGGACCTACTCTGCTTTCTTCCAGATATTTATAAAGGCGTCCCCTGCCGCGATTGCTGAATATGCTTCCTTCAACACAGCAGGCTCTTGAGGTGAACCCGGTCATAAGTCATTACATTTTCCCAGGCTCTTCCACAACATGAGAGAGAGAGAGAGAGAGAGAGAGAGAGAGAGAGTGAGAGAGAGATGGGAATATGAGGAAAGGAGACTATTTTCTAATGGGAGCTGGTATGTATAAAGTACTTAGAGGCCAAAACAGCTGAAGGACAATTTGTGACATACCCTTCATGCTTCAAACTTTTCCTCTCACAGACCTTCTCTGAAACCTTCACCACCAAAACTCCAAAACACCCAATATCCTACACAAAGCCCCATTTTTCCTATTCTTAAAAATTAATATAAACATATATTTTTAAAGCCCTGTTTGTCCTATTAGAATTAAATTTTGCCGATAATAAACACTCTCCCCCCTAGCAATTTCCCCCTAATGGAATGCAGTTTTGTACAGCATTTTCACAAATATACATGTTTATCCTCCGCATTTTTGTTCACTTTCTTTGTGAAGAACGAGGCCGTAAAATTCAGGTCAGCGTGAATTTCAAAGGAGAGCTGTGTTTCAGCTTGCATATTCGTTTGGGAAGTGTGAACTGAATAGGTTCACATTAAAACGTGAACTGTACATTTTTTTCCACCCTTAGAATACACAACTTAAACCTTTACAAGTTACAAGAGTTAAAGCGTATGGTTTCAGCTGATATTCAGATGAATATTATTTCAAGGTTTGGAGTATTCCAACATTCTGACCACAAGGCATGCAAATTTCTTTGTTGTTGTTACTAATCTTCCAGTGGTATCCATTACTCAGGACACTACTTGGCATGATGCAGATGAGACCAGCATTGCAAAGCTATTAAGCATGCAACGGTACTCCAAGTGACAACAGTAATAACCAGAATTCAATTCACCCTAAATTCAACTAAAGAGTTTAAATCACAGCACAGCAATTGTGGCAAAGAACCCGAAGGCCATGTGATTCCATTTGCAGCTTCAACTCTTAGCAATATGGCTTAATGCAAATGATAGTGTGGGAATGCTTGGTTCTTCATACAAAACGTTGCCTTTTAGCATTAAGAATTAGAGCCAATTGAATGAAATAAAGGTGTTTCTTCGGTCCTTTTCCTGTGTAACAAGAAAAGCTGCTCTCCCAGTGCAATTGCTAACTCAGAGGTGGGGAACTGGATTCTCTGGGAAGATATGATCCTTACCTCCCTCACCATCCTATGAGCCAACTTGACATCTGTCAATCATCTGACATCAATACATCAATTTATTTTTAATAGAAGCGTGTCTATGCTGTCGTATCATAAAATATGATACTGATAATCATCAAGGTGACTGGCTAATCAAAAATTGCACAGCTACTTTTGAATAAACATTCACAAACCTCTTATTGGTAATATATAGATAGATAAATTAAGGATCTTTACAATTTTATAATCTGCAGAGAATAACATGTGCTGAAAAACCAGAGAAAGGAGCTGAGGGTAGTCGGGGGGGGGGTCTTTTTGGGGGAGGGAAAAAATGGGGGGATGAGGATGATGTTTTTGATAAATTGTTATGTTGAAATTCCTAATAAAAATATTCAAAGTAACATTTTTTTAAAAGAATATTCCTGAATATCTGTTGAAAAAATAAATAAATTGCACAACTACAAGGGCTGCCAGCGCAAAAAAGTCCAAGGGTCACTTGAATGTCAAAAAGAGGATGCCTGTCAAATCTCAGCTGGGAGACAGTTCCATAGCATATGTATTGTACCAGAACATGTTCATTGTCTGCAGATGTGCCCATTGGCAAGTCCTTGATTAGAGTCTACTCCAGGTTTCCCCAAACCTGGGTCTCCAGCTGTTGTTGGACTACAACTCCCATCATCTCCAGCTAGCAGGACCAGTGGTCAGGGATGATGGGAATTGTAGTCCAAAAACAGCTGGAGAACCAAGTTTGGGAAACCCTGGTCTCATCCCTGAAAGTGTATGCCATTCTACATGTGTTAGTGTGAAAGACAATTGGGGTGTCCTTTTTGTGTAACAGACCTTCCTACTCCTACAGACAGGACTTCCATTTCCTCTTCCTCCTGCACATGCACACACACCAAGATCTGCTCTGTCTAGTTGGGTCTCTGCGGAGCAAATTGGGTGGAGCCTAACATAGCCTGACATAAAGTTGGATCTCAACCTTTGTCTTGAAGATGCCACAATACTCTTTGTTATTGTTGTCTTCTAGTGTTCCTAAGCAACTGAGCTGAAACAACTGCTCTGGAAATCTGAAGGACCACACCTCTAGGGAGAACCTAGTTCCCCGCCATCTTGTTTCAGTAGATGCTGACAGAAATCCTGCTGACTGCTTGTCCTTTGCCACAGGGTCCGCTGACTGGTGAAGAAAACCATATGCTGGCTGTGCAGTTGGGACCGTTGAGGAAAGCTAATGCTTTCCAGTTGGCATGTTCACAAGCTCCTGGTATTTAGCTGTGAGCAATCAACATTTTTACCTATTAAAAAAAAAAGGTTTGATGGGGCCATATAAAATATTACATTGGCGCCCAGAGCAGCTGCAGAGGTCAATAATCTTCAGTTTAACATGCTCCAGAAATGGGAAGTGGCTCTTTCTGCCAAATAAATTGCTGTTTGTATTTACTTTTTTAATATAAAATTGTTCTCGTCATTCATTGTTAATCCTTACCTTTTTGGCAACAATGTGTGTGTGGGGGAGAGATTTTAGAGCTACAAAACTATTTCTTTGCTCTAAGCAGGTGCCTTCACGATAGGCTGCATTGTTTAAATAATTAATAAAGCCTAGCCTTCTCATATATATATATATATATATATGCAGGTTTTGGTGTCCTCGGGTGTCTTCCCGTGTAAAAGTTGGGGTGTCTAGGCGACGTTTCGACGAGGTCTCACTCGTCATCTTCAGGCTGGTGCTTTCGGCTTCTTGTTACTGGAACAGAGCAGGATCTCAGTGTTTGAGTTCCTATAAATACTGTTGAGGAGGTGTGGTGTATAGCCTCCAATGTTCTGGGCAGAGAGGAGGTTCCCGGGCTAGTGTGCCTTTTCTTCTTTTGTTCCTTAATTACTTGAGGGATATCTTGAGTGATTTCTTGAGTGATTTCCTGAATCCCACTTAGGTGGGTCATTAGGTGTGGATTAGTTGCTAAAGCCTTCGTGTCTTGAACTCTTGAACTTTGTGAAGAGTTTTTCTGAGAAGATGGCTGTACTGCACTTGGTTGTGCTCTGGCTTGGCTTCGTGTATAGGGGCGAGCTGTGGTTTTGTGGCCTGTGCCAGCCAGATCTGTGTAGGGATTGCAGGGGGGTGCAGCATCCGGAGGTGCCACCCTGGTTTGGCTACTGGATGGTGTCTGTAATTTATCTGTGGAGAGGGTCTGGGTTTGGGTCTGGTGTGGTTGATTGGTGATGGCGTTCTGTGTGCCTCTGGATCTGGTGTCAGATTTTGTGGGGAGGGCTAATTTCCAGATGTCTGGCAAGCGGGATGTGTCGTCACGCTTGTTCATGTTGTGAGGGTGTTTCTCTATCTCGATGGCTTCCATGATTATTCTCTTGTGGTGATGTTCCATGTTAAAGAGCAATTTGGAATCTGCAAAATTAATTTCGTGTCCTGTTTCTTTCATGTGTTGGAAAAGAGAGGAAGTTTTTTCTTCTTTTTTGACGGCATTCTTGTGTTCTGCGATCCGTGCATTTATTCGTCTGTTTGTTTGTCCAATGTACGTGGCTGGGCAGACTTTGCAGGGTATTTCATAGACCCCTTGGTTTTCCAACTGAATTTTATCCTTGGGGTTTCTGAGGATATTGGCTATTTTTTGGTTGGTGCAAAAGGCTGTTTTGATATTGTGTTTATGGAGGATTTTGCTAATTTTATCTGTAGTGCCCTTGATATAAGGAAGGAGGGCTATGCCATTGTTTTCTTCTGTGTCTTGGTTTTTGGGGGGTGTTTCTTTTTGGATTAGCTTCGTAACCCTGTTTTGCTGGTATCCATTGGCAATTAACACATTTGAGAGATTCTGTAACTCAGTTGTCAAGTGGTCTTCGTCAGCCAGGCGTTTGGTTCTGGAGATGAGAGTCTTGGCTACGGAGTTTATTTGTGCAGGGTGGTGGTGTGATTGTGCATGTAAGTAGCGGTTGGTGTGTGTTTTTTTCCGGTAGATAGTGTGTCCTAGGGAGCCATCAGGTTTTTTGTAGATTAGGACGTCAAGGAAGGGAAGTTGGTTGTTGGCTTCTATTTCCATAGTGAATTGTATTTTGGGGTGTAGGCTGTTGAGATGTGTGAGGAAGCTATCCAGTTTTTCCTTCCCGTGTGGCCAAATTACAAAGGTGTCGTCAACATATCTGAGCCAAAGTTTTTGTAATTTGTAATTTGTAATTTTGTAATTTGGCCACACGGGAAGGAAAAACTGGATAGCTTCCTCACACATCTCAACAGCCTACACCCCAAAATACAATTCACTATGGAAATAGAAGCCAACAACCAACTTCCCTTCCTTGACGTCCTAATCTACAAAAAACCTGATGGCTCCCTAGGACACACTATCTACCGGAAAAAAACACACACCAACCGCTACTTACATGCACAATCACACCACCACCCTGCACAAATAAACTCCGTAGCCAAGACTCTCATCTCCAGAACCAAAATATATATATATATATATTTGCTTTCGTAGATTTTCACGGGTACAGGAATGCAGGTTTTGGTGTCCTCGGGTGTCTTCCCGTGTAAAAGTTGGGGTGTCTAGGCGACGTTTCGACGAGGTCTCACTCGTCATCTTCAGGCTGGTGCTTTCGGCTTCTTGTTACTGGAACAGAGCAGGATCTTAGTGTTTGAGTTCCTATAAATACTGTTGAGGAGGTGTGGTGTATAGCCTCCAATGTTCTGGGCAGAGAGGAGGTTCCCAGGCTAGTGTGCCTTTTCTTCTTTTGTTCCTTAATTACTTGAGGGATATCTTGAGTGATTTCTTGAGTGATTTCCTGAATCCCACTTAGGTGGGTCATTAGGTGTGGATTAGTTGCTAAAGCCTTCGTGTCTTGAACTCTTGAACTTTGTGAAGAGTTTTTCTGAGAAGATGGCTGTACTGCACTTGGTTGTGCTCTGGCTTGGCTTCGTGTATAGGGGCGAGCTGTGGTTTTGTGGCCTGTGCCAGCCAGATCTGTGTAGGGATTGCAGGGGGGTGCAGCATCCGGAGGTGCCACCCTGGTTTGGCTACTGGATGGTGTCTGTAATTTATCTGTGGAGAGGGTCTGGGTTTGGGTCTCATATATATATATATGAGAAAATGCAATTTTCCACTAACAGCATCCAGGAGCAACCACTGTGGCTTCATTGGTATTCTAGGTCAATTATGGGAAACCTTAGAACCAGGATCAAATGTTGTCCTCCAGGCCTCTCTATCTGGCACTGGGTGCTTTCCTCAACCCCTACAGCCTATCTCATGACACCACCTTCCTTGAGTGTTTTTACCTGCCTTGAATGTCGATAATGCCGCTTGCTTGTATGCCTGGATAGAGATTTCTTCTTCGTGGCTGAGTAAGATTGTCTTCCATGAACACAGTCTTAGCAGTGTGTCTGTAAATGACTGTGGAGGCCAATTCTGGATCCACACACTTCCTTCCACAGTAGAGACAAAGGTTTCCAGTCAGGAGTTGATCATGGTGAGGATTTGCCAAATGTGCCTTCTTCTTAGCTCATTTTTCCTTTTCGCCCTGAGTTCGTGTTTCTTCAACGTCAATGACACCTTTGGTAAAGGCTGTTCTCCAACTGGAGCACTCGCAGGCCAGTGTTTCCCAGTTGTCCGTGTTTATACAACATTTTTTTTAGATTTGCTTTGAGAGAGTCTTTAAACCTCTTTTGTTGTCCGCTGGTGTTTCGCTTTCCATTCTTAAGTTGGGAATAGAGTACTTGCTTTGGAAGACGATAATCAAGCATCGGAACAACATGACCAATTCAATGAAGCTGGTGTTGATGAATCATTGCTTCGATACTGTTGATCTAAAAAGGCCTGTGTGAGTGTGTGACAAAACTAGCCTACTGCACAAAGTTGGCATCTACATTTGTTGCTCCAACCTCTTTTGTCTCGGGCCTTGCCCCCCACTGGCAGGTGGCCCCGGAAGGTTAACCAGAAGGCAATGCGGCCCTCGGTCTGAAAAAGGCATCTCCCCACTCTTGTAGTTCACCCAGGACTAGATTAACTGTCATGGCAGGAAACCTTAAAGTATACTGTCTGAACAAATTGAAAGCTGTTCCAAGAAACTAGTTAGGTGTGCTCTCTCAGCACTCCAGATGCCGGGACTGTCATGAAAACCCTTAAGCCAGCATGACTTCTCCCAATATCACGCAGAGTGCCAAATTCTGCAAGCAGGGAAAGGGGATAGGGAAGTGTGGGGCAGGGAGAAGAGGGGGCCGCACAGCCCCTCACAGTGGTGCAGTGGGACCCATGGGGAGAGGAGTGAGGCACCAGCTGTTTCCACTGTGCTCCTCAGCTCCTCCGACTGGTATGGATCAACACATCAGACTACAGCGATGGTGATGACAGAAGCAGCCTAAGGGGACCTAGCTCACACAGTCACATAGGAGGCCCTTCGACAGTCATGGCCACCAACTATAGAGACTACACTACTGGCATGGAGGTGCCGCCTTGAAACATCTGGTAGAGGTGCCTCCTCTGATGCCCAAGGTAGGATGCTGGAAGTTTTACCATGTATCATCTAAGTCTCTCTCATATAACCAAGACATTTGCTGGTACGGTATTGTTACATACTGCACCTGGTAACAACCATTGGGGCAGCTCAGTCAGCCACATCCCTTTCCTGTATTCCTCTGCCTGGTTTCCTGTAACCCCACTTCTCTCAGTGAGGGAACCACCAGAAGGCCCTCAGCGCTGGATCTCAGTGTCCCGGCAGAACGATGGTGATGGAGACGCTCCTTCAGGTATACTGGGCCGAGGCTGTTCAAGGCTTTAAAGGTCAGCACCAACACTTTGAATTGTGCACTGCCGTTGGCAGTGTGTGTATATCAAGGGTCTGGGGAGGGGTGACACTGATGTAAAATAGAAACAGGGCATTTTTCCAGCCAGAACTCACAGGAACTCAGTTCCAGCACCTCTCAGTTGTGTGCCGTTGCCATTATAAGAGCACAAGGGAGGCATTCATGGTGAGTTCCGGCACCTTTTTCTAGAAAAATAGCACGGAATAAGATGTCCCTGGACCATAAAGAAGGCTGATCGCCGAAGAATTGACGCTTTTGAATTATGGTGCTGGAGGAGACTCTTGAGAGTCCCATGGACTGCAAGAAGATCAAACGCATCCATTCTTAAGGAAATCAGCCCTGAGTGCTCACTGGAAGGACAGATCGTGAAGCTGAGGCTCCAATACTTTGGCCACCTCATGAGAAGAGAAGACTCAATGGAAAAGACCCTGATGCTGGGAAAGATGGAGGGCACAAGGAGAAGAGGACGACAGAGGACGAGATGGTTAGACAGTGTTCTCGAAGCTACAAACATGAATCTGACTAAACTGCGGGTGGCAGTGGAAGACAGAAGTGCCTGGCGTGCTCTGGTCCGTGGGGTCACGAAGAGTCGGACACGACTGAACGACTAAACAACAACAACAAGATGTCCCTGTTTTCATCTGAGAAATGTTGGAGGGTATGTTATGCATCTTCTAAGCATCCCACTCCTCCAAAGAGAAGGTGGGCTCCAGACTTAGATCCACTGAAGTCAATGGAACTTAAGTCACATGGATTTCAGTGAATCCACTCCAAGTATAGCTTCACCTACATCCAATCCATTGCCAAACCTTCATTACTGTCATACCTTCATCTTGTGATAAGAAGGTTAACAACCCTGGGCAAGCCCCAAATCCTGTCCATGACCACGGATGCTCATCTCTACTCTTAGACTCTCGGCTGTCTTACAGAAGAGTTTGAGCATCCGGCTACGGATTCTTTCCCAACCAAAAGTGAATCAGACAGAATTGGACAGAAGGTGAGTTTGAGCAAGCATCTCCAGAAGCACCTAAGATTGCGCTGCGACATGTTGGTATGTCTGTGCATATTTCCCTATATAAGCAAGGTATTTTCTGCTGAACACCAGCCCCTTGGAGTTCAAAAGAAAGCTGTAATGATAACCAAGGGCAAGCTCTAGTCTAGTCCGTGTGGTGTTGTAGCCTTTAAAAGCTTCAAATTGCACCACTATGAACGCGGCTTCTGGTGGACTGAAAAGATGGATTCCATTCATAAAATTTAATGACTGTCCTGCTTTCTCTTGTTTATGGGGTAGCGGGCGTGAAAAACAGCTCAGTTTAGCTCTGATGACATTTTCATACAGGTCGAAGGGAAACATGCAAAGAGAGTTGACAACCTGACATAAAAAGGGTGCAGTTGTTATGTTGCAAATGCAGGCACAAGTTTTCGAAGTGAAAACAGTAACATCTGATTCTTGTTCCGCGGGCATACTGTGACTCGCAGGGAAATTGGATCTACCTTTCATCCCAGTTCTTTTGAGCAATAGAGAACAGATGACTCAGTGATTTATTATTTGTTTGTTTCCTTGTGGTATTCTGTGCTGCCCTATAAGCAAAGTTCTCCAGGTGACCTACATAAAAATCAAGGACTATGAACCATAAAATCATTTTTTAAAAAAAAAAAATATTTCTAGTATTTCTCACCTTACCTTCTTCTCCCAGGGTGGGGGTACATAAACTAATATATAATCACAGAGCAGTACATAATGAGCAGCTCATAAAAGCAACAAAAGCGTAACACAGATGCAACTGTGACAATTTAAAGCAATTACAATATAAAACACATCAGAACAGAGATTAAGCAGTTAAACTAAACCTCTCAAGATTCATTTTAAAGCCTAATATGTTTCTTTCTGCTCACATTTTTTGGCCAAATTACATTACAGAAATTAAGGTGCACATCGGATTCGGTGGCACATTTACATTCACCAGCAAATACTTTTTTATTATTTCAAGGTTCTGAAAATTGAGGTGCGTATTAGATTTGATGGCGCATTAGACTCAAGTAAATACGGTTACAGCAAACCATAGTTAAGAAAGACCATGGAAATTTGAGCAGGCACAAATCCATATCCCTATTTTGATTACTAATCTATGGTTAAGTGCTTGGCAAGCGTTTCCTCTACATCAGCTTTAAGAAGAAGCATTAGCATTTTGATGGAGTTGACACTTCATATGTGACGATTCCCAGATAAGATCCTCCCCCTACCTGGCCTGATCACCTTGGCAATGCTTCCCCAGGTGGGATTGGGCAACTGGCTGAGGTAGGCGGAGACCTCCAGGTATCCCACCTGGGGAAGGCGAAGCCAAGCCTGCGCTAATGGTGCCGCATAGGGTCCAGGGGGCTGTGTGCGACCACGCAAAGGGCACCCCCCATTTAATGTGGGGAGTGGTCATTAGCTACATCTAACTGTTTCCCCTGTTAACTATTCTAGGGTTAACAGGGTTTCGGTTATCTATAGATTCTACCAGGCAGTTTTTCAAATGTTCTGAAAAAGGAAGCTTACCTCTTAAGAGCATTCCATGAGTCAGAATTTCCTGGAGCAACAATACAATGAAATTTGTCTGGAGAGGATTCGGGGGGGGGGGGGGGGAGTAAGAAAAAACACCACCATATAATATGAACATTCCAAGGCCAAATAAAATACTTTTTTAAAAAAATCACATTAACTAAAGGGAGTCTTCCTAAAGATGATTCCAACAAAGCCAGCAAGTGCTTGTTAACAAGATGTTTTTTTAAAAAATAAAATAAATAAATCTGTTCATATCAGACATTATCTTCCCACATGTTTGGGAGTCATTCCAGATTCTCCAACATGCGGAAAATACTTTGTGCAGAGCACATGGAAAAGGATACTGTTCTCAGAAGGCTGGGGAGTCTGTGGGCTGATGGGTGGTGAACATAAGTCCTTTTGCTCCACTTGGAACATAGCATCAAGACCTCTCTTCTATTAATTAAAAAAATGCCCTTCCTTTATCTATGCATACTATTCTTTAAGGTTGTTAATCATCTAATAATTGCCACCATGTGCTGCTGCTTCTGTTCCAAAAACATTCCTGAGAAACTCTGCCAGATTTTGCTACATGTTTCTTCAAAGGAGATAACTGTGATTTTTTTGCCATGATGACATATTGAGCGAGAACTAGGGGTGAGTCAAGTATTCTGTAACAAACGTTTAACTTTTTTGTGGGTAGTGCCATTATAGAGTTTAGACACCAGGTGGAACTGGATTTAGTTGTATGTGGACAGAGAAAGGCATGTCCCCTGTCTGTTCTGTTCTTGTTTAAGGGAGACAATAAAGTTCTTGTTGCACTTCATGACTTAGGTGTTCTCTCAGTCTTCTGTGGCAACCTTCAAATGAAACCCTATGTTGCTCATCTTATCTCTTCTTCATCACTTATTTGCAGTTCTGGCCGGGGTGACTTGAGTTTCACAATGCTGTTTTGCTTCATTTCTCCTTCCTCTGTGCCAGAGAGATGGCAGGAAGGAATGTTATCCCTCTGATTTGGCTTTGAGACATCAAATACAATTGGTTATTGGGTGTCTTTATGAGCCAAATGCAAGCAGGGTCAGTGCTTCCTGCCCTCACTCTGATTTGGCTTCATGACCATGCCATGTAGCCAATCTGATTTGTCTTCTTTGGTGATATCATAAAGCCAGTTCAGAGTGAGGATTGGTAGCGCTGCTCTCATAGGGAGACATTATGTTCCAAATCAAAATTGGCTAAGTTTTGATGTTCTAAAGCTAAACCAGAGGCCTTTATTTCTCAAGGCAGCACTGTGAAGGTGGAAGGAAGAGGTGGATGCTGGAAGTGGTTTCTGAATCGCATCACAATACTTTCAAGAAGGGTGGCCTGGGGTGGGGGGTCAGGCATAAACTGGGCTCAACTTCAGGCTGCAAAATGCCTTGGGTCAGCTTGAGGAGAAAAGAAACAAAGAAAAAAATAGCCATCAGCAGGTAAAGATGGTGGTGTAATATCTGCAAACAGTTGTGGAAAATGATTTGAGGTTTATTTTGTGGCATTCATTTACCCCGATCATTAGGTAAAGGTAAAGGGACCCCTGACCATTAGGTCCAGTCGTGACCGACTCTGGGGTTGCGGCGCTCATCTCGCTTTATTGGCTGAGGGAGCCGGCGTACAGCTTCCGGGTCAAGTGGCCAGCATGACTAAGCTGATTCTGGCGAACCACAGCAACTCACGGAAACACCGTTTACCTTCCCGCCGGAGCGGTACCTCTTTATCTACTTGCACTTTGACGTGCTTTCGAACTGCTAGGTTGGCAGGAGCAGGGACCGAGCAACGGGAGCTCACCCCGTCGCAGGGATTTGAACCACTGACATTCTGATCAGCAAGTCCTAGGCTCTGTGGTTGTACCCACAGCGCCACCCGCGTCCCTACCCCGGTCATTACTTTTAAGTTAAAAGATTATCTGAAGCAACCATTTTACTCAGTCATGAATGTCCCACACATTTACAATGTGCACAGTTAATCCTCAAGCTGGGACAACTGAGGAAACTACAATTCCCATCACTCATGGTCATTAGCCATGCCAGTTGATAGGAGCTGGAGTCCAGCAACCTCTTGAGGACACTATGTTGGCTGTTCTGTGCCCTTAAGTGCTATGTGGATGTGACATACATATTTTTAAAGTGCTGTATCTATTGAGGACTTTTACATTGAGATTACCAGTTCAGAAATACTCTGTGGGGAAGGCATAATGCCAGGCCCCCTGGGAAACAACCAGCTTGCTTCTCAGCCTTGCTTACTACCACACTCTGAGCTGTTTAGTCCCTTAACGCAACACACGTGTTCTTATTTTCATCTGCCAAATGTTAAGAGGCCATGTGAGCTTTGCTCTGTCTTTGGCTACCACAAGAAGATTCTCGAGGGACACTGGGAAGCTTTCTTGACTTGAATTGTGGCCTGGCATATATTCTTTAATCCTACACAGGGAAAAGAAAAGTAACTCTTGACAAGAAAAGAGTTTTCCCCACCAGCCCTTTCGGCTGTAAGTACCTGACACATTATCACTACCTCTGTCAAAGTTCATCCCTGATAGCTGCGTCAAGTGGAGGAGAGAAAGAAAAGAGACACCCCCGTTGAGAAAAAGAAGAAGAAAGAGATTAGAGTTGTCCTAATGGCTCACCTCTTAGATGAAGCCTCACACATCACCTGCCTTCAACCCCTGGAATGTGGAATTGCTTAATCCACATGAGAATAAACTTGACAGCCTCTAACAGCCTCTTGCTCAGCTTCTAGCCTGCTATGAAAGACTTTAGCAAATGCTCATTTATTTGCCCTGGACCAGGAAATAATTCCAATAATTCCAATAATATGAATAATAGTAAATTAGCTAAGAAGGAAGTCCTGAAAGAGTATTCACATAGTGTGTAAGTGGGCAGAGGCCATATGTCTTTCCTGTACTTTGTCTAACCACTGAGCCTCTGGGACTTACCAATCAGAAGGTTGGTGGTTCAAATCCCTGGAACAGAGTGAGCTCCTGTTGCTCTGTCCCAGCTCCTGCCAACCTAGCAGTTCGAAAACATGCCAATGCAAGTAGATAAATAGGTACCGCTGTGGTGAGAAGGTAAACAGTGTTTCCATGCACTCTGGTTTCCGTCACGGTGTTTTGCTGCAACAGAAGTGGTTTAGTCATGCTGGCAACATGACCTGGAAATCTGTCTGCAGACAAACGCTGGCTCCCTTGGCCTGAAAGCGAGATGAGTGCCACAACCCCATAGTCACCTCTGACTGGACATAACTGTCCAGGGGTCCTTTACTTTTACCTATATAGCCTGTATACTTTTGAAACAAAACAGGCATCCATAGTAGCAGTAGCGAAGGGATCCAGATGTATACTCAATAGCCCAACCTCATAGGCTGCCTCAAAACTGAAGATGATCAGGTGTGGTCAGCAGCAATGCTGAAAGGACAGGTAAGGGTTGGGGCTTTCTAGCAGCTGTTGTTTGTGGTCCATGTCTGAACTGGTAACCTTTACAAGTAGGTGGAGGCATCCATCAACATGTCTGCTCATTGATTGCTACAGTCTGAGAAAGAACCACATGATCCACTATTCATAGGTTAGCCAGGAACACACACACACACACACACACACACACATGGAAGAGATGAGGGAACCTGTGATCCTCCAGATGTTGGATTCCCATCAGCCCCAGCCAGCAAGGCCAATGGCCAAGGATGATTAGCATGGTCACCCAATCCATGGGTACAAATAACCCATGCAAATTTGTACTCTTAATATTTAGGCCCTGGGATTTTTTAAAAGTTGCATCTCTGAAATTTGATCTCCACTGACAGACGTCATGGTTTCCTGGTTATTTAGGATGGGGCTGGGGAAGATGTTGAACTCCAACTCCCACCATCCCTAGTTAGGACAGCCAAAGGTCAGGGATGATGGGAGTTGCAGTCCAATGATATCTAGAAGACCACAAGTTCCCCAGCCCTGGCATAGAAGGATAAATTGCAATGAGATCATACATCCAATCCTGCCTGCACACTGAAGCATTAATTTATGCCTTTGCCTCAAAGAATCCCTAAACAGTCATTCTTTCTATAACTATATTTTGGCATGGAGGACCAAATGTTTTCTGTGCATCTTCCTGTTCTTTTCAGGCATCACTCAAGGCTGGAGGCCCTCAATGAGTTTCTGGAAAGGACGGTGACATCTGGAGATGTAAATTATAATGGTTGTGTTAAGTATGATTGCTTGTAAAAGTCAAAATGCTGTATTATTGTTCTGTGGTCCACAACCAGGCTAGCGTCTCTGCCTCCCCCCCCCCCCAACTTTCTCAAGGATCTCTCAGAGGAAAATAATGTCTGTATGCCATTTTCTGACATTCTTGCTATAAGATTTAAAATGCCTACTGTTAACTGAAACCAGTGGCATTTTTTGTTGAAGGTGGTGCCAGAAATATTAATAGATTTCAGAAACTTTCCTGGTGGTAAAAAAAAAAGTCTATTTCATAGCGATCCAGCAACACAGACGCAGACTTTATGTAGTGTTTTCTTCTCCTTAAAAAAATAAATAAATTAAAAAACACCACCCAACACTGCTTTCATCTTCACATTTTTGAAACCACAGGTTAACTTGTGAAGTCTGATTTTCAGATGACAATACATATTGGATGAATGAAAGGAAGGTCTAACAAATGGCTCTGTACAGTATGCACATACTTCTCTTTATATTTCAATATGTACAACCATAATAAGCATTGAACCGGGGACCAACTCAGCTAGAGAAAGGATGTTGAATAGGATCATATAGGACTAGCTAAACTCATGCATTTGAATCAGCTGAAGCCTAAGGTCGCCTTCCTATCGTCCACCTGTTCAGTTGACTGTATTTGATGGAGCTGATGTGTGGATAATCCTACCTTGTAGACCATGGGCTGCGCAACCTAAAGAGGAGAAGGGGAGTGTCAGATTCATCACTGCAAACCAGTAACTCCTTTCTTATTTTTCACTATCCTGGCTCCAGGCTAGCAAATCTCAACTCAGGACACCTATGAGACATTTGTACAAGTGCCCCTGAAATGCCCCATTTGGGTATTTCTGATTGCTGCTGCCAGCGGTTGTTTTCTCCCTACCTGGTTGCAGCTGGCGCCTCTACTGGTAAAACCAGGCAGAGAGGCACATGTCACCTTATTCCTCCCACCCTCTCCCCAGCGATCACACAGCGGGGTAAACTTGTGCCAAGTTATTTGTACCCAGCCCTTTAAAAAAATCTTCCAAGACCACCTTTACAAGACAAATAAAGATGCAACAATATAACAGTGTTAAAGATCAATACTGCAATACAGTGGCACCTAGGGTTACAGACGCTTCAGGTTACAGACTCCGCTAACCCAGAAATAGTACCTCAGGTTAAGAACTTTGCTTCAGGATGAGAACAGAAATTATGTTCTAGCGGTGTAGCAGCAGCGGGAGGCCCCATTAGCTAAAGTGGTACCTCAGGTTAAGAACAGTTTCAGGTTAAGAACAGACCTCCAGAACAAATTAAGTTCTTAACCAGAGGTACCACTGTACAATAATACTGCAAGACAATGAAGATTAATACTGCAAGACAACAAAAACTAAAAGAGCAGATAGCAATCCCTGGTGCCTCTGGTCCTTGATCTGAAGATAGATTCAGGGCTGAACAGCACCATATTCATGTAGAATAGTCATGTAGTCATGATGGTGCCCTTCAGATGGTCCTATCATGCCTGCCCATTGGTCATGTTGGCTGGGGCTGATGAGAGCTGGAACCCAGCAACATCTTGAAGTCACTGCACCGACTACCCCTGTTGTTGGGCATATGGCCTGTCACTGAGTTATGGCCCTTTCCTGCTGTTCAGAAACAAGCTGGGGGCAACCACTTGAACCACGTGGAAATTAGTCGGGTGGAGTTGGAAAAGAACTAGTGGAGCAGCTGCCTATGGACTACAAATCCTTAGCAAACCAAAATCAGCTTTTAAAGGTTTGAGCAGTGAGGAGTGTGATCTACATGCCAAGTGACAAGGCCAAAGTGGGCAGGCATTTCTTGAGCCCGGAAGAACATTTACTGGTATTCGGGGTCTTCAAAGAATCAGCTGCAGTGTCATCCTTTTTAATGCCTGCCGAAATCCTGTTCTCCTTCAGCTCTTGTCTATCTTCCCATTCCTGGTTCTCGTTAATCAAACCAGGCTTTCTTGCTAATGTTTGTTTATATTCTCGCTGTCACGGCTATGGAAGACCAGAGGCACGGGGCTGGGGGGTGGGGAGGAACCAAGTGTTTTGGCATATTAAACTCTTTCTCCATTTGTTATTAATATAATTTGCAGAACAGTTACTAGAGGTCCAAAGCCATTCATGGGGGGGGTGCTCTCCCTCCCTTTCCTTCCACCAGAACCCACAAGATAATAAGAGGAGGCTCCAAGAGAGGTGTGGATCGCCCACAAGAGGTCTGAGCGCCATCGTGTATTTTTACTGGAAGTCTCCTAACTAGCCAAAACCTTTGGAAAGTCATGACACTAATTTGGCAAGGCACTATCTCTGTCTGCTTCATTGAAAACATCTTAGACAGCATAATAAATAAAATGCACTTCATTTTCAGGGTTTTAAACTTGTCTTTCTCTTGGCCTGCAGTCTGTCAGCAAGCAGAGATTAGAAAATTGACTGGAGCTTAGCAAATTTGGTTCAAGAGAAATCAGATAGGTAGCAGGGGAGAGGAGACATTTACCAAATGTATCCCCTTCCAGCCACCCCTGCGCTGAAGCTTTGCCAGCTAATGCATTAAACACAAGCGCGATGAAGCCTCTGAACCCTGCCATCCACCGGCTTGGAGAGGCTTTGCTCTAGGATGCACCGTTAAAAACGTCAAGAGAGACTAAGAAAGAAGAGCATGACATGTGTCTTGTAAACTGCTACCACGCTAAATTCATCTAGCAACTGCACTCCTTCCAGGACAGAACTGAAACAGGCCCATTTCCCACACTCCCCCTTGCAGTGCCAGGGAGCAATTTTCTGGCACTGCTGAGAGACATGGCCCTTCAGGACCTCATACATTCTCTGAGTCTCGGGGCCAGCCTGAGACAGACTGTGCTGGTCCCAAGGGTTAACAGTGCGATGAGGTCCGAGTCCAGTCTGAGGTCGAGGGTGCAGTATGGAGGCTGTCCGTCAGAGCTGAAGCTGGGTCCAAGGCAGGGAGTCGGGTGAGGTCAGGAACTCTGGCAGAAGAGCAGGACAGGGTGCAGGCAGGAACAGGCTACCAACAATGTTGCTCCCGCAACCTGGGACTGGGGCTGGCTGGCTTTTATCTGCCCCGAGGCATTAGGGTGGCCCCGATCCACTGGTGACTCGCCTCTCCTGGCCTGGAGGCGAGCACTCCTCCTGCGGGAACTTAGTTCCCTCCACCTCTCTGCCCTGAGCCTCTGCAGCTCAGGAGAGGCTGGAGGGTTACCGGACCCAGAGGCAACCTCAGCTTCCCCTGACGGGGCTGAGAGTGGAGCACCTGCAGGCAATGGGTCCTCCGTCACCTCAGGAGCCAGAGCAGACTCAGCTGGTGCCTGCACCTGAGGATCCAGCACAGGTGAAGACCCTTCAGGCTCAAGCCCCAGCCCTGGCTCAGCTGGTTCTGGAGGCGGGGACTCCGGTGCAGGCTGGGATTCCTCAGGTTCAGCCTCCGAGTCCAAATCCCAGGCCATTCACTGACACAGTTTTGCCTGATGACCCCTTCCATTCCAGATCCTGAATGGATTGGCAGTTGAATTTTACTTCAGCACCGGTGACAAACAGGACGGTATCCACCACCACACTGGAAGGCAGCAGACAACCTTCAGGGATTCAGGGCAGGTTGCATTTCATGTATGGCTCTGTTCCCCAACACCTCACTGACAATCCATGTTCCCAGAACCCCCTAGACACTCGCCACCTGGGGCAGCTGCCTCAGTCTGTAAAATGTTAGAGCTGGCCCAGTTGTGCCGCGACTTCCTTCTAGCATCAGTCTTGTTGGGGTGGATCGTGCTACTTCAGACAAATGCATAAGCTTGTCTGCTCTGATACTGGGCACCCCCTTGCCCTCTCCTGTCTCACTTGATCTCTGTAGGTTCCATCTCAGGCACTTTGTAGGATCTCTTCTGCTTCCTCTCCCTGATGACCATTAGGCATCTTGTCATGGGGATGCTGGGGCTGCTGCTTATAGTGTTTTCTTCTTGGTTTGCTGTGCAGATGGAAAGATCTGCGGGAGAGGACCCTTCAGAATTACTGAATGGTGGCACAACAGATATGGCAGGAATGGAGGAAATGTGCTCCTCCAGGTTTTGATGGACTCCCATCATCCCCAGGCATCATGTCCTATGGTGAGGGATGAGTTGTAGTCTAGTAACATCTGGAGATCTGTGGAGAGCCACCACTACTGATATATAGGAACAAGAAAAAGGAAGTCATGGTAAGATGAACTGGCTACATCATTTTGAAGATGTATTAGGCCAGGAGGCAGAACCCTCATGTCAAAAATGGGGTCTCCAGGGCAAGTGTCTTCACCCTATACAGATGTGGGGTTCACATTAGACCATAAAGCCTGGTTCACCAGCATGTCAGGGGAATGGAGAAGGATGGAAGGAAGTGTAAAGAAGGCCCTCGCCATGTTGTGGTGTACTGGAAGAAAACATGGGAGACCAGGGTTCATTGAACCATGAACCTAAGTGTGTGACTGTGGGCCAGTTGCAGTCTCTCAGCCTAACCTACCTCACAAGGATGTTGTGAGAATAAAGGGTGGGGGGAAGAACCATGGATAACACCTTGAGCTCCTGGGAGAAAAGATGGGCTAGTTAGGTATAAACTAATAAAATGAAAATGATCTTTTGCCCTACCGCCATCACTGTCGATCCAATCACTATTTGAGAGGTTAGTGAAGGGGTTGGGAGAATGTGTTTTGGAAGTGTGTAGGCTGGTTGGGAGAGTTTTTAGCAATGGACAGTGGGGAAAACCAAGAATTCATCTCCAACTCAGAATTTCATTTCAGCCATATCAGGGCTTTAAAAACTCACCTCTCATTTGAAGCAAGCTTCTACAAGTCCCTTAATTTCATACTCTAGTCTGGGTCAGAAGAACCTTCACCAGCATCTCTTTCTTATCAGTTGGTGGCATTTTCAAAATGAGAGGCTGTGTCCTCTTCAACCAGGAAAACCACACACACATTTACAAGATGTTCCTAAGCATTGACACGCCCCTTCCCCCTTCCACCATTTCAGTCTCTGCCACCCAAAAAGTCAGTAACTTGAAACACTGAGAAAATCTGTTTCTTGCTCACAACAGGTTTGGGATTCTACTAAACAGTGCACTGCTATCTGATCGAATCGGGATTGTCAGGCGATGGAGAGCAGCTGGAGACAAGGCTGCGGAATGAAAAAGTAGAAAACTGCCATTTGTATCTGTGTGCTTATTTGGCTTAGTTTTAAGCACATTTATTGGTGCATTAGTTCTGCTCCTAAAGGAAACAAGAGTCCGAATGTAAAATGATACGAAAGACATCGAAAAGGACGTGGGCTGATTATAAACTCGTACAGTTGGCATCTTTCCCAATAATACTCTTACACAATCCCCACTTCCAAGCAGGAAGTGGGATGTTTCAGGGGCAACAGCACTAAGTCCAGACATTTCCTTTGGATCAAAGAGCACTGGAGACTGAGGGTGTTCTTAAAATATTTTCTTAATTCACAAATACTATTATTTTATTTTATTTAGATTTCATAGGCTGGCTTTCCCCCCAAAAGGGAGCCTTATTGCAGCATATAACAAACTGATTGTGTGTGTGTGTGTGTGTGTGTGTGTAATTCAAAAGATAAATACCGAAGAAACCAGAGGCCTTTCTCCTGGGCATGGTCGGCCAATTGGTGCCAAAGAAGGATAGAACTTTCTTTATGTATGCCACAACAGCAGCAAGAATACTTATCGCAAAGTATTGGAAGACACAAGATTTACCCACCCTGGAAGAATGGCAGATGAAGGTGATGGACTATATGGAATTGGCGAAAATGACCGGCAGAATCCGAGACCAGGGAGAAGAGCTGGTGGAGGAAGATTGGAAGAAATTTAAAGACTATCTACAGAAATATCATAAAATTAATGAATGTTAGAATGATGTTGGATTGAGGTTAAAGGGTTATTAGTAATAATGTGGTGAAGGAATATGGAAAAATGGAAGGTTAAAAAGACGAAAAACTAAAGGTATAATATACTAAGATAAAGATAAGGATAAGATAGAGGGAAGGGATTTGCTGACTAAATAATTGAACTGGAATACAGAGAGGGGAGGTGTGGGGAAGTCCGGGAAACAAGCAAATGCAAGAAATACTATGAAACTTGAATTGTTTTTATTTGTTTTTTATTTTTGTATTTCTCTTTTTCTTCTTTTATGTGAAAATCTTAATAAAAAACATTGTAATTCAAAAGATAAATAAAACAACAAAACATTTTTTAAAATGGAGGTGCATAGAGAATCAGGATTCAGCAACAGAACCAGACAAGAATATGCAAGCAGGGCATAGTGGAGGCAAACAGGCACTCCTGCAGAGCCACTGAAAATGTTAAGAACACAAGAGCCTATCTTGTGCATTCTCCACCCCTGAGGCTGGACCCAGGTGCTTCTTTCTAACTCTAGTTAGAAAGTTTTGCTTCTTTCTCTCTTTATTCAAACGTCAAACTGCTGTTTCTCATGCACAAGTTCTGCAGAGCCTTTGTCTTAAGTCACAACCCTATTGTCAAATGACCGCTTAGGGGACCATCCACAGTAATTGGTTTGTTTGAGGCGGTGGACATAGCCAGGTGGGGTTCAAGCATTTAAACAATTACAGTAGGTTAAGAGGCAAGAAGGGATGCGGGTGGCGCTGTGGGTTAAACCACAGAGCCTAGGACTTGCCCATCAGAAGGTCGCGGTTCGAATCCCCACGACGGGGTGAGCTCCCGTTGCTCGGTCCCTGCTCCTGCCAACCTAGCAGTTCGAAAGCACGTCAAAGTGCAAGTAGATAAATAGGTACCACTCTGGCGGGAAGGTAAATGGTGTTTCCCTGTGCTGTTCTGGTTCGCCAGAAGTGGCTTAGTCATGCTGGCCACATGACCCGGAAGCTGTACACTGGCTCCCTCGGCCAATAAAGCAAGATGAGCGCCGCAACCCCAGAGTCGGCCACGACTGGACCTAATGGTCAGGGGTCCCTTTACCTTTAAGAGGCAAGAATGTGCTTCAAGAACCCTAGGTTTCTGAGACTGACAAGAAGGAATTTTAAGAGATGGACCCTTCACTGTGGGATCCTTGCTCATGGAGGTTCATCAAGGTGTCTCGTCTCTCTATAGTATCAGGCTAGTTAAAAAGCATTTAATTTTGATAAAACCTTTTGAGAGGGGTGTCAATTGCCAGTATTGTTAACCTGCATTTTGTGTCCTTTGTCCTGGGTTTCGGTTGGTGCTTTTAATTTGATGTTTTCTACCAGTGGTTTTAAAAGGTCCCCCCCCCCACCCGCTTAATTGCATTTTGAAATTTTTATGTAATCCCCCTTGAACTGAAATGTGGAGTAGAAAACAATTGATCGATCAAATGAATAAATAAATGGAAACATTCAGGAGAGACTATTAAAAGAAAAGGGTAAAACCTCAGCGCCTAGGACTTGCCGATTGCATGGTCGGCGGTTCAAATCCCTGCGGCGGGGTGCGCTCCCGTCATTCGGTCCCAGTGCCTGCCAACCTAGCAGTTCGAAAGCACCCCCAGGTGCAAGTAGATAAATAGGGACCGCTTACTAGCGGAAATGTAAACGGCGTTCCGTGTGCTGCGCTGGCTCGCCAGATGCAGCTTGTCACGCTGGCCACGTGACCCGGAAGTGTCTGCGGACAGCGCTGGCTCCCGGCCTATAGAGTGAGATGAGCGCACAACTCTGTCAAGAATGGCCCGTACGGGCAGGGGTACCTTTACCTTTTTATTAAAAGAAAAGAGGGAGAACTCCCTGAAAGAGTAGATGTATGAAATAAGAATGTGAAAGGTAGAAGAGAATAAGGAAAAAATCTGTGTCGATGATGTGTTGGGTGTGTGTGTGTAGAAGACAGCAAAATTGAGACACGACATATATCGTCAATCTGCCTTTTTCTGGGTGCTTTCCTAATCCAAACGTACAAGGAAACCATGTTTTTCTTTTTAAAAGTGAATCATCTGTGGGTAGGAGAAATTATAGCTTTAAATTATAGGGGTGGTGGGAAAGTCTGTGAATTCAAACTAACTTTACATATTTAATTAGCAGTTTGAGACATGTCAAAAACCTCAAAACCCACCAAGTTCACCCACCCCAACTACTGGTACTGGCACCAGTAAATATATTTAGGGCCAGATGTTGTGTCAGTCAATGGGACATCCATAGACATAACATTCAAAAAGTCCTCATTGCACTTTATTCTCCCTCTCCAAAATCCTTCTTTATTATTTTCATTACTATCAGGAAATAGCAACAGTGAAGTCAAAGGAGGGGATACAGTCGACTAGTATGAGTCATAGTCGCCACTTTATCTCCCAGCCACACAGAGATGCAAATGGTTGTAGATGACAGGCAAGGTCTTTTGTATTTCTCTCTATTCCATGACATAAAGGTAAAGGTAAAGGGACCCCTGACCATTAGGTCCAGTCGTGACCGACTCTGGGGTTGCGGCGCTCATCTCGCTTTATTGGCCGAGGGAGCCGGTGTACAGCTTCCGGGTCAGGTGGCCAGCATGACTAAGCCGCTTCTGGTGAACCAGAACAGCGCACAGAAACGCTGTTTGCCTTCCCGCTGGAGCGGTACCTATTTATCTACTTGCAGTTTGACATGCTTTCGAACTGCTAGGTTGGCAGGAGCTGGGACCGAGCAACGGGAGCTCACCCCGTTGCGGGGATTCGAACCACCGACCTTCTGATTGGCAAGTCCTAGGCTCTGTGGTTTAACCCACAGCGCCACCCGCGTCCCATACATGATATACTTATTTCTAATCAGCCTTTTCCAGTATAAGTCTCCTCTGAAGATGTACGTGGAACGTGTCACTTCTTGTTTTTTGATTTGCTTTGTTTGTGTTCAGGTGGTTTGGCAGCTGAATGAGAAACCCCTTCCCCCCCCCCTTTTTTTTTGCTTTCATGGGATCAAGGCTGCAATCCCATAGGGTGTATTAGAACTCCCTTTCTGGGATCAGAGAGAGAGAGAGATTCAGTGTTAGATCCACTTTCTGCCACAGAAATCTTCAACATCCTGGCTCAGCCAGCACAGGCCAGTTCACAGGCGATTTTTTTTTTTGGGGGGGGGGTGTTCAGGGCAGACTAGGAAACAACTAGGATCCAAAGTTATCTCTGCCAAATGACACCACTCATTGTCCCAACTGGGGAGATATTTACACCAGCTCAGGAGTTCGCTTTTATGGGAAACAAAATGCCGCTCAACAGGGCAGGATTGCAAAAAAGCAACCCACAAAATAGAAGGAGGAGTCCTCTGGTCTTATGTCTGAGAGCCATCTAGATCTTAGCATATGGAAGTTAAGCCACTTTTGGTCCCCACCCCCCAGAGCCAGTGGTGTTGCAATGGGGGGGCAGGGGGCGGTGCGCCCCAGGTGCCATGTCCTTGGAGGGGGGGTGACAAGAAGGCACCCCGCGGGGGCTCGCGGGAGTGCGAGCAGCCATCGTGCTGCCGCAGCCACATGTGGAAGATCCTCCGTTCATGGCTGCAGCCGCGAGCCAAGGATCCTGGCACCGGCGGCAAACCTCTATGTACAGCACATGTGCGGCGTCACTAAGTACGGCACATGCCGCCGGCGCCGTTTGAGCACCGTACAGATGGCGGTGGGATCCCTCCATCGCTGCTACAGCCACGAGCAGAGGATCCCAGCACCGTCCATATGGCGCTGGAGCGGTGGTGCCGGCAAACCGCTATGTACAGCGCATGTGCGGCATCGGGCGCATGCATCGTACATAGTGATGCTACACATGCACCCTACGTAGCGACACCCTGCCCCAGGTGTCACAACACCTTCGTTCGCCCCTGCCCAGAGCTACCTCAGGACTTCAACCCACCTCTGTGTTTTGCAAAAGTGATTGTGAGAACAGAATACTGATTTTAGCTGCAGTGGGATAATATGAATGTCTGCAGCACGTCAAGGATATTGGAACATCAGAAATGGATGAAAAAGAACGAGGAGATTAAAATGATATTAAAGTGCATTGCTCAGTATAATTTGCTCATATTTTCAAGTCTCACTGCTTTCTCCGGGATTCTCCCCTCCTCTCCATACCTTCCTCTCATTAGCATGGGTCACAGTTCATGCTTGGCATGTGCTTTCCATAATACATTTCTTGCACACTTTTCAGGAATATTGATTTGCTATTAATTCCCCCTCTCCTCCCACAGCATGCTATTCCAGAGGTTCTCCCAATACCCCCCCCCTTTTCAGCAGCTGCAAGGGGGGAAAGTGAGAGGGAAAGACCCTTTGCACAATCAGAAATCCTTATGCAGGGCTCCTGCTGACAGGATTCATGAATTAAATGCCAGCTACGGTTTTCCTTTACATCTGAAGCTAGCCTATGAACGATGGCTGCATCGCAAGAGAATGTCACAATGTTATTTGACTATTTCTTAAAGCTGAATGCCTAAGGAACCTTTCCAGAGTTTATGCCAAACTTCACAAGCATCAAAAAGCATGGCTGGGGTGTGAAATTTGGACTGAAGTCCGTTATCTTGACATGCCCATCTCCTTGATCCTAACGTAGTCCCACTTTGACTAACGAGCTGGAAAGTAAACATCTTCCGGTTACTTGTCTTTCTCCTCAGCAGGTGTCACCATTAATTCCCAACCAATATCCTCTTCTCACTGAACAATCTCACCCCCCGCCCTAGCGGAGCTCCATCCGTAGTGCCTCCTTCCTGGAAAGGAAAGGAATATACACAAAGGCATCACCGTAAATAGAGGGCTCTTAAAGCTAGGCCAGCAGCTTGGGAAAATCCATAAATGACCCAAGGAAAGCTTGAGATAAAATTCCAAACATCTCGTAGAGAAGAGAACCACCCCAAGCAAGGTGTATGAGCCGTTATGTACAATCAATCAAATCTTTATTACGGTCAGAGACTAGCATAAGTTAATAAATGTGCACAATTTCTTGCGCATAGTGTTTGCTGAACACAGGGGATTATGGGAAATATAATTTTCTCAATATTTCAGTCTTACAATAATTCAGCTGAAATGAACTTGAGTTTCTCTCTCCAAAAACCTGATATTGTTTGAGCTGGGCTAGGTTTCTATGTCAAGGGCAAAAGCTTGTAAATTCAGATCTCCGCCACACTTCACTAGAGTGGCCCAGTTTTACTCCATGCTTGCTAATCCCAGACCTTCTCTGAACCACTTTAAAACATATGAAAAAGCCTTTGTTCCCTGATAAACAAGGAGCAGCTGAGAGAGAGTCCCTGGGCAGTCATTCTACATTCTTCTAGAGCAAATGCCGAAGGTTCACGGAAAAGCTTTCTTATCAAGGAGAAACTGCTTTAAAACATTGCCAAATTAGGCCCCAGCACGTCAAACAGGGGCAAGAATTTAAAGCTATTTTTTACTCCTGAAAATATCCAGTGCCTCTCATTTTCTGGGGCCAAAGAACCACAACATTACCATCTCTAATTATTAAAACTACAGAAACACTACTTGTGTTAAGTCTCAAGAAACGAGAGGCACTGGGCACGTTTAAGGCCCTAAAAACACATTTCGCCAATTTCTCACCGGTATCAGTTAATATGGCCACAGACTGTAATACCACAGAGTTAATATATGTAGGATGCGGGTGGCGCTGTGGTCTAAACCACTGAGCCTCTTGGGCTTGCCGATCAGAAGGTTGGCAGTTCGAATCCCTGTGACGAGGTAAGCTCCCGTTGCTCTGTCCCAGCTCCTGCCTACCTAGCAGTTCAAAATCACACCAGTGCAAGTAGATAAATAGGTATCACTGTGGCAGGAAAGTAAACAGCATTTCCGTGTGCTCTGGTTAATGTCACGGTGTTCCATTGCACCAGAAGTGGTTTAGTTATGCTGGCCACATGACCCGGAAAGCTGTCTGTGGACAAACGCCAGCTCCCTCAGCCTGAACGCGAGATGAGCGCCACAACTCCATAGTTTCCTTTGACTGAATTTAACCATCCAGGGGTCCTTTACCTTTACTTTTACCTATAATTAGTTACCGTCTTTAGATAACTGGGCTGTGCGCACACCTTATATTTAAAGCACATGATTTTCCTCAAAGAATATGAGGAGCTATAGATTACTTCTCACAGAGACCCCTTAACAGGACTGAGGGTTCTTCATCATTGGTATAAACCATGGGACAAAAATAATGTGAAGGCCTGCTTAATTGTTGTAAGGTATGTGCCCATTCTCCTGCCAACCTAGCAGTTCAAAAGCACGTCAAAGTGCAAGTAGATAAAGGTACCACTCCGGAGGGAAGGCAAACAGCGTTTCTGTGCGCTGCTCTGGTTCGCCAGAAGCGGCTTAGTCATGCTGGCCACATGACCCGGAAGCTGTACGCCGGCTCCCTTGGCCAATAAAGCGAGATGAGCACCGCAACCCCAGAGTCGATCACGACTGGACCTAATGGTCAGGGGTCCCTTTACCTTTACCTTTATGTGCCCATTAAGACAATGCATTCCTTTATTTTCTTTAAAAAATAGTAATACCCAGAGTCTGAGCTTGGTCTTTCTATGCCGTATATCCAATTAACGTTGTTGTTTTAAAAGCCAGACCTAGCTGTAACAGTTTTATACAAAGTAATAATTTACACAAGAGGAGCCAAGGTGATAGTACGGGACCCTTTTCAACCTATGTTACAGTTTAACTACTTTAAACACACCCAGCTGTGCAAAGTTCACTCATCCACTTCAGCGAGTAAGCTGAAGCTGAGATAAGCAGTCACATTTTTAATGCATCACCCAGTTCATTGGAGCAAGATTAAATCTCAAGGCTTTAGAAAGATCTGATGTTTATATATATATATTTTCTGTATGACTTAGGGTTGCCAGCCTTCTTCCTCCCATATGCCAGCCTTGTTGGGGGTCTATAGGATCTAACGTCAAGTGTCTCTGTGCCAATGGCAAGGTAGCAGTTCGGCATGACCCAGTCTTGTTCCCAAGCTGGGACATGACCTCTCTTTTCCACAAAGTACTGTCTGCCCCATTTCCACAGCACAAGAGGGTTTCACACAGAAGGGGGTAACTGGGAAAGGAGGCAGATATGCTTTATAAATATGCTGTAAGCCACCCAGAATGGCTGGGGAAACCCAGCCAGATGGGCAGGGTATAAATAAAATTATATGGATGGTGGCTAATGGATTGAGGTTGAATCCTGAAAAGACAGAAGTACTGTTCTTGGGGGACAGGGGGCAGGCTAGTGTGGAGGACCCCCTGATCCTGAATGGGGTAACCGTGCCCCTGAAGGACCAGGAGCGTAGCCTGGGAGTCAGTTTGGACTCACAGCTGTCCATGGAGGCGCAAGTCAATTCTGTATCCAGGGCAGCTGTCTACCAGCTCCACCTGGTATGCAAGCTGAGACTTTATCTGCCCGCAGACTGTCTTGCCAGAGTGGTGCATGCTCTAGTTGTCTCCCGCTTGGACTACTGCAGTGCGCTCTATGTGGAGCTACCTTTGAAGGTGACCTGGAAACTACAACTAATCCAGAATGCAGCAGCTAGACTGGTGACTGGGGGCGGCCGCTGAGATCACATAACACTGGTCTTGAAAGACCTACATTGGCTCCCAGTACGTTTCCGAGCACAATTCAAAGTGTTGGGCTTGACCTTTAAAGCCCTAAACGGCCTCAGCCCAGTATACCTGAAGGAGCGTCTCCACCCCCATCGTTCAGCCCGGACGCTGAGGTCCAGCAGTGAGGGCCTTCTGGTGGTTCCCTCATTGCGAGAAGCAGGGAACCAGGCAGAGGGCCTTCTCGGTAGTGGTGCCTGCCCTGTGGAACGCCCTCCTATCAGATGTCAAAGAGATAAACAACTACCTGACATTCAGAAGACATCTGAAGGCAGCCCTGTTCAGGGAAGTTTTTAATGTGTGACATTTTAGTGTATTTTTTGTCTTTGTTGGAAGCCGCCCAGAGTGGCTGGGGAAACACAGCCAGATGGGCGGGGTACAAATAATAAATTGTTGTTGTTGTTGTTGTTGTTGTTGTTGTTGTTGTTGTTGTTGTTATTAATGGCTCCTTTCCCCAGTATTTAAAATGTTGCTGGAATGACTTGGTGTCTCCAACAACAGGACAATTTGAATTACAGGGGTGTTCTGGGTTGATTTAAATGTCTAGCAGGGAAGTTTTTTGGAGAGGTTTGCAGCATTTCCCTAGCACAGGATGCCAACAACCCTCTCTGCAATGTACTGGGGGCTGTGGCATGGGGTCAGTGGGCACCACAGGGGCAGTTGCCCCGGGGACAAAATTGTTAGGGGCTCAAAATTTTGATTCCCAGTGCTGTCTCAATACAACTGCGTGCTTCCATTGCTGGGCTCAGTTGAAAATGGCTTCTCCCTGGGACCCAGTAAGTGACTTGCTCTTCTTTTCTTATCTCTGTGATCTCCTGGGTGACGCAGACGCTGTTAGGCAGTTGAATACGCATCCGTTGTCAGTCAATTTCCTTCCGTGTGGCCCTGGGCTCTAGCAATACATGCTACACCACTGCAAGGGGGATTTCACACAAGGGTTCCTGGCAGCGTTATCTCCTGTACCACTGAGACAACAACATGCTTGCAGATGGAATTGCAGAACTGTGCTACCAAGGAGCATTACATAGGCAGCATTACAAGCTGCATCAGTTGAATCTGGAGCAAGACAGGTGACTCAGGAACCTATCCAACTCAACCCTGTAAAAATAGCTCAGCCCAAAGGCTTCCTCTTCAGTCTGAGCAATTTGTCTCCTAACTAGAAGACACTCTCAGACAAAACTCCGGCTCGCTACCCTTTCCAATCGTATATTTAATATAATCAACCTTTGCTGGACCATAATTTAAGAATGTAAGAAGAGCCCTCTTGGATCAGTCTAAAGGCCTATTATTATTATTATTATTATTATTATTTATTATTTTGCTGCCAGGGATGGAAAATAGGTACTTGGGGGATTTTTGGAGACCAAAATAACTGGCCTGCATACCCTCCGACAAGTCTTTGATGAAAATAGGGAAATCCTATTCAATAATAATAATAATAATAATAATAATAATAATATCCCACCCATCTAACTGGGCCAACATGTATAAAAACATAATAAAAATATTAAATATTTTTAAAAACTTCCCTATTCAGGGCTTCCTCCTGTTGTCTTCTGAAGGTTGTATAGTTACTCATTTCCTTAGTTCTGGGGTCGCATAACTCTATACCCTCCAACATTTCTCCAATGAAAATAGGGACGTCCTAAGGAAAGGTGGTTACCGGGACGTGGGTGGCGCTGTGGGTTAAAGCCTCAGCACCTAGGACTTGCCGATCAAAAGGTCGGCGGTTCGAATCCCCGCAGCGGGGTGCGCTCCCGTCGTTCGGTCCCAGCGCCTGCCAACCTAGCAGTTCGAAAGCACCCCTGGGTGCAAGTAGATAAATAGGGACCGCTTACCAGCGGGAAGGTAAACGGCGTTCCGTGTGCTGCGCTGGCTTGCCAGATGCAGCTTGCCACGCTGGCCACGTGACCCGGAAGTGTCTGCGGACAGCGCTGGCCCCCGGCCTCTTGAGTGAGATGGGCGCACAACCCTAGAGTCTGTCAAGACTGGCCCGTACGGGCAGGGGTACCTTTACCTTTTAAGGAAAGGTGGTAAATTCTGGGATCAAATCAGAAACCGGGATGGCTTCTGTAAATCCAGGCCTGTCCCTGGAAAACTGGGGCAGTTGGAAGGCCTGGGATACCTTACACTTTGCTTTGTGGTGAAGGGTCGCTTTTTCAGGAAGCAAAGTATCTTGGACTAGCCCTGTGGGGCAGATTTGGCTAAAACGGGGGAGGGGAAAATCAGGAAGTGGGGCTTTGTAGATTTCATTAAATCCTTCCCCCACCTTGGCCCAATAGTTCAAGCCCTGTATGTGATTGCTAACAAGATAGGATGGTATGAGTTTCCCCACCTCCCCGGTCAACTCTTCATTCTCTGAAGATGTTAAATGTCCCTGTGACCTGGGAAAGTGGAATCTTAATTAGGAACTGCAAGTCGGATAGAGGGTTTTTCTTTTGCCTGACTTGTGAGACGGTGGTGGCTTATCCTAAAAGCTAAAGATGAAAAAGGCAAAGGTCATTCCAATCCGGGGCAGCTCATGTGCCCTCTCTAGAGTTCATAAAGCTTTCCAAAGGGTCTTTGGATTTTCCGGGATCAAAGGCTTCTGCTAAGCCTTTTGTAGGAAATCTGAACCCAGAAGGAAGAAAATCTTATCAAATGGATGGGTCCGCTCTAAGTAGATGGAATATAAGAAACTGCAGCAGTTGAAATAGGTCTTCCAATTACATGCCCACACAGTTTACATAAGTTGTGATGTGCTGCCACAATCTTTCAAATCAAAGAAAGAATAGGCACTTCTATTCGTTTTGAATCCTTTCTTCCAGAAATGTTTTTAATTATCATTTCTGTTGCAGGCTTCTGAGGATTGTATCCAGTAGCACCAAATGAACAAGGATGCTTACACACAGGTAATTCCTCATACAGTCATACCGTGGGAGTTGAATGGAATCCGTTCCGGAAGTCCGTTCGATTTCCAAAACTTTTGAAAACCAAAACACGGCTTCTGATTGGCTGCGGGAAACTCCTGCAGCCAATCGGAAGCCGCGGAAGCCCTGTTGGACATTCAGCTTCCAGGTTTTGATCGTTCGGGAGCCTATTTGTTCAGGAGCCAAGGCATTCGAGATCCAAGGTACGACTGTACTTGCCACCCCACTGCAACCCAGTGTGCCCCCCAAAAGCCATTTGTGGGGATCAAGTCTCCGGATGCTGGTTTGAACGGCGAGAAGCTGCTGTCAGTTGCCATTCTGAGTTCCTTGGGTCCCGGAGCTGAAGCCTGGATACACGGTGCGAGGCAGCGGTGCGGCAGGTGGCAGTGCTGCAGTGCTGTGTGTGGCGGTTAGCTCAGGCGGATCCCACCTTCGTTGCCAGTGAAATGTACTCTGAGTCAAGAGTGGATTTCATGCTCTTTATTCTGCTCAGTGGTGAGGAGGAATGGAAGTTCCCCCACAATATCTGCTTTATATACATTATTTACACAATGGGCTGCACGTGATTGGCTAATTCCAGGATTCTCCTGTAAACCAATCAGGTTGTGGATTCACTTCCAGCTGGAGCTGGATTGGGTGGCTCCTGCGGACCAATCATACTGCTGCATTATTCTAGGACCAATCAGACTGCTGCATTTTGGATCCTATTGTTCTAGGACCAATCAGACTGCTGCATTTTGGATCCTATTCAACTCAGTACATAATAGTGGGACTCCCCAAGCAAGGCCTAGAATGTGGGGAAAATACGGAGGCACCTTGAGTCCATTGCTTTGAAAATATGGGCTTATGCTGTGGAATTTTTTAAAAACTAAGGGCTCATCCACATTCCCACTTGTTCTGTGCCTGGAAAACACAGGTCTGAGCAGTTTCCCACTTGCTATGAGTTTTCTAGTCTCAGGTTCAAGTTATTTAGCCACTGCGCCACTGCTTTTCCCCACTGCTCTCGCACTAAATCAGAACAAACCACAATCAGCAGAAAACCAAACTACCGTTTGTTCTGATTCAGAGCCAAACCATGGGTTTTCCCGGGGGGAAGTGGTCGGTAAACAGAGGTGTGGCTGAGTCCTAAGTTGTGTGAAAACCTAGACTAACCTGTCAATTTTGGTTTCTCTCTTTAATTTTTTTAGTTCAATTCATTTGCGTGGACAGGCGGAGTCCCCCAGACCCCGGGCGCCCCCCCCCGTCATGTGGAATAATGACTCGAGACAACATGCTATGGGATTAAATTGGCCACAAATTTATTATATTTCAGATGTGGGTAGACCTTGGCTCAGGCATTGGGCGTTATCCCTCCCCAGTCCCCAGCCGGGGACCTAGGGAACATCAGGGTTACCCAGTGTGTGTGGGGGGGGGGATGGGCCAGCTCTGGAGAACATATGTTCAAGCAGAGATAGCCGCCCCCGTTATGCCGCTGTCGCAGGGGAGAGCAATGACGACCTCTCAGCGTACGGTCAAAGCCTCCCCTCAGAAACCCTTTTAACAGGGAACCCTGGTATCGCAGCTACAAAGAGGAAGATAGACTAAAGGATTCCGCCCAAGGCCTGATACCACCAAAGTTGTGACGTTTTGCTACGGGAAAGGCAAAACCTGCCAATGCAGGGGAATTCCTTTCCGGCCCTTCAACAGCGACCTTGACGTAGCAGCGCCCGCATACCTGTGAAGAAAAGTTAACCTGCAAAATAAGACTTAACTGAGGGTGGGTATGGTGGGAGAAGCTCTGGAGCCAACTGAGGATTCCAAGGTAAGATCCTCCCTCTATTGTGTGGGCAGGTAGTCCCTCCCCTACCTGGCCTGGTCTCCTTGGCAACGCTTCTCCCAAGCGGGACTGGACAACTTACTGAGGTAGGCGAAGACCTCCAGGTATCCCACCTGGGGGAAGGCGAAGCCAAGCCTGTGCTGATGGAGCCGCTCCAGATCCAGGGGCTGTGCGCATCCACACAAAGGGTGCCCCCCGTTTTAAGCGGGGAGCGGTCATTCCACATCAGTCTATGGTTTTTCTAAAAAACAAATCAATAAACTGATGAAACTTCACCAGCATTTTCTCCTTATACATATTTTGGTATGCAGTTTTCCCTAATATGCACACCTTTGCAAGCAATTTCCTGAAATATATGCATTTTTTCACACATTTCCTCCACCAAACATTTGTTTACATTATTTGGTTGGAGAACTACATAGCAAAATTCAGAGAAGTTCAATGGACAAGCTGCATTTCGATTCACGAATTGTTTCAGGAAGAGGGAATTAGGGAACTTTGCATTAAAATGTGAACTGCTTTTATTGATTGTAATGCTAGCACTTCTGTCCCAATTTCCAACATTCCTTTACATTCCCACCTGTTGCATTTTGCCATGTGAAATCACAACACAAAATTCCCATGGTTTTCTGAGTTAACAGTGTGGCAGGCAGGGTTTTTTTCTGAAAACAATTAACACAAATATGAATGCTAAACTTCAACTACAAGTGGCTTTTATGTGATGTGAAAGATCACATCAAATGCAAAAATTATCAGGTCAAGAAATGTCAAGAACATGGAATAAAGTGTTATCTGAGTGCAGACTATTGTGATTCAATTCTCTGATTCTGACAAATGGAGAACATTTCAGTCAGAGTATATATTCAATAAATCAAATCCAGAATTAATTTATATTCCATGACTGGGCTGCTTTGCTTTCGGGTTTCAATTCTTATTCATTTGAATCAATGTGAGGAACATATTGTGATGGCTTCAAAATTTATTTTACATTAATGAGCAAGGATGGGTTTTATAAGTAGTCAAAAACATTTCACAGAGACTTAGAAGGGAAATTGTGCCAATGCTATAGAGAATCCAAATCTGACACATTCTCTGCCTCCGTAACACTGAATTGGCACATTAAATTGAAGTTTTTATTTTACAAATGACCATCTGGGATAACTTCAAATAGAGTTTCACACTGTTCTGATTCAGATATTCAGAGTCCAAATAACTTTTTCCGCTCAACAAGCACCTGGTATGAAAAGCAATTATTTATCTCTCTCTTGTCCTTTGTTAGCACTGCAGAAAATCACTGAAATTACAAATTAGCCATCTGCAGGTGAACGGCCTTTGAGCTAAGCCATTGTATGCTTGTATTCCAATGAAATATATCTATGGGCCAGATTCAGCTGAACAGTTGCACTAGCAGAAGTCGGCACAACTAGCCCCACTAACTCAACAGCATCTGTCCCCCTTCTGCTCCCTCTTCATGCCATCAGCTCTGAGGGAGTCAAAAGAATATACCTTTCTGAAGAAACCAGAGGCCTTTCTCCTGGGCATGGTCAGCCAATTGGTGTTAAAGAAAGATAGAACCTTTTTTATGTATGCTACAACAGCAGCAAGAATACTCATCGCAAAGTATTGGAAGACACAAGAGTTACCCACCCGGGAAGAATGGCAGATGAAACTGATGGACTACATGGAAATGGCGGAAATGACTGGCAGAATCCGAGACCAGGGAGAAGAGTCGATGGAGGAAGATTGGAAAAAATTTAAAGTATATTTACAGAAATATTGCAAAATTAATGAATGTTAGATGAATATTGGAATGAAATTATAAGGTTTTAGCAGAAATGTTATTAAGAATTACATGAATATTAATTGTTAATGGGATAAAGTGGAAAATTCAAAGTTAAAATGTGTTAGGATAAATTACAGAATAAAAACTGAAGAAGAGGGAAAGGATTTGTTGAACCAGCAATTCGAACTAGAATACAAAAAAGGGAGGTGTGAGGAAGTCGAGGAAATAAGCAAATGAAAGATATAGATATAAAATTTGGATGTGTGTTTAAATGTTTTTGTTTTCTTTATGTTGTATTGTTGTACTGTATTCTTTTTATTGTTGATGTATTGTTTGTTGAATTTATGTATTGTTTTTCTTTATTGTTGTTCTCTTCATAATTATAAAATATTCAATAAATATTATTATTATTATTTAAAAAAAGAGAATCCCCAGGCCAGGAGGAAGGGAGAGACATTTGCACTGACGGAGCAATTATTATAATAATAATTTGTTATTTACACCCCGCCCATCTGGCTGGGCTTCCCCAGCCACTCTGTGCGGCTTCCAACCAAATATTAAAATACAGTAATGCATCAAACATTAAAGGCTTCCCTAAACAGGGCTGCCTTCAGATGTCTTCTAAAAGTTTGGTAGTTGTTGTTCTCTTTGACATCTGGTGGGAGGGCATTCCACAGGGAGGATGCCACTACCGAGAAGGCCCTCTGCCTGGTTCCCTGTAACTTGGCTTCGTGCAGTGAGGGAACCACCAGAAGGCCCTCGGTGCTGGACCTCGGTGTCTGGGTAGAACGATGGGGTTGGAGACGCTCCAGATATACTGGACCGAGGCCATTTAGGGCTTTAAAGGTCACATTAGCATAAAATTTAATTCCACCGTCGGAGATGTCTGCCTTAACTAAGGATTTCCATATGAACCTACCTTGACCCTGAGATCATCTTCTGAGGCCCTTCTTCATGTGCCTCCTCCTTGAGAGGTCCGGAGGGTGGCAACATGAGAATGGGTCTTTTTTGCAGTGGCTCCCCATCTGTGGAATGCCCGTCCCCAAGAGGTTCAGCTGGTGCCTTCATTATATACCTTTGGGTGCCAGGCAGAAACATTCCTCTTTAACCAGACCTTTGGCTGATTGGCATCCAGTACTCTTTTAAAATATGTTGCAGATGGGGAGGTTGACTGGGTTGTTTTTGTTTTGTTTTTCTATACAGTGGTACCTCGGGTTCAGAACTTAATTCGTTCTGGTGGTCCATTCGTAACCTGAAACTGTTTTTAACCTGAGGTACCACCTTAGCTAATGGGGCCTCCCACTGCTGCCGTACCGCCGTCGTGCGATTTCTGTTCTCATCAAGAAGCAAAGTTCTTAACTCGAGGTACTATTTCTGGGTTAGCGGCGTCTGTAACCTGAAGAGTCTGTAACCTGAGATACCACTGTATTGTGATTTTATGTTGCAACCACCCTGAGAGCAGCGGGTATAGGGCGGTGTACAAATGTAAAATAATAATAATAATAATAACACTGGGCAACAATTTTTTACTTTTTGAATGTTTTCTAGATTTCTACAACTGATTTAGGGTATTTGTTCCTCATCCATTTTGGAGTATGGCTTTTTGAAATTGTAGTTGTATCTATAAGGCTCTCAGTGGTTTGACATGTTCAGATCAGATTCTGCCTTGGCATTTTTTCTAGACTACCATGTCCTACATGCAAACAATGCATGGAAAGAGCTGGAGCCTTGGTACCTTAAAGACTAGCAAATTCATTACAGCATCATCTTCCTTATAAGTATCGATATAGTTGCTGATCATTAGAACAATTCATCACATGTGCAGATGGGGAAAACGGATGTACACACCCCTCTTCAAAGCCACATTAAGGCCATCTTAAATGGCTAGCGTTTTTCCCCCCTGTTCATTTGACCAAAACACAATAGCAGAAACAAACTGTTCCAGGTAAGGACAACTTGGGGGTGGGGAAGGCTTCTACTCCATGGCTCCTTATCCTAAAAATGCACTGACTCAAGCTTGCAGCTGATCTGCTGTTCTGGGAAGTTGCTTTTATTGCTCATCTGGTAACTGTTTAGAGCTTTATGTGAAACAACCTGGTGGCCAGGCCCCTTTAGGGCAGCAATTCATGTCAGAACATTTGCTATTGCAACCCGCCCCCTACCCCAATCTCCCGTTTGTTTCTCACAGAACCAATTCAGAGTCCAGCCTGATGCAGGTCCCTGGTTTTCTGCAGAAGCAAACAAAGCAACAAAGGACTAACGCACCTGAAGGTTTGACAGATTCCTCAGGAAGCTTGTTTTCCCTGCTTTCACTGGAAGACAAAATATATTTTGTTATAGAATGCCCTGTATTATTATTATTATTATTATTATTATTATTATTATTATTATTTATTCAATTTTATACATTTCACTAATTTTACAATCCTTTTAACATTTCAATACTTGAATTCCTTCCTTCTCTTTCTGCGGTTCCTTAAATTTATTTTTAATATCTTCTGCATATCCTAATCAACTTAATTTGCTCATTGATTCATCTACTTTAAATATATACTCTTAGGAAACTGTAGGTTGTTACAATAATTCGCCAATGTTCTTATCTGATTACAATTTATCTGTAAATATTCAACAAACCATTTCTATTCTTCTATAAAAAGTTTGTGATATTGATTTCTTATTTTTCCGCTATGTTTTTCTATTTCTGCGTATTCCATAAGTTTTTGCATTAAAGTTTTGTCTGCAGTATAAAGGTTTGCAGATTTGAAGGGAAATGACACCTGTACCGTAATTTCCAAGATTCTAATATATAGCGGGACGCGGGTGGCGCTGTGGGTTAAACCACAGAGCCTAGGTTGCCAATCAGAAGGTCAGCGGTTCAAATCAGCGCGACGGGGTGAGCTCCCGTTGTTCAGTCCCAGCTCCTGCCAACCTAGCAGTTCAAAAGCACGTCAAAGTGCAAGTAGATAAATAGGTACTGCTCTGGCAGGAAGGTGAATGGCATTTCTGAGCGCTGCTCTGGTTCACCAGAAGCGTCTTACTCATGCTGGCCACATGATCCGGAAGCTGTCTGTGGACAAATGCTGGGTCCCTCGGCCAATAAAGCGAGACGAGCGCCACAACCCCAGAGTCCTCTGCGACTGGACCTAATGGTCAGGGGTCCCTTTACCTGGACCTTTAAATGATAAATGGAGGCTGTGGGTCATCTCTTAAGGTGACCACATGAACCTATCATTTGGGCATGGCAAGGAATGATGCTCCATTAGAAACTTTGCAACAACTTTGTTTTAAAGTCATTGCTCTGGTGATTTGCTGTTGCCCCACTTTTCCAAAGTGCAATGTATCCCTGATACCCTCTAATCTGTTTTGACTGAACTGGGAAAAGATGAAGATTTGGGGCACGGTGGAGGGTGCCAAGGAACCCTGGTAAAGACAGAATTCTCCATATAATTTGCCTTCTCCTACTTCCTTCTAGATCCAAAGCCATGACCCCTTTTTGCTGAAACCGTTTTAGGGTCAGACCAGAGACAAAAGGGCTGGTGTCATTGCTGCCAATTTCTGACTCAATGGGAGGCTATCTCAAAGTGTGGAGGGTTTTTCCCATGAACAGAGTGTACTTTACCCTATGAAACTCGAAGGCAGTATAATTAGCATTCTTACTGGGCAAAAGAACAGCTTTGATTGTGTCTGCATTCACTGGACATTTGTCTGCTATCCAAGCAAACACTGACTGTCATTCTATGCACTTGTTCTACCCACCTGCTTGTTCTTAGAAAACCCAGCGCAACTCTTACTCATTCCAGTGTTATTGGAGCAACGTGGTCTCATATCAAACCATTTAGTGGTTTGTATTTCAGAAGAGTTCCTGTTTTGTGACTTCTTGTTTTCTCAAACTCTTAATTATTCAGTTCCGTTCTAAGCTTTCCTCATAACCATATGTAGACAGCATTTGATTAATCTAAACAAGCAAATCAAGGCTGCTTAGCTAAATATTATAGATGTTCTCATGCAATTTGAAGAAAATAAGGCCAGTTCACACCAGTGTTATTCTCTGAGTACAGTGGTACCTCGGGTTAAGAACTTAATTTGTTCTGGAGGTCCGTTCTTAACCTGAAAATGTTCTTAACCCGAAGCACCACTTTAGCTAATGGGGCCTCCTGCTGCTGCCGTGCTGCCAGAGCACAATTTCTGTTCTCATCCTGAAGCAAAGTTCTTAACCTGAGGTACTATTTCAGTCTGTAACCTGAAGTGTCTGTAACCTGAAGCATCTGTAACCCGAGGTACCACTGTATGTCAGGTGAATCAAGATTTGCCACACTTCATTTGCTCATCGTGGCATATCTTACAGCTGCAGTAATAACAAGAATCACCTCTGATCAATGGTTTTTGCATCTTTGCCCCAAGGCATCTTGAAGAGCATGGTACAAAGCCCTTCATAGGAATAGACACACAGTTGCCCCCACGTGTGTAGCCTACACAAGGAGAGAGGCAAGAACCATGGCTATTGAGCTTGTCTTCAACATCCCACACACAGCTGCCCAATCTCTGACATCCTGAATTCAGTGTGGCTGTTGTGGGCGGGGCCAGGATGCATCTACTGTTCTTTCTGAATGTAGACAAAATGTCCGGAGGTGACCATGTGTATTCAGCCTGTGACACAAATAGATAAGAAACTGAGCACATCATGAGACATGTACAGAAGCAATCTAGTTTAAATCTGATGAATTGCCAGCTACCCAGCATCCAATTGCTTGAGCATTTACATTTTTTGAAAGATTGATAACTATGGATGATTTGTTCACTTTGAGGTAGAAAATATAGATTTCAACTAAATCCTGCTCGCAAAGGTGGAGAGGAAGTGTCTAAAAAAATTGGGGGTGGAGGTACTGAATTTTCTGGTGGGGGTATCTTTTAACTGAGGTAGCAGAAAGTAAGGTTTTCTCTCTCTCTTTTTAAATAAATAAACCCTTTGTCATTGCTGCAAGTCATGGCAGCTCACCGGCATCTCCCTTCATTTTTAATGTGGCATTGTTCCTCAGGCATTGAACCGTAGGCTGTCCCTTGACAAAATTTGAATCATTCCCATGATCTTCTGTTTGTCAATAAAGACAGATGCTGCTGGGGTACCGGAAAACTCTACCATGCTTAAACAGCAGTAAATATTACTTTTTGGTCTAAGCAACAGAAGAGAAACGTGCCCTTTGTGGCTCCTGAAAAATGCAGATAATTTATCCCCCAGAGCCTACTTTCATCCAACTCCCATCAAATCACTGGGGGGGGGGGGGAGCCTGGCCCAATAACTTTCACTCAGGCTGACTTTCAACAGTGAATGAGAGAAAGCTTGCCACAACTGTCTCATCCCATTTTAAAACCATCACCAATGGTATTCCTGTGTTCATGACTCCCATTTGCTCTCCTGTTTTGATAGTTCTGCATTCAAAGCACATTCCTTTGCAGAAATTAGAAAAGGAAGTTTCCTCGCTGAAGACTCCAGGAAGATCTTCGACCAAGCAGCAGTTGAAGGCTGTTTCACACATTACGCCGTGCAAACCCAGGTTTGGCTTCAGATGAACATTTGACAGGGAGCTGCAGTCAACCCTGACTCCCTACCATGTGTGATGGTATGTGTGGCATTTGTACGGAGCCCCCGGTTGTCTCATGGACTAGTGACCCATACACCACTAATCCACTGCCACCAACCAGGTCCTCCCCGGTAAATCACGTAGTCTCAGCAGGTTCTCAAGTTAACAAAGAAGAGTGTAGTTTATTGCAGACACAAACAAACTGCATTCCAAAATGTTGTTACTCTTTACCTTCTTAGTCTTATTTTATCCTCTCTCTATCTCTTCTACCTCCCCTCACACAAGAACCCACTGCCCTAACTGTCTCTCTATTTCCAACTGCCTGCCAACTGCTTTTCCAACTACCTTTCCCAACCAACCAACCAACCAACCAACCAACCCACTAAAACCAACCAACTACCCACACCCAAACCTTGGGCAAGCCCTTTTATAAACAGGTAGGCTCTGCCTCCTGTTTTCCTATTGGTCTACATTTTAACCCTTTCTCTCCCCCTGTACAGACATTTTCAAACGAACGGACAAACCCCACAGTATGTTATAGGTATTTCTCAACATGAGCTTGTCACGTCCATACAGTGCTTTTTCAGGGGTGGGGGTAACGCAGGGGTACGCACACCCCTAAACATTTTGTGAAGTTTGGCCTCATTGAGGGGCAGTGTTTCAATATGAGTAGGAAAATGAAAGTACCCCTAAACATTTGTTGTTGTTTAGTTGTTTAGTTGTGTCCGACTGTTTGTGACCCCATGGACCAGAGCACGCCACGCACTTCTGTCTTCCACTGCTTCCCGCAGTTTAGTCAAACTCATGCTGGTCTCTTCGAGAACACTGTCCAACCATCTTGTCCTCCGTCGTCCCCTTCTCCTTGTGCCCTCCATCTTTCCCAACATCAGGGTCTTTTCCAGGGAGTCTTCTCTTCTCATGAAGTGGAGCCTCAGCTTCAGGATCTGTCCTTCCAGTGAGCACTCAGGGCTGATTTCCTTAAGAATGGATAGGTTTGATCTTCTTGCAGTCTGTGGGACTCTCAAGAGTCTCCTCCAGCACCATAATTCAATTCACCATAACCCCTAAACATATATTATTATTTTTTAGGGAAAAAAGCACTGGATCTATTATTAAACCTTTTCTACTGCATCTTTTTCAATAGTCCATATTGTATATAAATCCATTATATCCATAGCATTTGCCACATTCCAAGTGTTATTGCAACCCTGCTAATGTTTTCATCTGCTCACAACTCTCTCTCTAAGGTCACACCAACAGCATACATTTAAAGAATACTTATGGCACCCCCCCCCCCAAAAAAAAAGAATCCTGATAACTGTCATTGGTTAAAGGCAGTGGGGTTTTTTCTGGAGGGACGCAGGGGTACGCATACCCCTAAACATTTTGTAAATCTAACTTTGGCCTCACTGAGGGGCAGTATTTCAATATGAGTAGGAAAATGAGAGTACCCCTAAGCATTTTTTTTTAAGAAAAAAAGCACTGCTTCCATATATTACATTTCAGTCACATGCCTATGGCATTCCAAGTGTACATTTTAAAATGCAATGCAATGCTGGGAGATGCTGAATAATGGAAGACATGGCCCTCCGCACCCTGACGCAACGTTAATCTTTTCCTGACAGTGCAGTAACTGACTGGTATTGGCGTTAGCTTCGGGGTGGGGTGGTTATCACTGATTTGAAAGCTAAGATCCCACAGAAAGTTTCCATTTAGCGACAACGCAAAACGGAGAAAGGAATCGAGGATCTCCCCACTTCAAAAACTATAACATTCCATGGAGTGGCTCAGACACTCATGAATGGGTGCAGCAGGATGGAGGCTGGCTGTTCTACTTATCCTAGACAAACTTTATTTGGTTGGCTCCCAGCCAGGAAAAATAACCTATTGCAGTCCAAACCCAGCTAAGTCAAACAGTCCATGCTTAATTAAGCTCACTGTAAGAGTTCTCTGTCCCCACCAAACACCAGAAAGCTGATATTCTCAGCAGGTGAGATTGAAACTGTCCAGGTCTAGCTACCCAGTTTAAACCTCTGAAACAGGAGGGGGAAGCCTGAGCTGCAGCGTGCTGCAAACGGGTGTTAATTCTGAAAAGGAGACCAGGGTCTGCTAAAGGTGTAAGCATGTATTATGCACAATTGTACCCCACACAGTCTTGATGGCTTGTTTTAGAAAATTGTGCCCACTCATTTTTGCTTTTGGAAGGAGAGCCCAAATGATACCTGCTCCAGATCCAGCTTTTGTTAGATCATTCATAGCCAATTCCTAAATATTTCCTAATATTGCAGCATTCAAAATGATGAATTCCTTATGTTGCTCATCTCAGCAGCATGAAATCATAAAAAAACCTGTAGATTATACTGCTGATTTAAATAAACGAAAAAAGGAGTACTATGATCTTTCAAACTGCTTCTTTTCCAATCTCCCTTCCCTTGATCCAACTATCTCCACTAGTTTAACTATTGCACAATATTTTAGCATCCATTCCATCATCAAGGGTATTTGAGGTGTTTCCTGGCCAGTTAGTGGCCAGGAAAACTCTTACAGCTCTCAACCAATTTCCTACTGTCGTTATGTGTTCTGATTGAATATCCTTTTCCATGTTTCCCAAAAGACTTAAACGTGGATCAAAAGGCACCACATATCCAACAATAGCTGCAAAGACCTTGAACAATCATCTCCCAAAAATTCTTAGGTGTGCATTGTTTTTGACATTTCCCTTCCATTGAAAAGTATTGAAATTAGTTACAGTGGTGCCTCGCAAGACGAAATTAATTAATTCTGCGAGTTTTTACGTTTTGTGAATTTTTCATCTTGCGAAGCACGGTTTCCCATAGGAAATGCATTGACGGTTTGCCATAGGAATGCATTGACGGTTTTAAGAAAAAGGCGCAAGACGTTTTCGTCTTGTGAAGCAAGCCCATAGGGAAATTTGTCTTGCGAAGCAACTCAAAAAACAAAAAACTCTTTCGTCTTGCGAGTTTTTCGTCTTGCAAGGTACCACTGTAATTGCATTCGTTTCGATCACAGCCACGAGTGAGACAGGTAATGTAGGTTTTAGCAGAAGCTGAACTGTAGCAGAAAAGAAACAGAGCTGATTGCAACAAACTCAGGACAGGAAGGAAATCTCTGCCTGCCCTACTCAATGCAGAATGTGCACAGTTGTGTATGCTGTTTTCCTATTTTTCCTTCAAACCATTCCCCCGCTTCTCAAACACCTGCCCTGCTCTCCAAGTTACACTGTGCAAAAAATAGCTCAGCCTCCATCTTCCAATGTCGTGTTCCCTTCTAGACTCAGATTTCTCCAGACAAGTCTCCCCAAAGGCTACAACATTCGGATGGCTTGCTCATTCTTGCATTTTCTTATGGGGCTTAAAAATGGCACTGCCTTCTGGGTAACGTCGTCGCACCCACTATTATACTTGGCTCATGTTCAGTTTGTAATCTACTACCCTGTCCAGAGCCTTCAGAGCAGTGTTGCCGCCCAGCCGCTGATCCCCGCATTTTGTATATGTGTTTTATTTTGGTTTCCCTTCCCTGTGGGCATGTTAGAGGTCAGACACATTCGGCCAAAAGAAAAGGCAGACAGGAAAACATCTGTAGCATGTGTACAGAAGTTTCTCAGGGCTGTCTGTCTGCACAGAGGGATCCAGGCAAATAAACAGTGAGACTCTTCAAAAGAGTCTCCCTTGTTTTCAGACACAGAGGTGTGCAGGCCAAGTCGTGGCTTGATACGGCATAGAGTGGCTCACCATGGGAGGATATTCTTGCCTTCTCCTTCTTCTTTTTTAATTACTCAGAAGCTTTGGTTCCAACCCCTGTTTTCAAAGGAGTCTGAGAATGAAATATGATTCATGCTGTATCTGTTAAGAGGTTCTATGACTGAGGAGTAGCTGATGGAATGCCCCAAACTGGGCCATGTCAGACAAACGAAGGGAACTGATTTCCTTTCCTCAGAGTGGTTTATTGGCTTGGGCTACCATAATTGCTACTACATTGCAACCACAGCTGTGAAAGACTGACAAAAATAGATGAGAGTGGCAGTGCCAGCCTTGGTTAGAGACGTGTCTTCTTCTTCTTCTTCTTTTTCAACATTCCTAGAAAATAAAAATCAAGTTAGGGTTTAGCTTTGGCTATTTATTTATTTTTAAGTCAAAAGATGTTTGCAAAGAACCCCTTTGGATTTTTGACAATAGAGATGCTGTGGATGATGTAATGGGACTCAAGAGCCCAAATCGCACCCTCACAGAAAATGTATCATTTAATGTGTTTCTGCCTATGTGCGCCGTAAATGTGCTGATGAACTGTTATGCATCATACTTGCCACATTAATCTGTGCTATCATAACAGTAGCCGATGGGAAAATGCCATGCGTTTTCTGAAACTCTCCCCCCTTTAACCTCTCTAAATGCCATCTGACATAGAGAGAAAGTATAATGAAAAGACCTTTATTAGATTGACCAACAGGGCATCCCATTCATAAAAAAGGCAGGCAGGGGAAAGGAGGGGAGGATGCTGTAGCTGTGACATTCACAGTAGTCAAATAGGATGGGGGGAAATAGTGATTGACCAAAAGGGCTGGAAAATACTGTAACTTCTAATCCAGCCACATTTGAGAACAGCAAAATGCCTAATTCATTCTTACAGCCTTTCCAGCCAATCAGTCCAAGTGTTTAGCCTTTGGATAGCCTTTTGTGAAATTCACCAAATCAAAGGTAACTTAACATGTAATTGATGATGATATGTCAGTATCAAAGTAAACAAATGGGGGGGGGATGCTCTACTATATGTTTGCATGTGTCTATATAGAGTCTTCAAAAAACTAAAAAAATCAGGGTCAGCTTTTTAAGATGGCCCATGATCATTCTAAGTGAGAAATTGAGGGATACTGAAATGGGCAGGTCTGCCCACCCCTACTTGTGTGCAAATAGGAACAGTACATTAAAGGTCTGGATTCTGTCCAGCCAACAAGCAATCACAGTCCACACACACACACACATGAAATAGAGGAGGATATAAACATTCTTTATGTGTTTTCCTCACACAGAAGTTCCTTCTGTATAAGAAAACCATAACATCTGAAGACTTCATGATCGCCGAGAGCTATAATTTGTTCCCCTCCTGTGTGACAGGGCACACGTTGTCAAGTAAGTGATTCCAAGGCACTGACTAGTTACTTTCCCACCAAGGGGGGTCCCCGAGCCGTTGCAACGATCTGTGAGTCAGCGTGAAAAAAGAGCTTTGAGAAATTCCAAGATGGGAACCATATGCTGGCATCCTCCCTTCTGAAATTGTGTGTGTGTGTATGTGCACAGACCACCAACCAACACACCAATAACTTGCTGGGTGTCTTTATGCTTTTTCGGTTCTTAGCAAGTGCCAGATTCCTCATCTTCTGAAGATTCCTCATCTTCTGAACAGGTTCTCATATTGCACATGTGCAGTGTGTGTGTGTGTGTGTGTGTGTGAGAGAGAGAGAGAGAGAGAGAGAGAGAGAGAGAGAGAGAGAGAGGTTCCCACACCACCACAGCAAATGTGTTGGAGGAGATGCTTGACAAGACCAAGTGGCTAACCCCTCTGACACTCTCCCTAGGTTTATCACTTCTGATGATAAAGCAAAGATGCTGCCTGCTGCTGAGAATGGGTTGCGTTATTGGGCATACTGCCTTGATTAAATCGTGGCCTATTTAAACAAAGAACAAACATTCAACGTGCGCACACATGCATAAAGAGAAACACACATGAAACCATTTCTGATCCTAGGCTGCGATACAGAAAAGACCCCCCGCCGCTTTGCAGAATGACGTTGGAATATGATCTGAGAATGATACCGTCTCTGTCAACCATAAACCCCTGCCATTGATCTTCTTTGCATATGGAACATAACGAGTGAAGCTCTTTTGCAGCTCCTCGCTGCAGTTTATGGGGCTGGAGAGTTTGAAGTGGCAGCACTCAGTTTAGAAGAAGAAGAAGAAGAAGAAGAAGAAGAAGAAGAAGAAGAAGAGGAGGAGTTTGGATTTGATATCCCGCCTTTCACTCCCTTTTAAGGAGTCTCAAAGCGGCTAACATTCTCCTTTCCCTTCCTCCCCCACAACAAACACTCTGTGAGGTGAGTGAGGCTGAGAGACTTCAAAGAAGTGTGACTAGCCCAAGGTCACCCAGCAGCTGCATGTGGAGGAGTGGAGACGCGAACCTGGTTCCCCAGATTACCAGACTACCGCTCTTAACCACTACACCACACTGGCTCTTAACCACTACACCACACTTAGCCAGTTCAAATTCCTGTTCTGGATCCTATATTCCCAAAGAAAACTCAGGTATCATCCAGGATGACTGGCCCTACCGTTAGACAGAGAGGAGCAACAGCCGCAGGCAGAAAATGCTGTGGGGCAGCAACAGCAGTTCTCAGATGTTCCTCCTGAACCCCCTATCATCCTACATGTTGTCACATGGCCCTCTCAGTCCCCTAAATTGTCATAAGGTAAAAAGGTAAAGGACCCCTGGATGGTTAAGTTCAGTCAAAGGCGACTATGGGGTTGTGGTGCTCATCGTGTTTTCAGGCTGAGGGAGCCGGCATTTGTCCACAGGTAGCTTTCCAGGTCATGTGGCCAGCATGACTAAACCACTTCTGGCACAACAGAACACTGTGATGGAAACCAGAGCACACAGAAATGCCATTTATCTTCCCGCCACAGCGGTACCTATTTATCTACTTGCACTGGCATGCTTTCAAACTGCTAGGGGGGCAGGAACTGGGACAGAGCAACGGGAGCTCACTCTGTTGCATGGTTTTGAACCACCAACCCAAGAGGCTCAGTGGTTTAGACCACAGCGCCACCTACAATGTGCTTCATATGCAAGAGAGGGGTGCTATCTTGTCACCAGCATTGAGGTAAGTAAGGTTCACATGCCAGTCCAGTAGGTTTTTACTTGTTGAAGGGATGCAATCTTCTTGACTGAGTGATCATTTATTGCAATTCTAAGTTGCCACACTGTGTGACGGCACCTGATTGTGGCGTGCCAAAACCAGGTGAAGTCAAGATGCCCCCATACAGGAATGTTTATTGGACAAAACACGGGTTCTGCTAAGTGCCCCCAAAGACTACCACACTAAAATGCTAAGGCAACCAGTGAGGGGAGGGAGTAAGTGTTAAAGGTGGGGAAGTTTGTCCTCATTCCCTCTGAACATAGCATAAAGGTAAATGTAAAGGGACCCCTGACCATTAGGTCCAGTCGTGACTGACTCTGGGGTTGCGACGCTCATCTCGCTTTATTGGCCGAGGGAGCCGGTGTACAGCTTCTGGGTCATGTGGCCAGCATGACTAAGCCCCTTCTGGTGAACCAGAGCAGCGCACGGAAACACGTTTACCTTCCCGTTTATCTACTTGCACTCTGACGTGCTTTCGAACTGCTAGGTTGGCAGGAGCAGGGACTGAGCAACAGGAGCTCACCCCGTTGCGGGGATTCGAACCGCTGACCTTCTGATCGGCAAGTCCTAGGCTCTGTGGTTTAACCCACAGTGCCACCCGCGTCCCTTGAACATAGCATAGAGCACAGCTAAAGGTCTACACCTGCCTTTACTAGCCTGGTGCCCATCCAATGTTGCTAGACTACATATCCCATCATCCTTTACCATCCTGGCTGTGGAGTCCACTAGGGTAGAATTGGTGGTGAAGAAGAGATAATCTTCTGCTACCTTTCCACAGAGAAATGATATGCCCAGATTCCTTGGTTATCATATATTTTCCCTAATGCAACTAGCATGCAAGCCTTTGCACAGTTGATGTTGCTCATACCTGGTCCAAGTCACAGATAGCTTCCGTTTCCGTTTCTCATGGCTATTTGGATTGTTTTTGATGGCTGCTCCCAGAGAATGCACACATGAGGAGGGGTTTGGACTGTTATATAGGACCACAAACTTGAGTACTATCAGGCTGGGTCTTGTGAATAAGCTTTTGCTGGTGCTCCTGAAATAAGTGAAGCAACCCTTTCGGGTAGATGGCTTAAACAGTATCGGGTATCCCAAGATGAAAGGACACCATATTGATTCTTTATTTTTTACTAACCTTTTGTAGTCCCGTCCCCCCCAAAGGACAGAGAATGTGCTATTTTTGAGCATCTCCCACATTTTTCTTTTAACGGCTAAATGAAAATGAGCTCATTTTCATCTCCACAAGAAGAGATTCCCTTCTTAATGTGTTGATTACATACTTGTAAGAAAATGTGAGCAATTATTGCTTGCAGTAAAACCAAATGTAATAGCTGTCGGGGTATTACGCAGAGTAATTGCTCTACAATTTGGAAGATTTTAAACAACCATGGAAAAGCTTCTATCCTAATTAAACCTATAGCAAGATGTAAAACTCATTATATAATAGCCACATTAATACATAGAGGATGTTGACCTTGGAGATGAAAGAAATGTTGATTGTTTCTCCTGGGTAGTTGGGGAGGTGGGAAGGAAACAAATTGTGGGCTTGAGTAAACTGAATGGACAAAATGACAATATATTCCTTTTCTTGCCAATGATCAACTATGGCTGGAAACAGACAGAGACATTCTAGGAAAGCCTGTGTATGACAGACATCTATACCAGTGAACTGAGTGCTGTTTTGGCCATCAGCTGTTCTCTCTCTCTCATGCTTCAGTCAGCCTGCTTGCCTATGGAATATATATATATATATTACTATGTATCCATCCTTCCCATAAAGAAAGGAAAGAAACATTTTCCAAAACAATGGCAAAACCACTCTAGGAATTTAGGGTACAGCAGAGACTGTACTTTTTGAGAATACTAAGGAAAAACCATCTTCCGCAGAAACTGCTGCTTGCCTTCTATCACTGTGCCATTGAGAGCATGCTCACTTATGGCTTATGTGTGTGGTACGGAAGCTGTACTACCCAGGACAGGATGGGGTTGCGCAGGGTTGTTAAGGCAGCAGAGAGCATTGTTGGCTGCCCACTCTCCACCTTAGAGCAGATTTATACCACAAGGTGCCATAGGAAGGCACTGGACGTAGTAAAAGATCCATCGCATCCTGGTCACTGTCTCTTTGAGCTTTTGCCATCGGGACGGAGATACAGGACGATGAAGACAAGAACGAGCCGCCTTAAGAATAGCTTCTTCTCCAGAGCGATCTCGGCCATGAATGGGAAGCCCGGACTTTGAAAGTCAACTAATCTCCCTTGCTGTATCATACTGTATTGTTTAATTAGTGTTTTTATGGAGCAGTCAAGTAATTTCATTGTCCCCAAAGGGGGCAATGACAATAAAGATATGTTGTTGTTGTTGTTGTTGTTGTTGTTGTTGTGACGTCACTGATGCTAGCCAGTCGGCACCTTCTGTAGCTGGTCTTTGCAGTAGAATTGCTTAGCTGTTTTATGGAGTTCAGCCCTTGAAAGCATGCATCCTAGCCTCTTCCAAACCAGCTCTGTTGCTTCACAGACAGCTCTTCACCCCATGGAATATTCTTAAGTGTGACATTTTTGCCTGGCAGAAACACGTCACTGAACTCTTCTTGCTTGCCTTGAGGAAGGATAGAGATGGCAGGGAATGGGGAGTGTAAGTAGAAACTAACCTACTGAACTTTGGAAAGTTGCCATGAAGTTTCTCCCATACAAAAGGTGTATATTTTCAGGAGCCACTTTATTTTTGTGATCGTAAGTTGTTTTTAACTTTCCTGAATATTGTGTTTTAATGTTGTAACCCGCCTTGGAACCTTAGGGTGAGAGGCAGGTGATAGATAGATAGATAGATAGATAGATAGATAGATGATAGATAGATAATCTCCTGGCCTCCTGTTGATGGGTATTAAGAAATTAAGAAGTGTTGACGGTCTCACATGGGAGACTGCTGAGAAACATTTTCACGTGGCCACGTATGAGCTGGAACATTTGTAGACTCCTTAGCACTGGTGTGAAGGACTCCCTAGTCCTGAATGGGATAACGGTGCCCCTGAAGGACCAGGTGTGCAGCCATTTTGGACTCACAGCTGTCCATGGAGACACAGGTCAATTCTGTGTCCAGGGCAGCTGTCTACTTCAGCCCTGTATATCTAAAGGAGCATCTCCACCCCCACCATTCAGTGCCAAGGTTCAGTGCCAAGGACCTTCTGGCAGATCCCTCACTGTGAGAAGTGAGGTTACAGGGAACCAGGCAGAGGGTCTTCTCAGTAGTGGTGCCCATCCTGTGGAACATCCTCCCATCAGATGTCAAGGAAATAAGCAACTATCTGACTTTTAGAAGACATCTGAAGGCAGCCCTGTTTAGGGAAGTTTTTAATGTTTAATGCTGCATCATGTTTTCAATATTCAGTTGGGAGCCAAATATTAAATATTATTATTATTATCCATCAGGTTCATCTGTGTGGGGGCAGTTTCCATGGCGCTGAGTGCAAGAGGCCCCCTGGAATGTGCTACAGGGTGCTCAGGCTCACTACATGACCGACCAGAGTCATGTGCAGGCAGCTTCCTGATTTGTGTTGTGTGCTCGTATGCGTTCTATTGTGGTCGTGTTAGACCACACGATGCCCTAAGATCAGTGGTTGCGTGTCGAGGTCCCCAATCCACCCCCCAAATAACTCACAACAGACACGTAATTTTTGTTTAAGATTTTTGGCATGATTTTGGCCACAACTTTATTCAAATACAAACCGTGAGTGGTTGTTTAGGCATTGGTTAAGACTATCTGTCCCCCCGCCTGGGGACAGAACTGACTTCCGGGCACCACCGAAAGACAGTGCGGGGGAAAGCAAGTCAGGGAGGAATTGGAACTGAGTCACAGACCCTCAACTCTCACCCGCCTGCTCCCCGAAGGCTTGCCGGCCCTAGTCCCATTCCAGGGATTGGACAAAAAGATGGCAAGCCCCAGGATTCCTTTAACGGAATTCCCTTTCCGCAACAACCATGGAGGGGCAGGCACAGCCTATCCTAACCCCTCCTCCACCAGATTTATAACAAATGCCTAACCACAACCTTACAAGTTGTGACGATTTGCTACGCAGTAGGCAAAAACCACCCAGCCAGCCAATTTGCCAGGTGGAAAAATTCCTACCAGGCCCCTGCTCAAAGGCAGACGACCCCATGACAGACATAGCAAGGTCAACGCAACAACGCCTTACTCTAGGGCAGGTGGGCGGGTGATCCGTTGCACGCAGCAAAAGAGAAAGTACAAGGCTGCATGCAGAGTATTTAAACCTTTTACCCCTCCCACCAAAATTGCAGCATAACTTTTACCCCAGCAACCCAGTGAACCAATCACTGCCCCAGGCCATCTTTAGAGACCCTGCCTGGTAACAGAGGGGTGGCTCAGCAGACCCCACCGCAACACATGCTCTCCCTGAAGGAGAACATGCTTTCTCAAACTTTCTTCTCTGGGCCACACTTTCAGAATATAAATTTGCTTGCACCATGCTGAATTTTTTTTTATTGATAAGGAACACACTGGGGGAAAACAACAACTTGAAAAGAGCTCTCATTTTGAAAAGATATGTGCCCATATCCTGCAGATATAAACAATAATTTTAATACTATACTACAGGGATTTGTTTAAATGTTCCTTTGGTTGTCCTTGAATCTTCCCAACACACTTGCTGTCCTCTCCTGCCAAGCCAGTATGGTGTGCCACACCCTTTGAGAATCATGCCCTAGAGGGATCTCTTATTTATATTCATATTATTATTCTCCAGTGCTCAAACTTTCTATTAAGCTAGTCTATCCCTCCCAAAAGCCAGCTGTCTGGGTGACTGGTTTGCTCGTGGACCAGTTCTAAATATGGCACCGTAAGTCAGTCTCCAACCAGAACGTCTGCAAAATGGCAGATGATTAGAGTTCAGGCTTAGAACCACAACAATGCCTACTTCTTACATAACCTCAAACTTTGGGAAGGGGCATAATGTGGCGGTGGTCCCTCTAAAGAAATCTCTCTGCTGTCATTAGATCTCCCACGGCTTTCAATGAGATAAATGGCCTTTGCTCGTGAATTTAGGTTGTCTCCGTTCAGGGTGTTGAGTTTTCTATTTCCTTTGAAGATACAATCACAAACATTTGGCTGGACGAGGAAGGGGGAAGCCACAACCTGAATCCAGGTAGCACACTATATTGTTGTTTTGATCTTTATCACTTTTATTCTGTGTGGTTATTTTATTGTTAGTACCCTCTTTGAGAACTGAAAAGGAATAGGCTATAAATTCTTTAAACAAACAGCTGGACTGGGGATATAGAAATTGTGCTGTTGCTAAATCCTAGACAGATAGAAGAAGCGGAAAAGAAGCAAAAATGAAATACACTGTATATGCAGCCTCTGTTGTAGTTGCTGAGGTATTTGGATCTCTTGCATCCTCTTACTACCTTTTCCAATTGATTATATAATCCATTTTATAATTTTTTAAAATGCCTACAGTGTATTATTTAGAGTAGTCCTATGCCCATATATATTTATAAAGGCTGGCCCTGTCATTAGGCAGTGGGAAGAAGCCATCTCAGGCAGCAGGTGCTGAGGGCCAGGGAGCACACAGAATATGTCACACAGCCTATTCTGTAGCCCCCAGACCAGCATGCTGCCCTTAGCTGCAATGGAGGAGGTTCTCCCATTACCAGTGTTGAAGTAGCATTCAACTGCTAGGCTTACAGACCAAGTGTCCCTATTTTCCAGGGACAGCCCCATATTTACAGAAGCCATCCTGGTTTCTTGCAATGTCCTGCGTTTCCTTAGGACGTCCCTATTTTCATCGGAGAAATGTTGGAGGGTATGGACTTATTCCACCCCACAAGCCAAGGAGATAAGTAAATATACAACCTTTAAAAGACCTCTGAAGGTAGCCCTGTATACAGAAGTTTTTTAAAGGTTTAGTTTTTTTAAATGTTTTTATATATGTTGGAAGCTGCCCAGAGTGGCTGGGTCAACCCAGTCACATAATAAATAATAATAATAATAATAATAATAATAATAATAATAATAATAATAATAATAATAATTTATACCCTGCCCATCTGGCTGAGTTTCCCCAGCCACTCTGGGCAGCTCCCAATCCAGTGTTAAAAACAATACAGCACTAAATATTAAAAACGTCCCTAAACAGGGCTGTCTTCAGATGTCTTTTAAAAATAGGATAGCTGCTTCTTCCTTGACATGTGGAGGGAGGGTGTTCCACAGGGCGGGTGCCACTACCAAGAAGGCCCTCTGCCTGGTTTCCTGTAGCCTCACTTCTCGCAGAGAGGGAACCGCCAGAAGGCCCTTGGCGCTGGATCTCAGTGTCCGGGCTGAATGATGGGGGTGGAGACACTCCTTCAGGTATGCAGGACCGAGGCTGATTAGTAGTACAGTGGTACCTCAGAAGTCAAATGGAATCTATTCTGAAAGCCTGTTCGACTTCCAAAATGTTCAGAAACCAAGGTGCAGCTTCTGATCAGCTGCAGGAAGCTCCTGCAGCCAATCGGAAGCCACGGAAGCCTTGTCGGACGTTCGGCTTCCAAAAGAACGTTCGAAAACCGGAACACTCACTTCTGGGTTTGCAGCGTTCAGGAGCCAAAACGTTTGAGTTGCGAGGTGTTCATCAACCAAGGTATGACTGTAGTAGTATTATTGACAAAGACACCCCTATTTTCACTGGAGAAATATTGGAGGGTATGGGCTTACCGTCTTTTGTACACCACTGATTGGAGGAAGTGGAGGTGACGCCATCTTACCTTTTTCCTCAGGTAGCAAAATAAATGTTTTGGGCAGCCTTGTCACATTATGTAGGGTATATAGGCCAGCTACTGGACATTTTAATATTGTGATCATAACTAGCACTTTTACAGCACTGTACTTTTCTGCAGCGGTTTGTAGCTTGTCAGGCTTAGAACATCTCAGTGCTGAAGTCTCCAATGAAGCAAGTAGACATAGGAAGGATGGGCCAAAAGAAAGGCATTTCTTATGTCAAGGAAACACTTCAGATACTCCGATTTGATCTCAGCCTCCCTCCCTCCCTCCCTCCCTCCCTCCCTCCCTCTTAAAAAAAAAAATGAAAATGAAAATCCCTGAGAAGAAGTTTGCCTGCCAGCCCTCATGTTATCAGAACGATTTAACATTGACTTACGCTCACAGAGCCTATAAATCTTGACTAACAGCTTAACATGTGAGGCATTTGATGTGTCTGGGAACCTGCCGTATGAAAGAAATTAGCTGTAAAAAAGGAGCAAAATGCCTATTCCCATGGGAATACTCTGTTCAGCTTCTAATAGATCATTTGTTCATTTGGAAGATGACTTGTTCGTCAAAGTAAAATAGCAGCTTGCTTTTCAAAAAAAGGGGGGGAGAGAGAAAAAGGGGGAAGCTTTCTACCACTTTCACAGGAAATGCGGTGCTAAGGGCCAATAGACAGAGCAAATCATCATATTAATTACACGGTCAGTAAACATTTGCTCTCCCATGTTTCTTAAAGACTTGGATGTTTCCTGAACGGAGACCAGCAGTGGAACCGGCTCCGGTTAGTTGTAACCAATCTGGAAGATGAATGGTGACAGAGCAGCTCCTCAACAGAAGCACAGTCTATTTTAGCAAGAGGGGGTTTAGACTTAGGCCAGCATTGTCCAAATGCTAAAAGACAAAGGTGCGGGGCTGTCCAGTGCTTTTTCCCTAAAAAAAATGTTTGCATGTTGAGGTTCCCAAGCCACCCCAATAACTCACACATCACACATAATTTTTGTTTAAGGGTTTTGGCATAATTTAAATACATTTATTTAAATACATAACTGTGAGTGGTTGCTTAGGCATTGGTTATGACTATCTGTCCCCCCCACCCAGTGACAGAACTGACTTCCGGATTCCAGCGGAAGCCAGTCAGGGAAAACAATATCGGGGAGAAATGAAGCTGGGCACCAGACCCTCACCTCTGCCCGCATGCTCCCAGAGGCCAAGCCCGATGCCAGGGACTTGGATGAAAGCATGGCAAGCCCCCGGATTCCTTTAACGGAATTCGCTTGCAGCACCAGCCTTGGAGGGGTAGGCACTTACCCCTCCACCAACCAATTTTTAAACCTATGCCTAACCGCAAACCTTACGAGTTGTGACAATTTGCTACGCAGTAGGCAAAAACCAAATGGCTCCAGCCAATCAGCCAAATGGACAAAATTCCTGCCAGGCACCTGCCCCAAAGCAGATTACCCCATGACAGGCATAGCAAGGTCAAGCGCAAAATCCCCATTTCAGGGAGGGTGGGCGGGTGATCCAATGCACACAGCAAAAGAGGATGCTCAAAGCTGCGTGTCCTGTATTTAAAACCTTTGAGCCCAACCCACAAATTGGCAACATCAAAATCTCCCCAGAAACACAAGTACCCAATCACAGCCTGTGGCCATCCAAACAGAGCAGCCCAGCGACAGTGGGGTGGCCTGCTAGACTCCACCGCAACACGTGCTCTCTATTAGTGAGAACACGCTTTAGGGGTACTCTCATTTTCCTACTCATATTGAGATACTGCTCCTCAATGAGGCCAAACTTAGATTGACGAAATTTTGGGGGGTATGTGTCCCCCTGCGTCCCCCCAGGAAAAAATCACTGGGGCTATCCAAATAAAATTATTTTGGGGCACAACCTGAGCACACATGCTTCCATCCGCATATTATAAATGCTAGTGGGAAGGGTGGTAAATGGATGGTAAGACTTCTTCTTTTTAAAAAATATAATTTTATTTGATTTTACAAATATAAAATTATAACAATACAATCGCACATCTCAACAGTTAAAATATTCCCTCGAATCTCTGGACTTCCCACCTTCTCCTACATGGGTCCTTTTGTTAAACATTTTCTACTGTATCTTTTCCAATAATCTATATTTTATATAACTCCATTGTCTCCGTAGCACAAGTGTTATCGCAATCCTGCTGGTGTTTTCATCTGCTTACAGTGGCCTCCAAGATAAATCACAATTTCCCCCATTCTTTGTTAATGTTTTAGTCTTGGTTCCTGAGCTTTCTGGTCAGTTTTGCCATTTTGGCATAGTCCAACAGTTTAATTTGCCATTCTTCTCTATTAGGGACTTTATCTTCTTTCCATCTCTGGCCTAATAGCATCCATGCAGCTGTCATTGCATACATAAAAAGTCTTTTCTGCTCCCTTGGAATATCTACACCTACAATTCCTAATAGAAAAGCCTCTGGTGTTGTTGTTGTTGTTTTGTTGTTTGGCTTTTTAATAAAAGTTAATTTAAACTTTTTAAAAAATCATTATATATCATTTCCCAGAATGCTTTTATTACCTTGCACTTCCACCACATATGATAAAAGGTGCCTTGATGGTAAGGCTTCAGTCCCAGCCTCACTTACTTAGGAGTAAGCCCAATTGACTTCACTAGGACTTACTTATGAGCAGACACAATTTGGGTTGTGTTTTTGGACACCAGTGGGTTTGCTTCCTTCACCCACACAAGAGAGAGCTTTCCCGGAAGCTACCGTTACGTAAAGAAAGAGTGGCTCATTTATGGCTGGAGGTGGGTGAATCTGTCAATGCTCAGTTTCTCATTTTTTTCCCCAAACTTACGTTCAGTTCTCCAAATTTCCATGTCATTAAAAAAAAAGTCCTCATGAAAATTCTTCAGCATTTTAGTGTGGGTTTCTCTCAATATACATGTTTCTGGATAGCGATTTCCCCACTATGATGCCTTTTTTTGTATACCGTATGTGTTTTCATACACATTACCTGGATGACGAGTTGCAAGGCAAAAACTGGAGAAGTGCAATTTCTGAAGGGTGGCTGGGTTTGGGGTTGACTAAGTGTGAATTAGATATCTCACGAAGCAGTGGCAAGGGCTGAGCAAAACATGACTGACTGATGGTCTGCTTTCTGCAGGTAGTTCTGAAGCACATGTGTTCCTCAAGCTTCTATAACCCTAATGGCTTATCATCTTCAGTCTAATATGGGACTGAAAATCTATTTATAGTCGTACCTTGGATCCCAAACGCCGCAAACCCAGAAGTGATTGGTCCAGTTTGTGAATGTTCTTTTGGAACCCGAGCATCTGATGAGGCTTCCACGGCTTCTGATTGGCAGCAGGAGCTTCCTGCAGCCAATCAGAAGCTGTGATTTAGTTTTTGATCGTTTTGGAAGTCAAACGGACTTCAAGAATGGATTCCTTTCGACTTCCAAGGTACAACTGTATTACTGTTACTCTGATTATTGTTCTGATTATCATCTATTATATACTGATTATTTATTACTATTATGGAGGTGGTGATTAATGTGGCACTCAAAGTGGCTCCTGAGCAATTTACAAATATGGAACCAAACACCAAAACATCAGCACACATAACTAAAAAAAGGAACAGTCAAACCAAAACACTGAAAAAAACACCCACAGTGGAAATTTCTGCAATAACCATGTGTTAGTTGATCATACACACAAGTTTTCCTTTTGTGTACATTATGGATTGAGTATCATATGAGAACATTTCTTTAGCCCTTTCAAGAGTTCAGAGCATTTTAACTGCATTATCTGGTTGTAATCCTTACAACAACCCTGTAAGAAATAGCAGTACAGTGGTACCTCAGGTTAAGAGCTTAATTCATTCTGGAGGTCTGTACTTAACCTGAAACTGTTCTTAACCTGAGGTACCACTTTAGCTAATGGGGCCTCCCGCTGCTGCTGCACCACCAGAGCATGATTTCTGTTCTCATCCTGAAGCAAAATATATATGCCCAACAGGGGTAGTCGGTGCAGTGACTTCAAGATGTTGTTGGGTTCCAGCTCTCATCAACCCCAGCCAACATGACCAATGGGCAGGCATGGTGGGACCATCTGAAGGGCACCATTATGACTACCCCTATTCTACATGAATATGGTGCTGTTCAGCACTGAAACTATCTTCAGATCAAGATCCAGAGGTATCAGCAATTGCTATCTACTCTTTTAGATTTTGTTGTTTTGCAGTATTATTGTACAGTGGTACCTCTGGTGAAGAACTTAATTCATTCCAGAGATCCGTTCTTAACCTGAGGTACCACTTTAGCTAATGGGGCCTCCCGCTGGTGCTACACCGCCAGAGCACGATTTCTGTTCTCATCCTGAAGCAAAGTTCTCAACCCGAGGTACTGTTTCTGGGTTAGCGGAGTCTGTAACCTGAAGCGTCTGTAACCTGAAGCATCTGTAACTCAAGGTACCACTGTATTATTTTCCTCCATATTGCAGATGGAAGAACTGAGGATCTCTGTGTGTGTCTTGCCTACATTGATTATTATCACCCTTGATCTGCAGACTTCCTAAATATTTAGCCACTTACAGAGAGAGAGGTCAAAGTTAGAAGGCTGATACTATTTTATTGGGAAGAATCAGCTGAAGTATTTGTTATGTGATGTTTGTAACCAGCCTGCAATACTAGTGAAAGAATGTGTACCTTCCTAAATGCACACACACAGAGGGAGAGAGAGAGAGAGAGAGAGAGAGAGAGAGAGAGGAACTAATGATGGCAGAATTTTCTATTGGCCTTTCACCAACTATATTTAACCACTTTATTTTCACCTCTGTTGATGCTTTAACTGCTTCCACGAGGTATTATGGACAATCTGCCATTTCTCCACCAAAATTTGAAGAACAGCACACAAATGGCAGCAGATTTATAAACACAGCGAAAGCACCAGAGCTTCCTCCATTACTCTGTCATCAAAGATATCAGCCCTAGGTTGCGCTCTGAGCATTAGCCCATGTAGCCTGATATGAGTTCATGAGCCAGGAATTCAAAACACTAACCAGCTGTGGGAACCCGGGAAGGAGCCTGTCACACTAAATGGTATCCAGATTAGAGCTGTGAGAATTTGGGAAAGCCCATCTCACAAACAAGACTGCTCATTTAGCCCGAGAGGTGAAAGGGAGGGGGGTTGACAGGAGGGGACTGTGGGAGAGAGAAGAAAATAGTTCTTCAGTCCTTATGGTCTTCCTTCACTTAAAAGTGACAAGTTCTACATTCGCTCTGTAACCGACTTACTGTTTACCAGTACAGTGGTACCTCAGTTGCCGAACTGTTCTGGAAGGCCATTTGACTTCTGAAACGTTTGATAACTGAGGCACAAAGGGCGGCCTGCAAAGTCAATGGAGAAAATTGGGAAAAACACAGCAGAAACCATTTGACTTCTGAAGCGTGTTCAAAAATGGAAGCATTTACTTCTGGGTTTTCGGCGTCCGAAAACCAAAACAACATCTGAGACGCTCGAAAACTGAGGTACCACTGTATTTGTTTTACTCGCTGTGGGTAAAAGCCTCAGTGCCTAGGGCTTGCCAATCGAAAGGTCGGCGGTTCGAATCCCGCGGCGGGGTGCGCTCCCGTTGTTCAGTCCCAGCGCCTGCCAACCTAGCAGTTCGAAAGCACTCCCGGGTGCAAGTAGATAAATAGGGACCGCTTACTAGCGGGAAGGTAAACGGTGTTTCCGTGTGCGGCTCTGGCTCGCCAGAGCAGCAATGTCACACTGGCCACGTGACCCGGAAGTGTCTCCGGACAGCGCTGGCCCCCGGCCTCTTGAGTGAGATGGGCGCACAACCCTAGAGTCTGTCAAGACTGGCCCGTACGGGCAGGGGTACCTTTGCCTTTATCATCCCCACCCCCAACACACTCTCCTCTGGGGAACTGCTTTGAACAGCATTTTAGCTTCAAAAAACAACCTTGTGAGGTAGGTTAGCCTGATTGATGCTCACTGCTGCTGCCTCAGTGAGTTTCACTGCTGTGAAGTGATTCATACCTAGGCCGGTCTTCCATTTCAAAACCAATGGCAGGCATTGGCGGAGCAGAATTTTAAGAATCCAAACCCTCCAACAACCCACAGAAAAAAATGGGATGCGGGTCTTTTGGGCCCTGCATGAGTCACGTGACTTGCATGAGAGCGCAGCCCTCCAAAACTGGCGTCTTTGGGGGCTGCACTCTCACGGGAGCCCAAACAGAACATCCCAGGATCCAATAAGAAGCCGGGGGGGGCCTCTGTAATTCCAGGACATCCTGCTAAAAGCAGGAGAGTTGATGAGTATGAGAATCCATACTTCTCAGCGCCCATTTTGGCAACTAACACATCCCATACATTGTGTATCAGCCAGAGAAAGGATATTTTGAGAAGAGATGAGGGGGAAATTTGATTGAGTTGGCTGTTTAATACAGACCTACCTACTCTGCATTTCCTGGACCAAAAAATCATCACCACAGAATCATGCAGCCCTCCTTCCAAATTTGCACTTTTCTGAATTCAGCCGTGCTCCAGCTCAAAGAGACATGCCGTCGACTCACAACTTGTGCACATTTAACTTGCACAATCACAGATTTCTGCGCTTGGCAGCCAGCCAGCTGCAATCGTGCAAATGAAACGCATGAAAGGCAGGGACAATTAAGACAGAGCTGTTCCACCAGGCCTTTGGTCAGGGCGCAGCCTGACCCCCTCCTCTGGCAATCTGCACAGGGTCTTGCTTGCTGGTTGCCATCAATTTGTTTTTGATTGATTTTATGGTGAAAAGTTTTTAGAATGTTGGATTGTTTTGATTGTTGTTAGCCGCCCTGAGCCCAGCTTTGGCTGGGGAGGGCAGGGTATAAATAAAATTTATTATTATTATTATTATTATTATTATTATTATTATTATTATTATTATTATTATTATCTTCCAGGAGCCTCCCAGAGCCTAGTAAGCAAAACGAAGAGCTTTAAACTTGGAACTGGGGAAGCTACCATGTTTGTCCTGCTTGAGAAATATGAACAGCAACAGCTCATCTCTCTCATTCATTTTTGCTTTCCTTTTTTGCTATCCACACGGGCAACCCAGTTGCAGTACGGTCTCTTTTGGCAGAATTCTGTCTGAAGGGAGGGTTGTCTCATCTTCTGGAAGTCAGATCTGCTGAGGTTCTGTACATATTGAGCCAGCCATGATGTCTGGCATGCAGGTGCTTGAGTTACAGCTAGCTAGCTACAGAGACAGCCAGATTTCAGGCAGGGAGGCTGAGCGAGGAGAGAGACCACCCATGGTGTTATTATACATAAGAGAAGGAGATGGAAGGAGAGAGAGACTGATGCGACACACCCACCCAACAATGAACTCCAGGCTTGGGGCAAAGCTATCAAGCTCTCTTTCAATCTGAGTTACTATCTATCCTTCTCCATAACAGAAGACTGCCCCTTCCACAACTGAAAGCTCTCCTCCCCCCTCACAGATATGGGATCAAATCCCTAAACAGCCTTGGCCCTGTATACCTGAAGGAGCATCTCTACCCCCATCGTTCAGCCCAGACCCCGAGGTCCAGTTCCAAGGACTTTCTGACAGTTCACTCACTGAGAGAAGTTGCAAGGAACAAGGCAGGGGGCCTTCTCAGCAGTGGCACCCACCTTGTGGAACACCCTCCTGGTAGATGTCAAGGAGATGAAAAACTATATGACTTTTAGAAGGCATCTGAAGGCAGCTCTGTATGGGGAAGTTTTCAATGGTTGATGTTTTGTTGTGTTTTTAATACAGTGGTACCTCAGTTTTCGAACGTAATCCGTTCCAAAAGATCATTCGAGTGCCTAAACATTCAAAAACCGAAAACTCAGTACGGAAGCCTCAAAACGGAAAACTCCTTACGGAAAACTCAATACAGAAGCCGTGCGGCACGTTTAACTTCCAAGGCGAGTTTGAAAACCGAAGCATTTACTTCCGGGTTTACAGCGTTCAAAAGCCAAAATGTTCGAAAACAGACACGTTAGAAAACTGAGGTATCACTATATTTGTCACAGCTAATGTTGGAGCTGTACGTCACATACAGGCTCTTCGAGGTTGTCATCGTGAGGCTGTCATCATTAACATGAAAGCGGATGTTCAAAGGTAGATGTTTCCAGAAGTGGCCTTTTTCCTGGACACTCGGCTATTGACCCTGAACAGAGAAGCCAGAGAAAGAGAGAGAGAATGCCAGAAAACCTTCAGAGGTTCTGCGGCCAGGGCTATGCACTCTGATTGATGTTACACCTGTTGAGACCTGTGGGAGCGGAGGACGGCATGCGTCTAATGAAACCCTCATTTGTGACTTCCCCTCTTGTTATAGCTGAGCCTCTTTAGCCTCTAAACTTTGCTCTAGACTTGGGCGGCTGCGGGGGGAGAGGGGGAGCGATGACAAACTGCTTTCTTCTGTCAACATTCTAATTGGCCTGATAATGAAACAAAATAAATACCCAAGTTAGAGGGATTTGAAATCCAATTTATTTTTGTTTTACTCCCCCAAACGTGTCTGCTGCAGGGTTTTTTTCTGTGAAAATTCAATAAAAACAAAGCCATGAAAATAAATACCCATGGTCCAGGAAAACATACACACTCACCCCACCCACCCAACATTTCTCCAATGAAAATAATAATAATAATAATAATAATAATAATAATAATAATACCCTGCGCATCTGACTGGGTTGCCCCAGCCACACTGGGCAACTTCCATCATATATAAAAACATAATAAAACATTAAACATTAAACAACTTCCCTATACAGGCTGCTTTCAGATGTCTTGTAAAGGTTGTATAGTTACTTATCTCCTTAGCTCTGGGGACACATAACTCCATAGCCTCCAACATCTCTCCGATGAAAATACGGACGTCCTAAGGAAAAGGGACGCAGGTGGAGCTGTGGGTTAAACCACAGAGCCTAGGCCTTGCCAATCAGAAGGTCGGCGGTTTGAATCCCCGCAACGGGGTGAGCTCCCGTTGCTCGGTCCCTGCTCCTGCCAACCTAGCAGTTCGAAGGCACGTCAAAGTGCAAGTAGATAAATAGGTACCGCTCCGGCGGGAAGGTAAACAGCATTTCCGTGTGCTGCCCTGGTTCGCCAGAAGCGGCTTAGTCATGCTGGGCACATGACCCGGAAGCTGTATGCTGGCTCCCTCGGCCAATAAAACGAGATGAGCGCCACAACCCCAGAGTCGTTCACGACTGGACCCTTTACCTTTACCTTTATCTTTTTAAGAAAAAGTGGGACATTCCAGCATCAAATCAGAAACTGGGACTTCTTCTGTAAATCCCTGGAAAATAGGGACACTCCTACTTTCCGATCTGACCTCCTTCCAGTTGAGTAGCTGCTGCATACTGGGATACATACATACATCATTATATTTGTATGCCGCCTTTCCAAAGTTAAAACTAGTGCTTTTTTTTTTTTTAAGGAAAAAAGGTGCCAGTACTCACCATGAAGTTGTAACAGCAAGTGCCAAACTTTTAATAAGGGGGAGGGGGAGGTGTCGGGAATGTGTACCCCAGAAAAGTATGGGGCGCAGGTGGCGCTGTGGTCTAAACCATTGAGCCTCTTGGGCTTGCCTATCAGAAGGTCAGTGGTTCGAATCCCCATGATGTGGTGAGCTCCTGTTGCTCTGTCCCAGCTCCTGCCAACCTAGCAGTTCAAAAGCACGCCAGTGCAAGTAGATAAATAGGTACTGCTGCAGCGGGAAGGTAAACAGTGTTTCTGTGCACTCTGGTTTCCATCACGGTGTTCCATTGCACCAGAAGTGGTTTAGTCATGCTGGCCACATGACCTGGAAAGCTGTCTGCGGACAACGCCGGCTCCCTTAGCCTGAAAGCGAGATGAGCGCCGCAACCCCATAGTCACCATAGTCACTGCAGGGGGAAAAAAGCACTGGTTAAAACCATGCTAAAGGCAGCACACGACATGAAAATATCACATAATTACAAACATAACAAAAGTATAAAAGTATGCAGTGGTACCTCAGGTTAAGTACTTAATTTGCTCCGGAGGTCCGTACTTAACCTGAAAGTGTTCTTAACCTGAAGCACCACTTTAGCTAATGGGGCCTCCTGCTTCTGCTGCACCGCCGGAGCACGATTTCTGTTCGCATCCTGAAGCAAAGTTCTTAACCCAAGGTACTATTTCTGGGTTAGCGGAGTCTGTACCTGAAGCGTATGTAACCTGAAGCGTATGTAACCTGAGGTACCACTGTAAATGAGACATCAAAAAGTACACGACCAAATTAGACCATTTCCAAATAAATCCTAATAAGGTCTAGAATAAAGATACAAAATAATAATGTCAAAAATAGCAACAGCCTCCAATAAAAATTCCTAAACAATAGAGAGGGGTGAGGCAGTGGTGGGTTCTGCATGGTGCAAACATGCCAGCTCTGCTGTTGTATTAGCACCATGCTGCCTTCCCTATGGCCCTTCTCCATCCCAGTATGCAGTAGCAATTCTACCAGAGTGAGGTCGGGTAAATGTCACAGCCATACCGCACCATTTGTTACTGTATGTTCTGTTTACACCAATGCATTGCTTCCGACTCCTACAGAAAAAGTTGAACCACCTGCGGCCTTTAGTGTGGCAGTCCCTGCCCTGTGGAACTCCTTGCCACTAGAGGTTTGGCAGGAAAGCTCCCTGCTTTCTTTTGGACCTCTTTAACAAACTGCACTGTTTAGGCAGGCGTTTGGGATGTGAACGTTTTCTCTTTCTTTCTTTCTTTCTTTAACCGACTAGGTTGTTTTTTTTTAAATGTTTTTGCTGTTCATGTGTTTTTATGCTGAACATCACCTTATTTCATTTTATTTTTCTTTTAGGAAAGTGTGGTTGCTAAATATTTACATGAAGCAAAAAAACAAAGAAATTTAGCAGCCCTCATCCTGATTTCATGTGGGTGCGGGAAGCCTGGAGGGAGAGAAGAATGGTGGTTTGGAGGGAAATGGAGTTTAAAACAAGACAAAACTGCAATGGAGAGGAGAGTTGTGGAAAAGGAATCCTCTTTGAGCAATCCGTTCAGACCTCTGGAAAGAATAACCAGTCTCTCTACCAGCCGACTGCTAGTTAGGTAAGTAGGAAAGCAGAAAGGGTCTCACAGAGAGATGTGGAAGTCATAGCTCACATCCATAACCACACATTTAAAGTACCTTTGTAGCATTTTAACAGTTCTGGTTCCCCCTCAAAAGAATCCTAGGAACTGATGGAAATGTAAAGAGAAAGAAGGTTCTTTTTATCATATGTGGTGGTCTTGTAAAAAGGGAACCCTGACCATTGGGTCCAGTCGTGGACGACTCTGGGGTACAGCTGGCGTACAGCTTTCGGGTCATGTGGGCAGCATGACTAACCCGCTTCTGGTGAACCAGAGCAGCGCACGGAAACGGAGCGGTTGGTGTGTTTCTTCTTGGTTGGTTGGTTGGTCAGTCAGTCAGTTAGTCGATCGGTCAGTCGGTTGGTTGCTCATTCAGTTGTTTGGTTGCTTGGTTGGTTGGTTGGTCGGTCGGTTAGTTGGTTGGTTGGTTGGTTGGTAATTCAGTTGGTTGGTTGGTTGGTTGGTTGGTTGGTTAGTTGGTTGGCCGTTCGGTTGGTTGATTGATTGGTTGGTTGGTCGGTCGTTTGGTTGGTTGGTTGGTCAGTTGGTTGGTTGGTCATTCAGTTGGTTGGTTGTTTGTTTGGTTGGTTGGTCGGTCGGTTGGTTGGTTGGTCAGTTGGTTGCTTGGTTGGTTGGTCATTCGGTTGGTTGGTCGGTTAGTCGGTTGGTCGGTCTGTTGGTTGGTTGGTTGGTCGGTTTTTCAGTCAGTTGGTCGGTCGGTTGGTCATTCAGTTGGTTGGTTGGTTGGTTGGTTGGTTGGTTGGTTGGTCGGTTGGTTGGTTGGTAATTCAGTTGGTTGGTTGGTTGGTTGGTTGGTTGGTTGGTTGGTTGGTTGGTCGGTCAGTCGGTTGGTTGGTCATTCAGTTGGTTGGTTGTTTGGTCAGTTGGTCGGTTGGTCAGTTGGTCGGTCAGTTGGTTGGTCATTCAGTTGTTTGGTTGGTTCGTTGGTCGGTCGGTTGGTTGGTCGGTTGGTTAGTCAGTTTGTTGGTTGGTTGGTTGGTTGGTAGGTCGGTCGGTCGGTCGGTCGGTGAGTCGGTTGGTTGGTCATTTGGTAGGTTGGTTGGTCGGTTGGTTGGCCGTTCGGTTGGTTGGTTGGTTTGGTTGGTTGGTTGGTTGGTCGTTCAGTCAGTATGGTCGGTCAGTTGGTTGGTCGGTTGGTTGGTTGGTCAGTTGGTCAGTCGGTTGGTCGGTCAGCTGGTCGATCTGTTGGTTGGTTGGTCGGTTGGTTGGTTGGTTGGTCGGTTAGTTGGTTGGTCACTCGGTCAGTTGGTTGGTCATTCAGTTGTCAGAGCGGTACCTATTTATCTACGTGCACTTTGACGTGCTTTCGAACTGCTAGGTTGGCAGGAGCAGGGACCGAGCAATGGCAACTCACCCCATCGCGGGGATTCGAACTGCTGACCTTCTGATCGGCAAGTCCTAGGCTCTGTGGTTTAACCCACAGCACCACCCGTGTCCACTTTTCCTTAGGATGTCCATATTCTCATTGAAGAAATGCTGGAGCCGTCTGAAGGCAATCCTGTATAAGGAAGGTTTTTTAAATGTTTAATGTTCTATTATGTTTTTATATCTCTTGGAAGCTGCCCAGGATGGCAGGGGCAACCCAGTAAGATGTGTAGGGTATAAATAGTAAAATTATCATTATGGAATGGGACACCATCGGAGAAATGTTGGTGGGTATGTATTTTTGTCTGTGTAAGGTTGCCAGGTCTCTCAAGGCTCTGGGTGACATTCAAGGGGTGGACTCTGGGAGATCTTGAGAAGCAATTGGTAGTTCCCCAACAGAGTGGAGAATGTTCAGTTTATATTAAGATTGAGGTCTGGTGGGGAGAAAGGACCATTCTTGGGTGGTCAAGCAAAGTGCCAGGTTGTTCCCAGTGGGCCCTGGTGGACATCGGGAAATGGAGCTAAAAGCAAATGCGCTTAAGCCAAGACTCCATGGATTTATCTACTCACCCTTCAAACCAGCTAAGTGGCCACATCTTATGGCAGAGAGTTCCATAAGCTAATTATTTGTTTTCTTTTGTTTGCCGTAGCTCTACAGTGCATTCCGTGAACCTAAGAAGCTGAGAGGAAGATTACTTATTTGCTTTGTGCATTCCATGTTTCTCATTAGGAAAAAAAACATCCGCTCAGCTTTCAGATATTTGCAACAATTCATGCCGCACAGGATCTTTCATCCTTGCCAATATACGTTGAAATATGGGCCTGGAAAAAAATAATCCCACAGCAGATCAATGAAATAATATTTACATACTTCAAAGGATACTTTGCCTCCTTTCTCCCCCTTCGTCTTCAGCACTAAGTGTCTTGGATATTTCAGCTCTCCTTACAAGTTTTTCTAATTGTATTTCTGCATTTCATGGTTATTTTCTTATTAGCAACATAATTTTCATCTGTTAAGCATTTGCATCCTCTATTAGAAACATCAAAGGCCTATAGCATTTTATGGCAGTCATCTCCATCAATATTCACCAGAAAGAAAGAAAGAAAGAAAGAAAGAAAGAAAGAAAGAAAGAAAGAAAGAAAGAAAATGTATCCATATAAAATCCGTGATGAATATAGAAATTAACCCAAGTGCTTGCCTTAAACTGAGTCAGACAGCTAGTGGCACAAACTCTGTGTTGTCTACTCTGCAGCAGTTCTCTGTGACAGGAATTCTCAGGTCTTCTGTCAGAGACTCTATAATGTGGCCTTAATGGATTCAAAGCATGTGTTCTTTCATTGAGCCAGCATTCCCCTCCATGGTGCTTCTCAGATGTTGTTGGATTCTAACTTGCATCAACCTTGACCCCTGGCCATGCCAACTGGGGCTGATGGAAGCTGCAGTTCATGATATCCTGAATGGTGCCATCTGGGGAGACAGCACAGAGCAATGATTTCAATGGGCTGTAATAATCTTCTTTAACCTCCTGCTGACAATTCTGTGTCCAGGGCAGTTGTCTACCAGCTCCATCTGGTACGCAGACTGAGACCCTACCTGCCCGCGGACTGTATTACCAGAGTGGTGCATGCTCTAGTTATCGCAGGCCAGTGTTTCCCAGTTGCCGGTGTTTATACTACATTTTTAAGATTTGCCTAGAGAGCGTCTATAAACCTCTTTTCTTGACCATCAGCATTACGCTTCCATTTTTAAGTTTGGAATAGAGTAGTTGCTTTGGAAGACGATAATCCGGCATCTGAACAACATGACCAGTCCAACGAAGTTGATGTTGAAGAATCATAGCAGCAAATGTCACATGGAAAAGCCATGGGTGGGGTATAATAATAATACAGGGACGCGGGTGGCGCTGTGGGTAAAACCTCAGCGCCTAGGACTTGCCGATTGCATGGTCGGCGGTTCGATTCCCCGCAGTGGGGTGCGCTCCCATCGTTCGGTCCCAGCGCCTGCCAACCTAGCAGTTCGAAAGCACCCCTGGGTGCAAGTAGATAAATAGGGACCGCTTACCAGCGGGAAGGTAAACAGCGTTTCCGTGTGCTGCGCTGGTTCGCCAGATGCAGCTTGTCACGCTGGCCACGTGACCCGGAAGTGTCTGCGGACAGTGCTGGATCCCGGCCTATAGAGTGAGATGAGCGCACAACCCTAGAGTCTGTCAAGACTGGCCCGTACGGGCAGGGGTACCTTTACCTTTACCTAATAATAATACTAATAATAATTGTTATTGTTATTATTGTTATTATTTTGTTTTGCCAAACCAAAGGTTGATTCCTAATGCCATTTTTATCGTTTTTCATTTTCTTTATAGGATTAAGAACAAAAATATACTGTTAGATTCCCAGGCATGAATCTTCTGGGGTTAATTTGAACTCTTTTTGAAAAGCCCCTTAACCTCAATGGGGGTGAAACATCCTATGACATGGCAGTTTTGGATTTGCCACACGTTTCTGGATCCAAACTTGATTGGTTGTCTCTAAAGGTGCGCTAGATAGTGTTGTGTTTCAATTTTACAGGAAGTGAATTAAAGATGTTGGTGAGCTAAATACCTTTTTCTAGAATGGATGGAAATTTGTGAATATTCACTTTTCTTGAGCCTCATTTATGCCATTGTTTGGAGGTGGCTTCTTCCACCTATAGATTAACCATATGGATGATCCCAGACAATCAGGGATCACATAGTGAATAAGCTACATAGGCAATCAGATTTGACAGCATGATGATATCACTGCAGGCAACTCAGGCAAATGCTTCATGGCTTAGTTGCATGGAACTATCATACTCACCCAAGGTTTACACAGTGAATGGCATCAGAATTTTATTCCCACCAGATCGATTTGGCTGCTTGGCCAATTCACTAAGGGCAAGTGAGAGAGTGAGAGGGCATGTGGGCAATTAAAATAAGTGAATATATTGACAAGAAATACAGAAAAATCACTAAAAATTGGGAGTTCTTCAACACTGTTCAAAAATGTGCAAAAACACACCCTAACCCTAACCCTAACCCTAACCCTAACCCTAACCCTAACCCAAAACACCTATGAGCAGTTTTGGCTCAATCCTACAAGTTGTACCATAGTTTTTGCTCTATGACTCACTTTTTCCCTCCTAAAAAGTAAGGGGAAATGTGTGTGCGTCTTATGGAGCGAATGCAGGCTGCGCGGCTATCACAGAAACCAGAACAGCAACAGGGATTGCTGCTTTCACTGCGCAGCAATCCCTCTTGCTGTTCTGGCTTCTGAGATTCAGAATATTTTTTTCCTTGTTTTCCTCCTCCAAAAACTAGGTGCGTCTTGTGGTCTGGTGTGTCTTATAGAGCGAAAAATACGGTACTTACCAGGCTTTAAAAGTAATAAAAATGCAGAAATTCAAATGGCTTGGACATCTGTCCGCTCAACAATGGCACAAACATTGAACCAGGGTGTATCAACATAGAATAAGAGCAACCTCAGGGACCATTCCATACAGGTAGAACAGGTGTCTTTGCAAAGTTTTTGCTCTTAGGTAACGAGAGGTTTTTTTATATTGGTTGTTAAATATTATGTGAGAGCAAGACCACTGCAAATACCCTGAAAAATCAATGGATTTTTTTATCATTAGGATGCTTTCAAAAATGCACCTCCTCTATCATTGAAAACTGTTTAAATTGGTGCCTTTAGACCCAGCAAATATTGACCAGGGTATGTGCATTCTGAAGTTTGACATCCACAGTGTAGACCAACTGCCTTTTTTCTGAACATACATAAATAGCTAACAGGCCAAGTGTGCTGGGTTTTTTTGGGGGGGGGGGGTCCTCACTGGCCAGGAATGTCTCCATCAGGGTCCAAGATCCTCCTAATAATTATTGACTCTAAAATCAATGTGCATTCCATGTGCATAGCCTTGGTACGAGCAAATAATACAGTATGTGCATTCTCAAAATCGTTTTAGGCAAGGTGCGAAGTCTAACTTTGGAGTTCCCCTTCTGACTATTGCAGGTGGAATGCATTGCCTAACAAGCCCACACCTATGTCAGACATACCAAGGACCATGTTTGCTTCCCTGGAACAGTTCGGTCCCCCTGAAACAGCTCCCCAAATTCCAAGCTGACCTCACCTTTTGGCAGTGCTCCGTTCTAGCAATGAATCAATTTTTTTGTTCTAAAAAATTGTTGATTGCATATATCTAATTGTACATTCACTTACTTGAAACATTTATATATGCATTTCAATCTTTCAGGGTGATGTACTTCAAAAATCAGTGGAGGCTGGTCCATTTACACAAATAAGCCACTGCTTTGATCAACCTCAGGGTGCCTTCAACCTACAACACACACACACCTGCACGGCCTGATTTCTTACAAACAGATCTGTGGGTACCATTGTCTGTCAGCTTCCTACTTCCTAGTCATAGCATTCATACCCTCTAACATTCCCCAGATGAAAATAGGGACATTCCTCACTGCCCATCCAACTGACACCCCCCCTCCATCCCACCCCCTATTTTTTGGTTCTGCCCACCACCCACAGAAGGTCAGCGGTTCAAATCCTCGCGATGGGGTGAGCTCCCATTGCTCTGTCCCAGCTCCTGCCAACCTAGCAGTTCAAAGCACACCAGTGCAAGTAGATAAATAGGTACAGTTGCTGCGGGAAGGTAAATGGCGTTTCCATGTGCTCTGGTTTCCATCACTGTGTTCTGTTGCACCAGAAGCAGTTTAGTCATGCTGGCCACATGACCCGGAAAGCTATCTGTGGACAAGCGCCGACTCCCTTGGCCTGAAAGCAAGATGAGCGCCGCAACCCCACAGTCACCTTTGACTGGACTTAACCGTCCGGGGTCCTTTACCTTACAACAAGGGGACTCAGCATACACACCTTCCAGCATCCTGAGAAAACGCCTTGACCCTGATTTTATTTTATAAACACACTCCAATAAATATTTTTTTTTAAGGGGCAAGATTAGATGTGGACACACAATGCATAAAAACCCCCATAAAGCAGCAGTTCTCAACCTGTGGGTCCCCAGATGTTGTTGGACCACAACTCCCATCATCCCTACGCTCTGGCCTAGCTAGCTAGGGGTGATGGGAGTTGTAGTTGAACAACATCTGGGGACCCACAGGTTGAGAAAGGCTGCCATAAAGGCTCCTTTCACTCGACTTGGCTCCCCCTTTCTTCACGCCCAGGACTGCCCTGTCCTCTGCCTGCAACTCAGAGCCAGTGCGTCATTCAGTGCTGGGCGACAGCCTCTTGCATTCATCTCCTGCTCTCCACCAGCTCCTATGAGCTGCCCAAGGGAGGAGCCTGGCAGTGGCAGCCACAGAGAGGCAATGATATGCTCCCTTGCAGCTACCACTGCTTCTCAGGAAAAGTATCAGCTCATCCTCCTCTCCAAGCTCGGTAGTGGCACTGGTGGGGAAAGTAGGAACATTCTTGGATCAAATCAGAAGAAGGGGTGGCTTTCATAATTCTGGGATTGTCCCTGGAAAATAAGGACACCTGCTGTTGAAGCATGGGGGAGAATGGGGACAAAACGTGGCTCTGCCTGCCATTGGCTTTGGCTCCCGCTACTGTCTGGGCTTCTTTCCTTCCATCCTTTGTTGTTGTTTAGTCGTTTAGTCGTGTCCGACTCTTCGTGACCCCATGGACCAGAGCACGCCAGGCACTCCTGTCCTCCACCGCCTCCTGCAGCTTGGTCAGACTCATGCTGGTAGCTTCGAGAACACTGTCCCACCATCTCGTCCTCTGTCGTCCCCTTCTCCTTGTGCCCTCCATCTTTCCCAACATCAGGGTCTTTTCCAGGGAGTCTTCTCTTCTCATGAGGTGGTCAAAGTATTGGAGCCTCAGCTTCAGGATCTGGCCTTTCAATGAGCACTCAGGGTTGATTTCCTTCAGAATGGATAGGTTTGATCTTCTTGCAGTCCATGGGACTCTCAAGAATCTCCTCCAGTACCATAATTCAAAAGCATCAATTCTTTGGCGATCAGCCTTCTTTATGGCCCAGCTCTACCAATCCCAATAGGCACCAGACACCGCTGATGAAAACATCTGACAAGGGCTTTTAAATGATAACAACACGGGGGGGGGGGGGGAGAACACACAATGTAAGATGCTAGTCACGGGGGGTCCTCAGCTTACAGGAACAATTTGGCACTAGCCAGGCTCTTTGGATGTCCACCTAAATTAAAACAGACTTTGCAAGGCTCAAGCTGGCATGTGCCAACATGTATGTCTATTTTACACCTAAAAGGGGAAGCATGGCCTGCCAAATAGTAAGCAGAGAGAGTTGTGTTGCTTTTTCTAAAGGCACCTGCAACTCAGAAAGTCTCAATGGCAGTGGTGTAGCGTGGGTTGTCAGCGCCCGGGGCCATGTGGAAGGGGTGAGTGGGAGTGAGGGAAATGTGCTGAGTATGCATGCACATTCAACTGCCTAATGGTGCCTGCATCACTCACCCAGGAGATAACAGCAGCAGAGATAAGAAAAGAAGAGTCATTCAGTTGTCTGGAGAGGTCACTTCCTGGTTTGCACAGAGAAACCGTTTTCAATGGAGCCCAGCGATGGAGCGCAGCAGTTTTGAGGCAGCCCCAGGTGCTGACATTTTTAACCCCTAAAATTTTGCACCCAGGGCAACCGCCCCAGTGCCCCCCCCCCTACAGACACTATGCCACTGCTCTAAGGAGGCATTAATGGAGGTCTCTGATCACATTGCTGATGTAATAGTGCAGCAACTCAGGCATGGGCGGAGTTTACATTTGCCTATAGGCATATTGTCACAGAGTAATCATTGAGAACAGTCCATTGACATTTACCATTGCACTTGCTATCTAAAAGCCCCATAGTACTTGTAAAAGTTAACTTTGGGCTGTCAATTCAGCTCAGAAGGATCAATAAAATATGATTGGCAATATTTATATATATGACAAGGAAGAGACATATCAGAACATGTACTGAAAAATATTATTGTGGGGATCAAATGTCTCTTTCAATTAAAACGTAACACAATGATAAGAGGAGGAAGAGGACAACAATGCAAAATGAGAAATGGGAGGCCAAATATATTTTCCAAGATTAGCTCTTGCAGCTGAAACAGAATCCAACCTGTTGGCTAAAATTTGGCTCTATTCCTGTTAAAATACCTCCCACTAACCAGTTCAGCATGTTAGATGTAGTATATGTCTATGGGGCAAGCAAAAGTCCTTATGAATGTGCTGTGTGGTATAATGTCTCACATATTTCATGTGGAAAGCTCAGTAGTAATGCCAAAGAGGTCTGCCCTTTCAGCCTTTTTAAAGCTAAAAATCAATGCTCAAAGTTTGATTTGAACAAACATCTCAAATTCACAAATGATATTTGCTCTGAACGCTGGTGCAGTCTTTGAACTAAGCATCTGGTGATTGGGAAGATGTTTGCCATTCTGTTACAGAACCCAGAGTTTGGCAACATGTAACTCAACGTGCACTTTGGAATGTGTGAACTTGGGGTTATGCATCTGGTTCATTTTATGGCAGGATATTTCATGAAGATGGAAACAATAAGATGGTCAGTTATCAAGTCTGAAACCCAGTAGAAGAGCCTTGAGTTCACGGCCGACCATCACTTTCCTTGCTATCTTTTACCAGCTTTCTCTTATCTATAGGTAGAAAATCCCATGTGACCTGGCTGAATGCCAAATTTTGAACTGTTGTTTTGTTTTGTTTTTAACATATTTTTATTAAAGATTTATTGGTTTACAAAAGTACAGTCATACCTTGGGTTACAGACCCTTTAGGTTGAGCGTTTTCAGGTTACGGACGTGCCGAAACCTGGAAGTACCGGAACGGCTTACTTCTGGGTTTTGGCGCTCATGCATGCGCAGAATCACTAAATCGCACTTTGCGCATGCGCAGAAGCGCCGAATCGCAACCCGCGTGTGCACGGATGCAGCGTTGCGGGTTGCGAATGCTGCAGGTTGTGAACGTGCCTCCTGCACGTTTGATGTATTAGAGGATTGTTTGGTGTATTAGAGGATTTGTTTGATGTATTAGGGGATTTTAATATTTTTTGGGAAGCTGCCCAGAGTGGCTGGGGAAGCCCAGCCACATGGGCGGGATACAAATAATAAATTATTATTCGAATCCCACGACGGGGTGAGCTCCTGTTGCTCAGTTCCAGCTCCTACCAACCTAGCAGTTCGAAAGCACAAAGTGCAAGTAGATAAATAGGTACCGCTCCAGTGGGAAGGTAAACGGCGTTTCCATGTGCTGCTCTGGTTCGCCAGAAGTGGCTTAGTCATGCTGGCCACATGGCCCGGAAGCTGAACGCCGGCTCCCTCGGCCAATAAAGCGAGGTGAGCGCTGCAACCCCAGAGTCAGCCACGACTGGACCTAATGGTCAGGGGTCCCTTTACCTTTATCTGCCTAAACAAACAACTGCACAGATTTTCTCAGCGCTCTTTATTTCAGATTTACTGCATATGGGGGATTAATTTCTCTGAATCCCCTCACTAGAAATGAACGTTCCTGCCACCCCAAGAAGTTTAGATTTTCAAGCAGCGGGGAAATGCTATTTGTATTCCACCCAGTAATGGAGAAATACCAAGTTTTTTGGCTGTTCTTTCGGCCCAGGATTTCATATAGGGGCAGAAATAGCCTTAAATGCACGCCAGCTAAGTATGGTTTTGTATTTCTTCGCACATTAGTGTGCATTCCACAGTTCTGGATGCAAAGCTGCACAGCAGGGTATGTAAATAAATGTCTCCCTGGGGAGAATTCACTGGGGCCAGAGTTTTTCTTCTCCAAGCCCAGAATCAAGATGTCTCTCCAAGGACATGTGAACTACGTCGCCGAAAAAAATTAAAGCATACTTCTCCCACTGCCAGTGAATGAAAGCAGCAAGCAACATTATTCCTCCACTGAGCATATTTAAAAATCTAATATCCATTTGTTGTGGTTGTTTTAAACATGCTTTAACAATGCTTATTGAGACCTCTCCTGCTATCATAGGCACCATCTCCAGGGGGCTCTGGGGCCTGGGCACCCACAAAATGTTCATTGTGGGTGCCCAGTCGGGCAACTCAACATGTTGCATACTGAGGCGGGGGCTCCTGAATTCAGAGGTTTTTAACGTTTATATTATGTTTTAACACATGTTGAAAGCTGCCCAGAATGGTTGGGGCAACCCAGTCAGATGGGCAGGCTGTAAATAAGAAAACTATTTATTTATTCTTATTAGAAAGTGTATTTTTTCTCTCTTGTTCTGCTAGCAGCTGAAGTGCTAAGGATTTCTGCATGTGCTCAGCCATATCAAGCTGGGATTTGCTTTTAACAGCAAGCCAGCCTGTTCCACTTCATGGAGCAGTATTTCTTTGCTGAGAAAAGGTCTGTGTTCTTTGTCATCAGTCACCTGTCTCTGGGAGCTGTCACCTCCATCTCCCAACTTAGCAACCGTCCCAAGATAACAACCCGACTTTCTCTTTTTCCTTTCCTCTTAATCACAACACTTGCTCAAGTAGAATATTCTCTCCTCCCACCCTCCTTCCTATGTGAGGAAATTGCTCCGAACTTCACTGGCCGGGGACGCTTGAGGGATTTAATTGTTGTAAATTCCAGGACTAATGGGTGGCTGATAACTTAGCAATCTACTTGCTTTTCACAATTCCTGGACTTTTTAGCTTAAAAAAAACAAACCACCCTTATCCAAATTAGGTGTCTGCCATGTTTAGATTAAGTTTGTAAAGTTGATACAGATAACAAATGAATAGTTAAATAACAATATTAAAGATGAGAGTTACAAATTGCAATATAAATAAGAATATAAGAAATACAGGAAATGATGAACACTGGTGGAGGGAAGCCACATAGGTGTAATATTTATGTTTGTATTTGTGTAGTGTATTTGTATTGTCGGTATTTGAATGGTTGTATCTGTAATGTTGTGTGTGCATTGTAAATAATAAAAATAATAATAAATTAAAAAAAAAACAAAATTAGGTGTCAGCCTAAACAGCTGCCCCCCCATTCACCACCCCATTCACCGTTGACGAAATGCCAGGGGGGGGGGATGTTTCCGTTATGTTTTTGGTGTCTTTGTGGAGAGCTTCTACCTCTACCCCACAATGCCAGTGGTCCCAGGTTCTTCAGCCTCACTTGTCTACCCTACAAGTACCCATGTTTGCCTATTTTTTATTTCTTCGCTGCTACCAATTCCTTCAGCTTCACAGCCACCTAGTAAAGTGGTTAGGCTTGGACGTGAGATGGGATCCAGGAAAAGGCTTAATTTAAACTGGCCTGTTAAGGGGACTCTATATACAAACAAAAATCTGATACCTATATTGGGGACCTCCACTGGTATGTCCACATTGCACCACCTTCATTGCAAATCAGCTGCCGGGGGATCAGGGCAGCACCTCCACCCCAACCCATCATGCCATCTGCTGCTGTTAGGAACCTGGAGGGCTGCTGGCAGTCAGGCTAAATGGTGAACTAGATGGACAAATTCTCTATGGCAGCTTGTCATCTTCTTCTTTTGTGATCACTCATGGCTGGGTAAGATTGTCTTCCATGAACATGGTTTTAACAGTGAATCCGTAAGTGACCGTGGAGGCCAATTCTGGAACCACACATCCTTCCAGTGGGGACATAAGTTTCCGGGCGGGAGTTGATCATGGTGAGGGGTTGTCAAGCGTGCCTTCCTCTTAGCATGTTTCTCCCTTTCATCCTGAGTTCAAGTGTCTTCAAAAGCCCATGAAACCTTTGGTAAAGGCTGTTCTCCAATTGGAGCGCTCGCAGGCCAGTGTTTCCCAGTTGTCGGTGTTTATACTACATTTTAAAGATTTGCCTGGAGAGCGTCTTTAAACCTCTTTTGTTGACCATCAGCATTACGCTTCCATTTTTAAGTTCGGAATAGAGTAGTTGCTTTGGAAGATGATAATCAGGCATCCGAACAACATGACCAGTCCAACAAAGTTGATGTTGAAGAATCATAGCAGCAAATGCCACATGGAAAAGCCAAAACTTCACAGCAAGCTCTGCTCATTTTTTAAAAAAACATAGGTACTTCTAAACCAAATGGGCTTAGAAACTCCTTTCAGACCTTCTTCTCATTGCAAAAGGCTGCAGGTGGATTGGGCAAGGAAAGGAGTGCTGGAGATAGAACTGGCACACACAGATATGCCTTCCCAATTTGCGCTCCATTTCAGCTCCATTCAGGTTTGAGTGTTCTTCAATTCACATCACAACATTGATCCCTAACTGAGTGGGGTCCCTTGCATGGCTAATTTGGGAAGAGAAAGAAAGAATATGCAACTGGTGGGTAGTTGTGTAGAAAAATAGGAATTTAATATATTTTTAGCAATGGGATCTTTTTCAGAAGAAATGTATGGATGCACTGAAAATGCCATATTTGACATCGCCCCCAAAAGGCAAATGAGATGCATCCCTAAGATCTGCATCCATCAAAACTTATTTGCACCGATGAATTTATCTTAATGCTGCTGGCATTTTCAGCTGTACACAATAATTTTCCATATATTCAATAAACGTTTTCCAGTCTTCTCAAAACATATGTTCTTCTTGTTCTCTTATTCTATACAGTCATACCTCGAGTTACAAATGCCTTAGGGTACAAATGCTCAGGTTACAAACTCCTCTAACCTGGAAGAGTTACCTTGAGTTGAGAACTTTGCCCCAGGATGAGAACGGAAATTGTGTGCCGGCGGTGCAGGAGCAGCAAGAGGCCCCATTTGTGAAAGCACGCCTTTAGTTAAGAACAGTTTCAGGTTAAGAACGGACCACCGGAATGAATCAAGTTCGTAACTAGAGGTACCACTGTATGTTAAGCCTGCAAGTTGTGCATATTCTGTCAACTTAAGTTGCCATTCTTCTTTGGTTGAGACCTGACTCGTTTTCCATTTTGGGGCAGATCTGCCTTGAAAGAGGAACCTGTAGCATCTTGTTTTCTGTTCAGTAGCTGCTGACCACTTTCTGTATCTGTGGATATGTGATTCCTATTCCATGGTCCCGTTCAGGAACCATAATGAAGTCAGGGCTAGGCTTCACAGCTTTTATTTACTCCATTCATTGAGACTATATAGCTTCCCTAATTACTAGCTTGGAAATTGCTCCATATCTGTGTGGCTTTTCCCAGGCTTTAGATATCCTATTTAAGGCTGATCCCTCCCTAGAAGAACCTCTACTGGGAAATGAAGGGGAACGACTGCAGCTGTGAGGTGCCTCCCCATGTCTGACCCCGGGTCAACAGTGGTCTGCTCTGGCAGCAAGAATGACCCAAGGGGTTCTGAAATGCCCCCTACTTCCCTTGCCTTCTGTAGGATTTTCACAGTTCCACATTTCTATACTGGCACCGTTCTATATCCACCCCCTCAGTGTATCTTGAGAACAATGCACAAATGTGATTCCAATTAGGTCAATAACAAATTCATGAAGTTTCAGCCCTCGCCATCTGTCCTGAGAGAGAGAGAGAGAGAGAGATGTTTTGTGGATGGTTGCAAGGGGGTGTTGGGGTTTTTTTTGGAGGGGTGGTCATTATTATGAAGATTCCGCTTGACGAATCATCTGCATAAATAACAGAGATTAAAGGGGCTTTATTGGAATGAAGCAAAAGGCCAAATTAATAGTGGGACTGACTTAATTCCAAACGCATGACAGCCTCACATAATCAATCAATCGGCACCTGCATATTTTAACACAGTTCAACAATTTCCCCCCCCCCCCCCAGCAAAGACTGGATGTTGGGAAAGATTGAGGGCACAAGGAGAAGAGGACGACAGATGACGAGATGGTAGGACAGTGTTCTCGAAGCTACAAACATGAGTTTGACAAAACTGTGGGATGCAGTGGAAGACAGGAGTGCCTGGCGTGCTCTGGTCCACGGGGTCACAAAGAGTCGGACACAACTAAACGAATAAACAACAACAACAAGCAAAGACTGGGGGAAAATGTTTCCATGCACAGAAATCCCACAAAAATTCCTAAGCATGTATAAGCATCAGTAAGTCCAGCTGAGTTCAAAAGGACTTACTCCCAAATACAGGAAAGCCAGATATTGTTGGATTACAACTCCCCGCAGCCTCAGCCATCATGGTTAGTAGTCAGGGATGATGGGAATTGTAGTCCAGAAACACCAGGAGGACTACCCCTGCCCTGGTAAATATGCTTTGGATTTAAAGCGCAGTATATAATTTAATAGACTTATGAGATTGTGTTTGGGGAAATGAGATCCTTCTGCCCTTAACAGTGTTGAATAATTCACACAGGTCCAAAAACAAGGAATTAACACCCAAATCTCACTATACACACTACAGGTTCAAATAGCCAAACGACCAGAGCTGCAAGTAGTACTGTAAACAAATAAGCAGCCTTAAACAAGCCTTACTTTCTTGTGTTTTTCCGGTCCACAGCAGCCATTTAAACAGAAACCATGGTGGTAGGTAGTGGGAGAGACCAGATAAATAAGAGAGCACTTTTTCATTCCTTGTTTGCCTTTACAAGATCTCATAGTGTTATTTTCTGGGGGTGTTTTGGGGGAGGAGGGTCAAAATCCCATGGGCAGGAACATATTAGAAATTTCCTCATAGATCACTCATTATGTGAACGTTCGTCTAACAAACAATTTCCTGAAAACACACTGTGTTCAGATTGCAAAACTTGCCTATATAAGTTGTTTATTATTATTATTATTATTATTATTATTATTATTATTATTATTATTACCACCCTGTCCATCTGGCTGGGTTTCCCCAGCCACTCTGGGCAGCTCCCAACAGAATATTAAAAACACGATAAAACATCAAACATTAAAAACTTCCCTAAACAGGGCTGCCTTCAGATGTCTTCTAAAAGTCAGATTGTTTTTTATTTCCTTGACATCTGAAGGGAGGGTGCCACTACCTAGAAGGCCCTCTGCCTGGTTCCCTGTAACCTCACTTCTCGCAGTGAGGGAGCCACCAGAAGGCTCTCGGCACTGGACCTCAGTGTCTGGGCTGAACAACGGGGGTGGAGATGCTTGCTCTTTGTACATGCTCTTGAAGAGTAGCTATGTTGATTAGTTTGCTGGGTATACTGTGCTACAATACCTTAGAGCAAATGTTGGCTTCCAGTTGTTACTCCCATGAGCCTTAGTGAGAATGGTAAGTAGATGGGGATGCTGAGACAACAACATCTGGAGAGGCCACACTGGCTTCCCTTGCCTAACAGACGTACTGGGTCTGTTTCAGAGAAAAGAGTTTAGCCCTGAGAAGTGCACAGAGAAGATAAGGAACAATGGAGGATAGGAAAACCAAAGGTAACTAAATACACCCTGAATAATACAACTAACTTGATTTGGATTGTGAATGGAGTATCCAGCTATTTACTCTAAAGACAGGAAAATCCTAGTTAGGTTTTCTCTGTCAGGGTTTCCCAAACCTTCATCTCCAGCTGTTTTGGACTACAATTCTCCGCATCCCTAGCTAGCAGGACCAGTGGGATGATGGGAAGTGTAGTTGAAAAACAGCTGGAGGCCCAAGATTGGGAAACACTGTTCTAAATGTTTCATATGATGAGGGACAGCATGGGTAAGCATGCTAGCTTCATTGCCCTCCACAAGTTGGAAGGATAACTAAATCTCATACGAACTGCAGGGTTAGAAAAGGATCCACAATACAGATGTTTTCCCTCCAACTCACAGAGACCCATGGAGATAGCCAAGGAGAGACAAAACTAGTACAGTGGTATCTCGGTTTACAGTCATACCTCTGGTTAAAGACGCTTCAGGTTGAGTGTTTTCAGGTTGCGTCCTGCGGCGACCCGGAAGTAACAGAATGGGTTACTTCTGGGTTTCGCCACTCGGACATGCACAGACACTCAAAATGACGTTACGTGCATGCACAGAAGTGGCGAATCACGACCCGTGCATGCACATGTGCAGACACAGGTTGCATTCTGCTCAGGTTGCGAACGGGGCTCCGGAATGCATTCCGTTCGCAACCAGAGGTACCACTGTACAAACTTAATCCGTTCCGGAAGTCCATACTTAAACCGAAACCGTTCTTAAACCAAGGCACGCTTTCCCTAATGTGGCCTCCCACCGCCGGTGCCCTTCCACCATTCCATTCTTAAAGTTCGCAAACCGGACATTACTTCTGGTTTTGCAGAGGGCTGTTCTTAAACCGAGGTACCACTGTATGCTCTCCCTCCCTCAGATTTGTTGTTCTTTAGTTGTTTAGTCATGTCCGACTCTTCGTGACCCCATGGACCAGAGCATGCCAGGCACTCCTGTCTTCCACTGCCTCCCACAGTTTGGTCAAACTCATGCTGGTAGCTTCGAGAACACTGTCCAACCATCTCGTCCTCTGTCGTCCCCTTCTCCTTGTGCCTTCCATCTGTCCCAACATCAGGGTCTTTTCCAGGGACTCTTCTCTTCTCATGAGGTGGCCAAAGTATTGGAGCCTCAGCTTCAGGATCTGTCCTTCCAGTGAGCACTCAGGGCTGATTTCCTTCAGAATGGATACGTTTAATCTTCTTGCAGTCCATGGGACTCTCAAGAGTCTCCTCCAGCACCATAATTCAAAGGCATCAATTCTTCGGCGATCAGCCTTCTTTATGGTCCAGCTCTCACTACCATACATCACTACTGGGAAAACCATTGCTTTAACTATACGAACCTTTGTTGGCAAGGTGATGACTCTGCTTTTTAAGATGCTGTCTAGAACACCTGAATAGAGCTACAGACATGCTAAAATGTGGGATAAATGGCTAGAACTTTGAACATATGTTTACTCCATTCTAAAGCATTTATTTTCAGGTGGAGCATGTGTGCCTTGTATGTCTGGCTACACTTTACATTTGCCGTGGGAAAAGCAGCCAAACAATGTGTGCTCCTTCTGATGCTGCCTCCCCATCTGCTTCGCATTGGGCAACACTTGAGAGGCAAAAGAAAGCCTTTCCCCCTGGATTCCGCTTGAGCTGACCCATCATTTTCCAGAAGCAGCTCAACCGGGCAGCTCAACAAAGTTTTGCCTGAGAGCTACAAATGACCACATAAGGTTGTTTGAGTTGCAGCTTTGTACATTACTGATGGATTGATTTTGAAGGGTTGTATCCTGGTATTTCCGTCAGAAGATTCTTAAGATGATTTACAACAGATTGCAACTCTATAAACGTAGTACCCCAAACCTCCAGACATAATCCAGTAGCCTTAAATTCTCTGGCAGGTGGCTGAGGCCACAGTGTTCTTCCTTTCAGTTCTCCAATCCCAAGAGAAAATGGTGGCTAGAGCAGAATGTTCTCTCCAACAGGAAAAGAGTGGAGGGAGCAAACTTATTGCGGCAGCTGCTTTTCTTTCTTTTTTTGGAAATTTTAAAAATTAGTTTTTCCATAACAAATTTCAATTTAAGCATATTATTCACCTTCAGAGTTAGGATTCTCAGAAACCCTTGACTTCCCACCACCCTTCCCTGGTTTCCGTTATCAATCCCTTTTTCCTTCAGCTTATCCTATTTTCTCTAATTTGTTAGAAATATTATTAACCATTTTTCCATTGTATTTTGACATTACAAGCATAACTCTAATCCTGCCAAGGGTTTTAGTTGTTTACAGTGTTCTCTTAAATACATTATAAATTTTTCCCATTCCTTCTGGAATTTCTTCTCTTCCTGGTCTCTGATTTCCCCAGTCAATTTCACCATTTCGGCATAGTCCATTATCTTCACCAGCCACTCCTCTTTGGTTGCAACTTTGTCTTCTTTCCATCTCTGGGCTAGTAGTATCCTCGCTGCTGTTGTCACGTACATGAAAAGTATTTTCTGCTCTCTCGGAATCTCTGTACCTAAAATGCCTAATAGAAAAGTCTCTGGTTTTTTCCCAAATGTTATTTTCTTCAAGTGGTAGCTGCTTTTCTGCCCAGTGAATGGAACTCGGCTTGTTGAGAGAGCATTGAACCAGAAAAAGTGAGCAGTGAGTGATCAGAAATGAAGAGTCGGCGAAAGCTTGATGAAATAAATTTCTTTTCAGCAGGTATTTAAAGCCCACCAGAGTTGGCAGTTCCCATACTGCACAAGTGCTGTAGAGGATGGAGGCAAGTCAAGAGAATGATGGGGTTTGGGGTTTGGCATGTCCCCCAATGGATTTGAACAATTATATATTTTAATTATTATTTTAATTTTTTATTTATACTTTTCAGGTTTATACAGGTCACTGGTTTTACAGTCCTTTTGACATTTCAAACCTTGACTTTCTTTCCCCCTCTTTCTGCAGTTCCTTATATTTATTTTAAATATCTTCTGCATATCCAAATTAACCTAATATGCTCATTTATTCATCTGCTTTAAACATATACTCTTATGAAACTGCAGGCTATTACAATAATCCTGCCAATGTTATTATCTGTTTACAATTTACCTGTTAATATCCAATAAACCATTTCCATTCTTTTATAAAAAGTTTGTGATCTTGATTTCTTATTCTTCTGATATGCCATTTCTGCATATTCCATAAGTTTTTGTATCCATTCCTCCTTTGCTGGGACTTCTGCTTCTTACCATTTTGGGGCAATTAGCATTATTGCCGCTGTAGTCACATACATGAATGAATTTCTATATGGTTTGGGTAGTTCTGTCCCTATAATTCCCAAATAATGTCCCTATAATGCCCTGTGTTATTATTCATCATTCATATTATTATCAGCACCAGAATGAGATCATAAAGGCCAATCTCTCTCCTTCAAGTGGACACCAATCAGCATGAAGACACAAGGAGCAGACTCTCTCCTTCATTGGCCACTATCAACATGAGGTCACAATGGCCAGTCTCTCTCTCTCTCTCTCCTTCAGGGAGGCAGCATCCTCATGAGGTCACAGTAGCCAGGGGAGGATAGGGAAAAAACCAGATCACAGCAAGCTGTGTTTGCAGATGGTAGGTGCAAGTGTGGCCTGGCACCCCAGATTCAATGGTGAGCCTTCAAAGTGCAATAGCCATCTCTTACCTCCATTGGCCACTATCAACATGAGGTCACAAAGGCCAGTCTCTCTCTCCTTCAGAGAGGCAGCACAACTTCTACACAGTTTAGGTACTTCTGTCCCTATAATTAGGTACTTCTGTCTCCCCTTTTGGAGAGCTTATGGGTTTTGTTTTGGTTTGGGTTTTTGTACCAACGTTATTCTAAACATCCTTTTTCATTTCATACACCAGTGTGGTGTAGTGGTTAACAGCGGTAGACTCATAATCTGGGGAACCGGGTTCGCATCTCAGCTCCCCCACATGCAGCTGATGGGTGACCTTGGGCTAGTCACACTTCTCTGAAGTCTCTCAGCCCCACTCACTTCACAGAGTGTTTGTTGTGGGGGAGGAAGGGAAAGGAGAATGTTAGCAGCTTTGAGACTCCTTTGGGTAGTGATAAAGCGGGATATAAAATCCAAACTCTTCTTCTTCTTCTTCTTCTTCTTCTTCTTCTTCTTCTTCTTCTTCTATATATCATTTCCCATCTGAACAATCATAGCCTTGGAATTGGCATAGTAAATCTCTTCACTTTGCGGTCAGTGTCCTTGTTGCAGCAAATTGGCATGACACAGGATGCATGAGTTGCTTTACCACCCAATTCTCCCCACTGCGACTACCCTAGTAAGGTAGGATTTCTCTCTAAGTCATTTTTTAATTCATTCTTTATTTTGCATGCAAGGGCCTAATGTGGCAGAGTTCACTTTCCCCCTTCTTAATTGGCTCTTCAGAATCAGACCCCCAGCACTGTAACCCAGGGCTGGGGGAAATTTTCCACATTCTCTTCTGAGACCAAATGCCTGTGATGGGCAGAATCAGAGACAAATATGGGCATAGGAATAAATGTGAAATTTACCCTAGCATAGTAGGCAACTTGTTATGCATCTCCTCAAACACACCCTCTATCTCCCACCCAGGCAAGTGAGAAGCATTGTTAGAGGTCAAAGACACATTGGAGCTGGGCATATTCTGGGATCAAATCAGAAGCAGGATGGCTTTCATAATTCCAGGACTGTCCCTGGAAAATTGGGTTTGCATTTGGACCCTGCGTGTGAAACTCCCATCCCTGCTATAATTCATCATCCTTAATTTCTGACTGTTTGGCTTACATGTCGACCGTCCTGGAGCCATGCAAACAAATTATCCGCTCCATCTTTAGTCAAAGTGGCCAAATTCAATTTAGCAAAGATGAAGGGGTCACTCTCAGTGGACAACAATTCATATTTTTGAGAGTTAGCCAAAGGAAATAAATAAAGTTCAACTTTAGCTATCTGAAAGGCCTCGGAGACATGCAAAACATTTGACTAATCAGAAGCTAGGAATGCTGTTTATGGAGGGCTGCAGTGACACGAAGCTACCGAGGTAATATGACAGAGTCTCTCTCTCCCTCTGTCCACAGCAAAGGGGGGTGTCCTCTATTCCTCCGGTGAATTCCCCATGTCCACCTAGATTGGGGTGGGGCAGACATCCAGTTGCCTGACATTTTTATGTGACCTTACTTGATTCCCGCTTCCTGAAACAAATATTTGAATCAAAGTGTAACAGTGCTACAAAATTCACTCTCCTCCGATTTTTGCAGTGCCCTTCTCTCTCTCTCTCTCTCTCTCTCTCTTTTAATAATCTTTATTAATTTAAATTACACACATATACAAAGAATTTACAATCTCATACTACAAAAAGAAAATTAAAGAAAAAAGAATTAAGAAAAAAGAAAAGAAAGAAGAAAGAAGAAAGAAGAAAAGGCAGATTTACATGCATAAAAAACTTAATCTTCCTAATTAATACTTAAATAAACACTTAAATAAAAAAGACTTCCGACAAAACGAGTCTTCCCTTCTCAACAAAACAATGTGTGCAAAAATATATATATTGGGGGGAAGTGTGCAAATAAATGCATGTTTGACACACAAAAAAGCACACACAAATGTGTTATATTGAGCAGGAGTAGGCAACCTAAGGCCCATGGGCCACAAGCAGCCCACGGGGGCCGTTTAACCGGCCCACGAGCCACCCCCAAACAGCCACCTGCTCAGTGAGTCCCCACGCGCTGCGCCAGTTTAGCGCAATGCGGCGCGAGGACTCGCTTCTGTGGCACCAGAAATCATGTCTGCACATGTGCAGATGCCAAAAATCGTGTCTGCACAGATGCAGATGCCAGAAATTACGTCTGCGCAGACACAGATGCTGGAAATCGCACACGCGCACGCTCTGGTGCACACACAATCTGGCCCACGGAGCGATCTCCGCTGGAGTGAACTGGCCCAGGCGAGGTAAACCATGCCGACCCCTGCTATTGAGAGATACTGCTTGCAAAAATGTGTATATCAGAAGAAATGCAAATGCATAATAAAATGCTGGCAAATTGTTGTATTGGCATTATTGTTATTATTAAAAAAGAAAAGCAATGCAGAAATGTGGAAAACTGAACTTAAGACTGGAAAAAATGACAAATTGAGAGAAATCAGAATGGATAGTTATAGTAGTATTATTACTACTACTACTACTACTACTACTACTAGTATTACTATTATTACTATTATTATTTATTGAATTTATATAGCATCCTATACCTGGAGGTCTCAGGGCAGTTCACAGAACAAAAACAAAATTTAAAACCACAAAATATATAATTGAAATGAAAACAACCCTATAACCCACCCCCACCCCGCAAAAACCCCACATTTTAAAAGGGCATAGGATGTTTCATCAATCCCTACAACCAGGCAGTAGTGCCAAATCTGTGGAAATTGCTGTGAGGGAGACAAAAACTGAAGTGTACTTGAGTTCCCATGAGGCAAGACACACTGATTACAGCAATAAACTTTATTGAATTAGCAGAACTGGACAACAGGGGCAAAGCAACTGCTTATATATATTTCTGAAGACCTGGGCCACTCCCACTCCCTACTTGATTAAATGTCTAAACATCCAAGCTGCGAATCATTACTCAGATTTTAAGAGCCAATGGCAGAGGCCCAAATCCTGAAATGTTCTGTGATTGGATATCAGAACACAGGAGCTCAGAATCCTTGGTCCAGACTCAAGCTCAGGCAAACACAGACCACTGAATACTAACAAAAACCTTGAGACCAGCCAATTGATTTGGAGATGAAGTTCCTTCCTGGACTCAAATATGGCGACCAAAAAATTGCATAGCAAGGTCATTAGCAAAACAATAAACCACAAAAAAACAAAAAAACCACAGAAATGAGGATGGGAGGGTGGGAGACCAAAAAGTGTCAGGTGAGGAGCTGAGGCCTCCCATGATTGACCAATTATTGCAAGTGGGTAAACCTGAATTTCTCCATGGCCAAAGGGAGGGAACATCTCCCATTGGCCATTGGGAGGGATCAAAATGGCCTGACACTGGTAGTGAGTTGTGTGGTGCCACAACTGCCACCCACAACTCTTCACACAATGAGTGTAACACAAAGCCAGATTCTCATGGTCCATTGTACAAGCAAGCTTCGTTCCAGTTTGTCCCACTGTTTCAGCCTTTCAGGGTTTCAGTCCATGTTGCGTCTGGAGAATGAATGTCGCCCCCGTGCATTGCTCAATCTTTAACTGCTGATGTATACATAAAAATGCTTTTTTATGTATGCGACAACAGCCACATGGATGTTGAAAGCCCAGAGATGGAAAGAAGAGTCCCTACCAGAGAGGAATGGCAAACTAAGCTGATGGACTACGCCAGGTGTAGGCAAACTGAGGCCCGAGGGCCGGATGCGGCCCAATCGCCTTCTCAATCCGGCCCGCAGATGATCCGGGAATCAGTGTGTTTTTACATGAGTAGAATGTGTGCTTTTATTTAAAATGCATCTCTGGGTTATTTGTGGGGCATAGGAATTCGTTCATTCCCCCCCCCCCCAAAAAAAAATAGTCCGGCCCACCACATGGTCTCAGGGACGGTGGACCGGCCCACGGCTGGAAAAGGTTGCTTGGACTACACCAAAATGGCAAAACTGACCAGAAAGCTCAGGAACCAAGAAGACCAAAACTTTAAGAAAGAATGGGGGGAAATTATGATTTATTTAGGAGACCACTGTAAGCAGATGAAAACATTAGCAGGATTCTAATAACACTTGTAATGCAACAAACACTATGGACAATATGGAAAGATATGAAATATAAATTATGAAATAATATGCAGTAGAAAATGTTGACAATAGGACCCAGGGAGGGGATAGTGGGAAGTCTCAAGATTCAGAGAAATCTCTATATATGGATATGTATTTGGTACTGTTACAACTTTACATTTGGAAAATCAAATAAAAACGATTTCAAAAAACAAACCAACGCTGATGCAGTTGCTTAGCAGAGGGAAAATGACACGTAAGCAAAGCGGTACTCATAAATAACCTGCCATCTTTGAAAAATTAAACGGAAGCCTCCCAGTTCACCTTTGGCCTCTGGTCTTTCGTAAAGGTGGCTGGGCAGGATGGCCAATGGAGACAAATCCACAAGCGCAAAAATCAATGCCGCTACTTAAAAATCCTTATGAAATACATCAGGACAGAGATGCAATGTATAATTAATTGATTAGCCCCAAGAGATAGTTCAACGGAGCCCAGCACACATGAGCAACATCAAATTTAAGTGATGAAAGATGTAGCATGGGAAGTGGGTGGGGGACTTTTTACTGGGTGGGTTGGACACCCAGTAACACTCTGTCTTCTTGTTGATAACCACCCTACAAGCCAACTGTTAGATTTTCATTTAAAAAAAATAATGAAATAAAAAATTGCTACTTATGTGGGCCAGCAATTTCCACTCTAGACCAGGCCAATGAGCAGCCAAAGAACAGAAATAAGAAGACTCCTATGGGATGCACTATTCCACAGCTGGAGCCAAGTGTGGAGAATGATTCATGGTTTTGAGCCTTGACTTCTCACTGGATTGGCTACGGAACAATTAACCATAAAACAAAATCGTGCTTTTTCTTCCAGAACACTTTGAGGCAAAAGAACATCTTCAACAGCTTGCCCTCAGAGCGTACCACACAACTTGTGCAATAAACAGCAACGTTGGTTTAAAAGGGGTGGCACTGTGGGTAAAACCTCAGCGCCTAGGACTTGCCGATCGCATGGTCGGTGGTTTGAATCCCCGCGGCGGGATGAGCTCCCATCGTTTGGTCCCAGCTCCTGCCCACGTAGCAGTTCGAAAGCACCCTTAAGTGCAAGTAGATAAACATGTACCGCTTTATAGCGGGAAGGTAAACGGCATTTCCGTGTGCTGCTCTGGTGCCGGTTCGCCACGTGACCCGGAAGTGTCTGCGGACAGCGCTGGCTCCCGGCCTCTAGAGTGAGATGAGCGCACAACCATAGAGTCTGTCAAGACTGGCCCGTACAGGCAGGGGTACCTTTACCTTTACCTTTGCCGCACTGAGACAGGTTTATTTGTTATATAAATTTATTTATTTGGTTTTTCAAATTAAAGATTTACAATCACATATCCAACATACATCATAAAAACAAGATTTCCAAAGAATCTCCTGCACTTCCCCCTTCCCCTTTGTGGGTCCTATTGTTAGTCATTTCCTCCTGCATCTTTCATAATAATCCAAATCTTTTACATCTCCATTATGTCCAAAATTCAACATTAAACTACAAGTGTTATTCCAATCCTACTAACAATTTTAGCTATTTGCAATGGCTTTAAAAATAGATTATAAAGTTTCCCCATTCCTTATTAAAATTTTGGTCTTCCTGATTTCTGATTCTTCTGCTCATTTTTGCCATTGCAGCATAATCCATCAATTTAATCTGCCATTCTTCTCTGGAAGGGACTTTATCTTCTTTCCATCTCTGGGCCAATAAGATCTGCATACCCATGGTCACATACATAAATAGCATTTTCTGCTCCCTTGGGATTTTGGCACCTAGAATTCCTAAAAGAAAGGCTTTGGGGGTTTTTAAAAGAAAAAGTTATTTTAAACATTTTTTTCACTTCATTATATATCATTTCCCAAAATTCTTTTACAGTTGTACCTTGGAAGCTGAATGCCTTGGCTCCCGAAAAAATTGGCTCCTGAACCATCGAACCCCAGAAGTGAGTGTTCCAGTTTTTGAACGATTTTCAGAAGCCAGATGTCTAGCTCAGAATCCTCGCTTTGGTTTTTGAACGGTTCTGGGAGTCGAACAGACTCCCAGAACGCATTCTGTTCAAAAACCAAGGTACCACTGTACTACCTTACATGTCCATCACATATGATAAAAGGTGCCTTCTTTTTCCTTACATTTGCATTATATATTTGTGCCTGTTTTCTACATTTTTGTTTTAAAGGTACCCCTGACAGTTAAGTCCAGTCGCAGATGACTCTGGGGTTGCGGCGCTCATCTCGCTTTACAGGCCGAGGGAGCCAGCATTTGTCCACTTCCACAGACAGTTTTTCCAGGTCATGTAACCAGCATGACAAAGCCGCTTCTGTCAAAGCCAGAGAAACGCATGAAAACGCTGTTTACCTTCCCTCTGGAGCAGTACCTATTTATCTACTTGCACCCTGTCGCGTGGCCTCGAACCACCAACCTTCTGATCGGCAAGTCCAAGCAGCGCAGTGGTTTAAACCACAGCGCCACCCGTGTCCCTTATTTTTGCTAATTTACTGGGAGTTAAATATCAACGGTACATCATTTTCATATAGTTGCACTGAGACAGGTTTAGAACTGCAAGATGAAAGGGGTTTTTTGTTTTTGTTTTTTTGGTGGTGGTGGTGGGGAATAACAGCAGAATAAATAGTTACAAGGTTTTATGCATGAAATTATGTTTGTGAAAATATGCTTCATTAAATGTTCCGAATGCTTAGCCCTTCGAAATGTCATAGTTGGGTAGCCGACAAAAAGAGGGCTTTGCTAGAAACAGGAGAGGCTCATCTTTAACTGGAAATGTGTTCTAGAACATTCTTAGGAGCACTGTGGGGAATGCAGGGGCTAGAATCTTAAGCAGCAGCACTCCCACTGCAACATTTGGTTGCAGTTCCGGCTGAGCCCAGTTGCATGTCAAGGTCTCCCAAGCCACCCTGAAATACATCACAATTCACACAAAATTTTTGTTTAGGTTTTTGGCATAACTTTGGCCACAATTTTATTAAAATACATAAATGTGAGTGGATGATAAGGAATTGGTTCCGACTATCTGTCCCCACCCTAGGACAGAACTGACTTCTGGATTCCAGTGAAAGCTAGTAAGGAAAAGCCATATTGGGGAGAGCATTGAGCCGGGCACCAGACCTTCACCTCTCCCCGCATGCTCCCAGAGTCTTGCGCGGCCTAAACCCCAGCCAGGGATTCAGATGAAAGAATGGCAAGCCCCTGGATTCCTTTAACGGAATTCCCTTGCAGCAGCAGCATTGGAGGGGCAGGCACCGCCAATTTTCACCCCTCCACCAACCAATTCTTTAACCGATGCCTAACCGCAACTTACAAGTTGTGACGATTCGCTATGCAGTAGGCAAAAAACAAATGGCACCAGCCAATCAGCCAAATGGACAAAATTCCTACCAGGCCCCTGCCCCAAAAGCAGACGACCCCATGACAGGCATAGCAAGGTCAATGTAATAGCCCCAAATTAGGGAGGGTGGGTGAGTGTTCCAATGCATGCAGCAAAAGAACAGAGTCAGTGCTGCGTGGCCTGATTTTATAACCTTTGGTCCGTCCCACTAATTGGCAACATCAAGATTTTCCCAGTAACCCAACAGCCCAATCACTGCAGATGGTCATCCAAACTATCCCGCCCAGCAACAGAGGGGTAGCATGTCAGACCCCACCGCAACACGTGCTCTCCATGAAGGAGAACATACTTTGTAATATATAGAATAACAATGAACATCTCAGGACTCCGGCCCCCTTCCCTTACTCTTGAAAGGCTTTCCAAGAATATCCATACGGTCAAAGTTTATGCTCTGCTTCCAAAATAAGGGATCATGTGCCTTTGTCTCAACATTCTAAAACAAATGTTTAAATCTAAATGGATTCTATTTGGGCACAGCTGGAGTTTATATGGATCAGCTTACGGAATCAGGTCCTGGGTTTCTTGACACACTGCTACATTTCAGTCAATATTTAGTCAAACCTGATCCGGATTTACTACGAGAAAAAAATAAATCAGCCAAGAAGTTTAAGGAGAACATACTTGTGTCTGAAAATTCAACCCATGCCTTCGCTCTCATAGGGTCAATGCAGGACTTTCCCATTATTATCATTATTAGCCTTTGAATGGTGGATTTGTAGTGCTTATGTGGCTTCCTTGATTTACTGGGCAGTTAAAGCTAGGGGCGAGTCATTTAAGGCACAGTTGATGCATTGCCAAAAGGACGTGGGAGGAGATTTGATGCTCTCAGGGCTGGCCCAAGAGATTTTGGCACCTGAGGCTGCTGTCTGAGGCAGTTGCCTCACCTTGCCTTATGGGTGAACCGGCCTTGGATGCTATCCATTTTATTACATATTGTTCTGACGTATGTTCATATAGCTGTGGCCTATCGGACCAAATCAGCTGGGGGGAAAGTTACACAATGTAAACATGAGGCGTCCGATGGATTATTGCCATTCCTGTCCTACGATCCAGTATGACAGCAGCCGTGCTCTGGAATGATTAAGATCAAGCAGGCACCTTCGCTGAACTGTTTTCGACGCCTGATGAAAACCTCTTTTGCTCCGGCAAGCCTACCCAGACATGTAATTTTATTATACTTGTTTTTAAGTTCTGTTGATTTTATCTACGGTCGTGATCATTCTGTTATGTCTACTGGTTTTTTTAAAGAGTTTGCTCACTTTGTTGGTATGTTTTCAATAAACATTTTACACCGTTAACCTTGTAGGGTTTTTAATTTATTTATTTTACTAAAGAGTAAATAAATAAATCTTCATAATATGCATGCTCCAGAGGCTTCCGCTCACATCGGTCCTACTCTGTCTCTCTTGCCACACAGTGAACAAGGGCACTGCTAGTACCGGCAACAAACAGGACACAGACTCCACTAGAAATTGGTTCTAAATAGCGTTTTCTGTGTTTGGCATCCTGCTAAAGTGCTGAGCTGTGAGAGAAGTTGTCATATACAGTGGTACCTCAGGTTAAGAACTTAATTCATTCTGGAGGTCTGTTCTTAACCTGAAACTGTTCTTAACCTGAAGCACCACTTTAGCTAATAGGGCCTCCTGCTGCCACTGCACCGCTGCTGCACGATTTCTGTTCTCATCCTGAAGCAACGTTCTTAACCCGAGGTAATATTTCTGGGTTAGTGGAGTCTATAACCTGAAGCGTATGTAACCTGAAGCATATGTAACCCAAGGTACCACTGTACTCTTATGCTAGCTAGTGATGGGTAAAGGTAAAGGTAAACGACTTCTGGACGGTTAAGTCAAAGGCGACTATGGGGTTGCGGCACTCATCTTGCTTTCATGCCAAGGGAGCCAGCATTTGTCCACAGACAGCTTTCCAGGTCATGGGGCCAGCATGACTAAACCGCTTCTGGTGCAACTAGACACCGTCACGGAATCGAGAGCACACGGAAATGCCGTTTACCTTCCCGCTACAGCGGTACCTATTTCTCTACTTGCACTGGCGTGCTTTTGAACTGCTAGGTTGGCAGAAGCTGGGACAGAGCAATAGGAGCTCACCCCGTCACAGGGATTCGAACCGCTGACCTTCTGATCAGCAAGCCCAAGAGGCTCAGAGGTCTAGACCACAGTGCTACCCGTGTCCCTATTGGTGATGGGTAGGGATGCAAGAAAGCACCAATATCTTTCTTTGAATCATAGAATCAGTTGGAAGGAACCCTGATGATCATATAGTTTAAGCTCCCCACAATGTAGGAATCTCAACTCGAGCTTCCATGACAATGGCCATCCAACCTCTGCTTTGTCGTATGCAGTGCTGTTTCCCTTCCACTGCAGCTCACTTTCCAACAAAGACTACAATATTCATCTTGCTGTCCACAGAGGCAGAATTTTAACATAAGCTGATTACATTATCATTACATGATTCCATACTATTCATTTCAATGCAAAGGAAACAAGATGCAGATAGGAAGGGGAGCCATCATTTATGTATCGTTGGTGGACTGGAAACAACAGGGACTAACTACAGCAGGAGTCTAGGCTCAGCTAATATTTATTTGTATCCCACTTTTCGTCCAAGGAGCTCAAGATGGTTTACATGATTCTCCCCATTTTTACTTCTTCACGACTACCCTGTGATGTAGATTAGCCTGAGAACAAGGGACTGGCCTAAGATCACCCAGTGAGCTTTACAGATGAGTGGGGATTGATCTCTAGCCTCCAACAACAGGACTGTACAAGGGTCCCTGATTATAAAATCATAGAAAACGGGAGATACGTAGCCGCTCCAGCAGCATATCTCTATTTCCTCACATCCAGAAATGCAAGAAGGGCTTTTACTCTTGCTAGAAGCTGAGCCTTGCCCTCACTGGTTCTGGAAGGCTCCTATAGAAGGATCCCATATGCACAGAGACTTTGCGCCTGCCCATTAGGGGAAATAGGAAGCCTTGAACATATATTTTTTAGATGTCCTTATTATGTTGAGATTCGTAGAGACAACGTTGATCCTTTGCTGAAGAGGCTCGCCAATCTTTCAGACAAATCTAAACTTAATTCTTTCCTCTTAGGCAACGATCATAAGACGACCTGCGCCCAGATTTGTAGGCACAGATCATCCTCTAGAATAAAATAGCTTACTAGGGAAATGCTGAAATAGCCCTTTGGGGCACCTCAGGGTCAATTTTTTATGGTAGCCCAAATCTCAGTTGTAAGGGTGTATGTATATATCTTAATTTTAACATGAGCTATTGCTGCAATCTGCTCCGATTGTATATTTTATCTTTATGAATGCTGTTTTTATTGTGTTATATTATGTGAGCTGGTCTTTGACCATAATAAATTATCTATCTATCAAAATGATCTATCTCTAGCCTCCAAAGTCCTAATCCAGCACTCAAGCCCCATTGGGCTTAAGATAGGGGGTCAGCCCTTGATTTTGCTACCCAACCTCCTTCAATTTCCAGCCTCGCCACCATTCCTATCTTCGCCAAGAAATAGTATGATAGAAGATGCACTATAGGATGGGGGTGGCTGATGCTGTCTCAAAGTTCCTTGAAGCTTTGGTAATGTTTGCTTCATGCTACGCTCCTTCATTGCAGGACAAACGAAAATGGAAAGCCCCATTTTAGTTCTAAATAAATTATGTCAAATGTTTGCACTTTGGCAAGGAATGTGCAGGCACCTCTTCACATCATGCTTCGCTGTGTCGGGCTATCAGGAGCTGGCAAGCACACACTCTGCTCCTCAGCTATGTAGGAATGCAGGATTGTCAGATTTCAATCAAGAGTGAAAGCCAGCCAGGACCTTCAGCTAAAGTAAACCTTGAGCACTTAATATTTAATACAAAAACATCCTGTTCTCTTAGACTGATTCACCTTCAACAAAGTACAACTTTGTCTTCGGAACAAGGAGATTACAAGAAAGAGGGCTTAAACTTTAATGGAATATATAAAACAGTAAATGATTAAGTTCCAGGTGGTGAGCGCATTCTAACTGATACCATGTGAGAATCTCACCCTGGCCATTGGATTGACACTGATTGACGTCACGTGTCACGCTTGCATGCTTTCAAGCTGACAGTGCTTCCCAGAACTGGAACAGAACCAAAGAAGATGCCATCTTACATATGCAGGGACTGGATGGGCCAAACCATGTAGAAGCCATTTTGTCAAGGAAGCCATGTATTTATTGTTGTTGTGTTGTTTTGAAAAATCAGCAGGCTACTCACTGCTGCAGTCCCACCTAGGGGTAAGTCCCACTGAACGCAGAGGGGCTTTTGTCTAGGTAGATGTTTATGGGACATAGGGGAAAGCTTCGGAGAAAACTTGCAGTGAGTCTTGGCCCAATACATCCTGAAAATTACCTTAAAGGTAAAGGGAGGGACCCCTGACCATTAGGTCCAATCGTGACCGACTCTGGGGTTGTGGCGCTCATCTCACTTTACTGGCCGAGGGAGCCAGCGTACAGCTTCCGGGTCATGTGGCCAGCATGACTAAGCCACTTCTGGCAAACCAGAGCAGGGCACGGAAACGCCGTTTACCTTCCTGCCAGAGCGGTACCTATTTATCTACTTGCACTTTGACGTGCTTTCGAACTGCTAGGTGGGCAGGAGCTGGGACCGAGCAACGGGAGCTCACCCCGTCGTGGGGATTCGAACCGCCGACCTTCTGATCGGCAAGCCCTAGGCTCTGTGGTTTAATCCACAGTGCCACCCGCGTCCCTGAGCTTTTTAGCGGTAAAATGTCCAGTGAGCAAGCTTCTGAGCAGATGTCTAGATTTGAATCACCAAATCTGAATCTACTTTTCAGCATTGAACATGGCAGTTAGGAAGCACCTTAAAATTTTGTTTGCCGCAGACATATGCTTAGAAATGTGATTTAAAGAAATATGCATTTTTGAGTGTAGCTACCTTTGGCAATTTGTTGGGTGGGTGGGGACAAAATGAAGCCCCACCCACCCTAAAGATCAGAGGGGTCGATGTTTGGAGGGGTATTGTAACTTAACTTTCCTAAATTTACAGGTGGCTGAAGGTTCTCGGGAGTTTCCTCTGGCTTTTAATAATCATTAAAATAAAAAAGCGCCACAACACTACAGGCTCCCTCCATTCCCGGCTGGCCACATTTTGCATCCCATCACATTGCTCTGAAAGCATTCCAGGAAGTAGAGCTGTCAGAAAGTTGCAGAGGGACAACTTGCAGTGAGGGGTACAGTGTTTTGTTTTCTCTTTATTTTCTTTTTTTTAAGTAAGAAATCATGAGACAAACCATCAGCCACCTGGTAAGATTAACCCATCAGCCATGGCACGTAGAACTCATAAAGTGCTGCCTACACACACATACATGCATGAATATATACAGTGCTTTTTTCTGGGGGTACGCAGGGGTACGCATACCCCTAAACATTTTGTGAATCTTGGTACTTTTGTCTGTTTACTGCATTTATTTTTCCATGTGAATTATAAAATGGTGATTTTCTTGAGTCAAAATGAAAGTACCCCTAAACATTTTTTTAGAAAAAATAAAAAGCACTGCATATATGTGAAATTCCTCCCTCTGCCCCCAAGAAAACAGACAATCAGTGCCTGTTTTCACGGTGGGGGCAGTGGGTGTTTAGGAAACTGGGAGCAGCGATGTCACAAGGGGGGGCGGTGCACACCAGGTGCCATGTTGGGGGGGGTGTAAAACAACAACAAACCTCCGGTTACGTGAAACATATTCAATAAACACACAAGTCGTAACCAGCTATAAAAAATAATATACAGTGGTACCCCACAAGACGAATGCCTCGGAAGACGAAAAACTCGCTAGACGAAAGGGTTTTTTGTTTTCTGAGGTGCTTCACAAGACGGATTTTCCTAAGGGCTTGCTTCGCTAGACGAAACAGCCCTGCCTCTCCTGTCATGGCGACGGTCACTGCACACACGCACGCTCGCTTCCCCGCTCCTCCGGCTCCCTCCCACTTTCCGGCTGACGACTCCTCCGGCTCCCTCCGACCTTCCGGCTGACGGCCGACCTTCCGGCTGCCTCGCGCCGCTGCCCACCGCCCTCGTGCGCTCCTCTCAGAGAGCCGTTGCCGCCAGAAGCCAGCGTTGCAGCCAGAGTCGCGCTCCTAAGCCCCGCCGCCCTCCAGCAGCCACGTCACGCAGTGGCCACAAGGCGCGGGTGAGTCCGAGGTACCGGCTGCAGCAGCTGCCCTGCTTCTTCCCGCCCCTCCCCGCCGTTGTTAGTGTTTAACTGCAGTGGTGCTTCGCAAGACGAAAAAACTCACTCAACGAAAAAACTCGCGGAACAAATTAATTTCGTCTTGCGAGGCACCACTGTATACTATTCATTGTATTGAATTGTAAATTTCAACAGAAGTAGCTCATAAAGTTCAACGAAGAAAGTAGAAGATCCAGTGGACTGGATTATTTGTTCAAATGTACAGCCGGTTACGTCTTGTATGTCGTGGGGGTGACAAGAAGGTACCCCGTGGGGTGCTCGCCTCGCCACCCCTGGGCATGGCAGCGCGAGCAGCCATCGCGCCGTTGCAGCCGCATGTGGAGGATCCTCCGTTCACAGCTGCAGCCGCAAGCAGAGGATCCCACCACCATCTGTACGGCGTTCAGGCAGTGGCGCTGCCAAACCACTATGTACAAACCATGCATGGCTGTACATAGTGACGCCACACATTCACTGTACATAGCAGTTTGCCGCCGGCAATGCCCAAGCACCATAAAGATGGGGGGGGGGATCGACTTCCGGGTCTGAACGCGATCGGAAGATGGCTGCTTTCCTCTGATGTCTCAGAGGAAGAGCTCTGAGAAGGACGGGGTTTTACTGCTTCGACGACGCAGAAACTCCATAAAACCGCAGGCGGGGAAAGCCTACGGCCGTGGGACTCAGCGGGCACCGAAAGCGCAGCTCCAGATCGTCTCCGGGTCGTAAATAGCCCCGGGGAACGGAGGGGGGGCCGGCGTGGTGCTGTGAGGCTATCGCTACCTTCTCAGAGCGACGTCGCACTGCCAATCGGAAAGCGTTCGACCTCTTCTTGTTACAATTTGGATTACAAAACAGAATAATCGTGAGTAAACTACAGTAAATTTGAAGGACTTTAATTTGGAAAACTTGAATTGGAAAAGAATCGGGACTTTAAATTTCTTTAAGAATGATCGGAACAGAGGCGGGAAGGTCTAAACAGGAAGTCAGCCTTCCGCTTTGTATATAGTAGAAAGTAAAGACTATGCTTTTAACCTTCTAAAATAAGAGACTGAAAAAGCTACTCTGAAGCCATAGAAAGGATTGCAACCCCCCTCCCAAGAACTGGAAGGAGGGGGAGTATTTTGGGAAAGACTAAATCCCCCGGAGAAAGAGGCTGCGGTAACAGAAACATCGCTCTGACTCCCAGGTTCTGAGCTGTCGAATTTGAAAATACTAGCCTCAGAAAGGGGATAGTGGACGGCGCTTGATTAATGAGAGTTAAAGGTGCTATAAAACTGTTATAAAGGTGTTAGAACCATAAAACTGTCGCCAAAAGGATTGATGATACAATTCGGTCTTGACTGTAAACCAAAGGACATTTTGTCTCTTCTGATTATGGAATCTTAGAGTCTCCCTAGTGGGCACAGACATCGTCACAAGTCTATTGGTAATTTTCCACTGTAACATCTTACTGCAATTTCTTATCGGACTGTCTGTTTGTGCCACAAGCTCAGCTGCAGCTGCAGTCTGACCGTGGGAAAGCTTGGCTTATGGCTGAGAAAGAGAGTTATCAGAGTTATCAGGAAAAGACAACAAGATCGGGCAAATCCTTTCTTCCAGGAAGAAGAGGTTCTCTAGACCCTACAGGAGGCATTGCCTTACAGCAGAAGGGGAAAGGAATGTCTACTACAGATGAACTGATAAGTTCTGGCTTTTCAAAACTACAAGGGGCCATTGATAAACTTACAGCGGAGGTGTCAGGCACGAAGAAGGAGATTGCAGAAATCAAAAATCAGGTGGTAGAAACGAACAAAGGGATTGCAGATGCATCTTCAAAAATAGATCAAAATACGCTGAGCATCCGGCAAAATACAGCTGCAATAGAGAAATTATTGGGCGACTCCGATAAAACGCGAAAGATTGCAGAAGAAGCTCGACAGGTCGCAGCTGCCACGGAGGAGAAATTACCATCGATGACCAGACAGCTGGAGGACTACAAGGTTAAGTTTTCTCTATTTGACTTGAAAGAACGAGAGGCAAATCTCAGGATCAGAGGTTTGCCTGAAATTGAGAAGGAGAGCCTGCGGGACTACCTGTCACAAGAGTTTGTGAAATTTTGGGAATTAGATCCAGAAAAGGAAGAAATAAAAATTTTGAGTGCTTTCCGACTGGGAAGAGCAAGTAAAAAGATTAAAACCAGAGATTGTCTGATCACATTAAGATCCAAGGAGGAGAGGGATAAGATCCTAGGTCTGCATTTTCACAAACCTTTGGAAATTTCTCAATCGAGAGCTGAAATTTTTAAAGACATCCCCAAACTTTTGCTCGATCTCAGAGCCAGATATAAAGACTTGGTGACCTTGCTGAGAAGAAATAATATCATCTTCAGGTGGGAATTCCCAGAAGGACTCTCCTTTAGTTTCAAAGGACGAAAGATTAAAATAAAGTCAGTGGAAGACAGAGACAGTTTTCTGGAGGCCTGCGGGGAGGACCTACAGAAAGGGACAGCAGACCTACTAGAGGAAAGAAGGAAGAAGACAGCAGAGGCAATATTGAATCTAAATTTGGATGGAAAGACTCCACCAGGAGCAGAAGAAGACAAGTTATCAGAAGCAACGGGAGGAACAGAATAACAATAATACAACATGTCTCTGCAGCTTTTGAGTTGGAATTGTAATGGTTTGAACATTTCTCGGAAGAGGAAATCCATTTTTCACATATTAAAAAAAGAACATGTGGATTTGATTTGCTTGCAAGAAACACATGTGACCAGGCTTCACAGAAAAATTTTAATTAACAAAAAGTTGGGACAAGAATTTATCTCATCGGACAAAGTTAAAAAAAAGAGGAGTTGTAATTTATGCTAAAGAAGGCCTGGCGCCAAAATTTGTTTTTAAAGATGAGCAAGGAAGATACTTGGCTACTGAAATACAGTATCACGGACAGAAATATTTGATGGTGGGCGTATACGCGCCCAATGAAGGAAAATCAGAATTCTTTAAAAGACTGCATGAGACATTGTTGGATTATATGGAGTACAATGTGATTCTAATGGGAGATATGAACGGAGTAGTCTCAACGAATATGGATAAGGCACAAAGACAGGTAGTTACCAAAGATGGGAGACTACCGAAAACCTTTTTTGAAATGACTGATAACTTGGACTTGATTGACATTTGGAGAACGAAACATCCCCTGGAAAGAGAGGGAACCTTCTTTTCTGAAGCCCAAAAGACTTGGACTAGAATTGACCAAATTTGGACCACTAGAGAACTGGCCCCAAAGATAAATAAGGTGGAAATCTGCCCAAAGACTTGCTCCGACCATAACGCTATTAAGATGGTAATGAACTTACAACCAACTGGATCCTTCAGATGGAGGATGAATGACTCTCTTTTTAGAGATGCGGAATTTGTGAAGAAAGCCCAGAAAACTCTGAAAGATTATTTTGAAATAAATTTGAACACTACGGTGGAGAAAAGAATTATATGGGACGCAAGTAAGGCGGTTATGAGAGGCTTTTTGATCCAACAAAATGCACTCAAGAGAAGATTACAACAGGAAAAAAGAGAAAAGATTTTGGATAAGATCAAGGAAGGTGAAAAGAGATTGAGAACAAACCCAAAATCACAGGAAATATTAAGAGAGATAAAGTTGTATTAAGTACAATACATGCAATTAATAAACCAAGAGATTGAATGGAAAATCAAACAGATGAGACAAAGAACATTTGATTCGGCAAATAAGTGTGGAAAGTTATTGGCATGGCAAATAAAGAAGAGACAAAAAATGAACACTATTACAAGTGTGGAAGTCGAAGGAAGAATGCTGCAATATCCCAACGAGATCAGGAGTGCCTTTCAAAAATATTTTAAAAAGCTCTACTCTCAACAACCACAGAAAGAAACAGAGATAGAAGAATTTTTGAAAGTGAATGGGCTACCAAAAATATCGCAAGAAAACAAACTTAAACTGAGCAGTAGGATAACAGAACAAGAGATAGAGAGTGCCATCCAAAATATGCAACTAGGCAAAGCTCCGGGACCTGATGGGCTGACTGCAAGATATTATAAATCATTGAAAGACTGGCTAACTCAACCCTTAAAAGAAATATGTAATGAAATACTTCAGGGGAAAAAGGCTCCAGAATCGTGGAAAGAAGCTTTCGTGACTCTTATACCAAAGACAGACGTTGAAAAACATCAACTTAGGAATTACCGGCCTATATCATTGTTAAATGTGGATTACAAAATATTTGCGGATATCTTGGCGAGAAGATTGAAGAAGGTACTAACAGAGGAGATTCATAAAGATCAAGCAGGCTTTCTCCCAGGAAGACATCTATCAGAGAACGTAAGAAATATAATTGATATTTTGGAACTTTTACAGGAAAATATAAATACAAAAGCGGCGCTGATATTCGTGGATGCGGAGAAAGCCTTTGACAATATCTCTTGGAGTTTTATGAAGAAGAATCTCCAAGGCATGGGGGTAGGCCAAGAATTTGAAAATGGTATAGGGGCAATCTATTCTGAACAAAAAGCTAAATTAATTGTAAATAATGTTTTGACAGAAGAGTTCAGAATAGAAAAAGGAACACGACAAGGGTGCCCAATTTCCCCACTACTTTTTATATCGGTCCTGGAGGTGTTGCTGAATACGATCAGAAAGGACCAATTGGTTAAAGGGATACAGGTCGGAGCTAAACAATACAAATTAAGAGCCTTTGCAGATGACCTGGTTTTGACGTTGCAGGAGCCAGAATCTAGTGGAAAAAAAGTCTTAGAACTGATTCAGGAATTTGGCCAATTGGCAGGCTTTAAATTAAATAAAACAAAAACTAAGGTTTTGACAAAAAATCTGACAGAAATTGAAAATGAAAGGTTTCAGAAAGAAACAGGTTTAACAGTAGTGAAGAAAGTTAAATATTTGGGAATAACTATGACAGCAAAAAATGGGAACTTATTTAAAGACAACTATGAGAAATGCTGGACGGAGATAAAAAAGGATCTAGATACGTGGTCTAGCTTGAAACTCTCACTACTGGGGCGCATTGCTGTAATTAAGATGAATGTATTGCCAAGAATGCTATTTTTGTTTCAGACACTGCAGATTATTGATAAAACTGACTGTTTCAAGAAGTGGCAAAAAGATCTATCTAAATTTGTCTGGCAGGGCAAAAAGCCAAGGATAAAATTTAAAATATTAACAGACGTTAAAGAAAGAGGGGGCTTTGCCCTGCCAGACTTAAAACTCTATTATGAAGCAGCAGCTTTCTGCTGGTTGAAGGAATGGCTACTTCTTGAAAACACAGACATATTGGATTTAGAAGGGTTCAATAATGCATTTGGCTGGCATGCATATCTATGGTATGATAAAGTTAAAGTGCATAGAATGTTCAAAATTCACATTGTCAGAAAAGCACTGTTCAATGTCTGGATTAGATATAAAGATCTTTTGGAAGACAAAACCCCAAGGTGGTTGTCTCCAATGGAAGCTAAGGCAGTAAAGAGACTCAATATGGAGGCAAATTGGCCGAAGTATTGGGAGATCTTAGAACAGGATGGTGACAAACTGAAACTGCAGAGTTTTGACAAACTAAAAAGTAAAGTCCGAGATTGGCTTCATTATTATCAAATAATGGAGGTATTTAAAATGGACAGAAAAATTGGCTTCCAGGTAGAAAAATCAAAATTGGAAACAGAACTATTAGAACCTAAAACAAAAATATTGTCTAGAATGTATAATTTGCTGCTGAAATGGAACACACAGGATGAGGAAGTGAAATCGGCTATGATTAAATGGGCTCAAGATGTTGGCCATAACATAATGTTTGCTGACTGGGAAAGGTTGTGGACCACTGGAATAAAGTTTACGGCATGTAATGCCTTAAGAGAGAACATAATGAAAATGATATATAGGTGGTACATGACACCAGTCAAGCTTGCAAAAATGTATCATATGCCTGATAACAAATGCTGGAAATGTAAAGAAACAGAAGGTACCTTTTTTCACCTTTGGTGGACGTGCCCAAGGATTAAGGTTTTCTGGGAAATGATTTATAATGAATTGAAAAAAATATTTAAATACACATTTAGAAAGACCCCAGAAGCCTTTCTCCTGGGTATGGTAAACCAACAGGTTCAAGTGAAGGACAGAACTTTTTTTATGTACGCTACAACAGCAGCAAGAATACTCATCGCGCAATATTGGAAGACGCAAGATCTACCCACGCTGGAAGAATGGCAAATGAAGCTCATCGACTATATGGAACTTGCAGAAATGACCGGCAGAATCAGAGACCAGGGAGAAGAGATGGTGAAGGAAGATTGGAGGAAATTTAAAGACTATTTACAGAAGCATTATAAAACTACGAACGGTTGAGGTTATCAGATTGAATGTAAAAGAATGTTATTATAAAAATGACAATGTTAAAGAAAGTATATTTAACAAGACATAGGGAAATGTAAGGATAAATAAGACAATAATATTAATCTGAACCAAAGATACGCCAGAGGGAAAGAGTTTACTACCAGAATATAAGACCTAGAATACAGAGTGGGAAGGCATGGGGAAGTCGCAGACCCAAGTTAATGCTGAAGAATACAATGATACAATATTTGTTTTTAACTCTTTTATTCTTACCGTTTTCATTTTTCTTTTTGTTTTTGTATAATGTATGTATTGTTTCTCTTTTGCTTTTTTCCTTTTGATGTGTTTGTCGATTTGTTCTTTTTTTTGTTTATTGAATGTGGAAAATAAAATATTATTTAAAAAAAAAAAGATGGGGGGGGGATCCCTCTGTCGCCGCTACAGCCACAAGCGGAGGATACCACCACCGTGAGCAGAGGACCCCGCCACTGTCTGCACAGCGCTCAGGCGGCGCTGGTACTAAACTGCTACATACAACGCATGAGCGGTGTCACACGCAACACCATGCATGCGCCCTATGTAGCGTCGCCACACATGTGTTGTACGTAGCGGCACAACACATGCGCAGCCAGCAGTTTCCCTCGCCCGGGTGTTGGTAGCCTTCGTTTGACTCTGACTGGTGAGATTCCAGTCTGGTTTGGCCTAAAATCATAAAATCTTAGAATTGAAGAGTTGGAAGGAAACCCAATGGTCATTGAGTCCAACCTCCTGCAATGCGGGATTTGGGGGGGGCATCATGGGGCTCTGTAGGGACGCGGGTGGCGCTGTGGGTAAAAGCCTCAGCGCCTAGGGCTTGCCGATCGAAAGGTCGGCGGTTCGAATCCCCACGGCGGGGTGCGCTCCCGTCATTCGGTCCCAGCGCCTGCCAACCTAGCAGTTCGAAAGCACCCCCGGGGGCAAGTAGATAAATAGGGACCGCTTACTAGAGGGAAGGTAAACGGTGTTTCCGTGTGCGGCTCTGGCTCGCCAGAGCAGCGATGTCACGCTGGCCACGTGACCCGGAAGTGTCTCTGGACAGCGCTGGGCCCCGGCCTCTTGAGTGAGATGGGTGCACAACCCTAGAGTCTGTCAAGACTGGCCCGTACGGGCAGGGGTACCTTTACCTTTATCATGGGGCTCTAACCCTGAGATTAAGAGTCTCATGCTCTGCCGACAAACCTGTTTACTGAGGACTTGCACCCCTCACCATGAATAAGGATATGGCTGCTTAGCTGTAGATACTACTTCTGAAAACACCTCAGTGCTAGGTTTACTTAAAGTTCGTTGCGCAAATACATTCATGTAGGTAACACCTTGCAGGCATTTATGTTTTCAGAGAAACCTACACTGATCTTGGGGGTGGGGCAGCCATATCAAATTCTGGCATTGGTCTGTCATAACTTTGGTGAATATACCTGAGGCTGTTTGTCTCAGTCAAAAACAATACGACTTGGAAATTGCTGCTTCAACCCCTTTGATGCAAACATTCCTGTTCCTGTTGCAATTACTTAATTGTTTAAAGCCTCCGTAAAGATTACATGGGGGCGCGGTGTCTTTGCAGATAATGCCAGGGGCTTGTCTTTCAAGCTCTGCTAGAAGCATGGAGATTGTAAGCGAAAGGGCTGGTTACTGTTTTGTATCATTTTTCTTCATGGCGTTCCATTGCATGTGTCTGTCTCTTTGCAACTGAAAGGTACTTTAAGGATATGCTCATGCTTCCCCCCTACAGCAAATGCCCCCTAACTCCAAAGAATCCTGGGGATGTGTGCAGAGGAGGGCAACCAAGACTATTATGCTGGGCCCGGGGGTAACCCAAGTAACGCGGTCCAGGTCCGGTCCCAAATCCAAGGGTTCTGGGAGGAGTCAGTCCGAGAGGGCCAAGGCAGGACATAAGGCAGGAAACCAGGCAAGGTCAGGCACAGGATCACAGGCAGGTTCTGACAAACAGCAATGTTGCTTCCGCAACCTGATGCAGGGTCCGACAGCCTTTTATCTCTGTCGGGGTAATGGCCGGTCCTGATCCCCCGGTGACTCACCTCCCTGTCTTGCCCGAAGGCGAGCACTCCTCCTGTGAGTACTCAGGTCTCTCCTTCTCTCAGACCTAGTCTCTGCAGCTTGGGAGATGTCGGTGGGTTACTAGACCCAGAGGCCGCCTCAGCCTCTCCTGACCCAACTGGTAGTGGAGCAGCTGTAAGTGATGGCCCAGCTGAAGGCAACAATCCCTGCATCTAGAGCCAGGCCCCTGCCTCGGCCCAGCTTGTGCTTGTTGCAGGGGACCTGTGCAGACTGGGACTCTTCAGACTCAGGCGCTAGACTAGGTTTGGATGCCGCCTGAAGCAAAGGATCTGGTGCGGACTGAGACTCCTCTGGCTCCGAGTCTGAGCCTGAGTCCCAGGCCATCACAACTACCAAAGGTCTGGAAACCAAGCCTTATGAGGAATGGTTGAAGGAGCTGGGTATGTTTAGCCTTCGAAAAGAGGAGACTGAGAGGAGATATGATAGCCATCTTCAAATATCTCAAAGGCTATTTCATGGAAGATGGAGCAAGCTTGTTTTCTCCTGCTCCAGAGTGTAGGACTTGTACCAATGGCTTCAAGCTACAAGAAAGGAGATTCCGACTAAACATCAGGAAGAACTTTCCGACAGTGGACTCTCCTTCCTTGGAGGTTTTCAAGCAAAGGTTGGATGGCCATCTGTCATGGATGATCTAGTTGAGACTCCAATTATTGTTACATACAATTAGATGGGCTAAGTGTGAAGCTATGTATTGCCACCAGTTACCAAGTAGGGGAGGGACAAGGTAGTGGGAAAACTCAGGAAGTGTTTAATATTTGATGTTTTCTTGTGTTTTAATATACGCTGTAAGCTGCCCAGAGTGGATAGCAGGGTATAAAGTGATGCTGATGATGATGATGTAGGTGCAGCAGCTGAGCCAATCTAATGCTCCCACCAGCCACTGCCACATGCAACATATATTGACCAAGACCATTACTCCATATAGACCAGTATTGTTTAAGCTTGAATGGCAGATTTGCATTCTCTCTGAGATGTTTCTCATCACCTTCTATAGAAGGCTTTTTAAACTGAAGATATCTTTTGACATGCTCAGCATGTGCCTGACTGCACGTGCCACAGCCTCTCCCATCATTGCATGCTTTCAGCACTTGACTCTCCCCTTTGTCCAGGCCAGCGTTCCTCAACCTTGGGCCTCCTGACTTTGTACTATAACTCCCATCATTCTAAACCAAACAGAGATTATGGAAATGCAAGCTGAGCCACATCTGGGTACTCAAGATTGAGCAATATTGGCCTAGAGCAGGGGTCTGCAACCTTTAAGACAAAAAGAGCCACTTGGACCCGTTTCCGAAGAAAAAAAAAACTGGGAGCCGCAAAACTCATAATTATAAAAACAACTTTTTGTCACTTTTTTATTATTTCTTTGTTTGACCCCTCAGAATTACTCCTCCTCATAGAAATAAACGTTAAATTAACAAGTTACCTTTTTGTGTGTGTGTGTTCTTCACTCCCCTTCAAAACAGTGACCAGCGTACATGCCCCCTTTCAATGCAGTGACCAGCGTACATGCCCCTTACAATGTAGTGGGCGCGCGGGTGGGCGGGAAGGTGACGTCGGGACGGTGCGTGACTAACACACGCACCGCCCCCATGCAACGTCACAGCCAGTACAGCGCCTGCCACAGTGGGGAGTGTCGGGGCGCACAATGCGCCTCCTCCCCTCGCTAGTATCCACCCCGGAGCCGCGGCAAAGGTGTAAAAGAGCCACATGCGGCTCCGGAGCCGCGGGTTGCAGACCCCTGGCCTAGAGGCACCCCCATATAGTCTTATAAATTTAGCCTCATCATATTCCAGTACTTAATATTTCTATAGGCTAAGTGAATAGGAGGAGGAGATCACCCCCCACAAGGCCTTCTGCTGTGAATGTTTACAGCCTGTAATGAAAACCACAAGTTTCTCTTTTTACCCAAATCAGCACACATTCCTGCGACCCATAGGCAAATACAGGAGACGAAACAGGGAGTATATGATTAATCATTGCATATTTCTGGAAGTTTAACAAGCTTCCAAAAGTACCATATTAGCCAGCCAAGTTTTCCTTTTCTTTTAAAAATCAACCTTCTTTTCTGCTTCTCCTTCTCCTTTTCACGATATCGGATGACATGATTACATTGGTTTTCCCTGCATCTCTGCCGGTTTTCAGGCTCGCTGCGAGTTCTGATCGTTTAAGGAAAGAGCCATACAGAAATATTGTCTCTGCATTAATAATCTGCCCATTATTTATGTTGCACACTTCAGGACAGGAGGAAGGCTTATTTTCTTTTAATGTTCAAATAATCCTCTCGGAGAACCCAGCGCAGAGGTGATGAGAAGGAGGAGGAATAAAGACTCAGCAGACTCCGGAGCCAAGAGTTTGCTTGCTTACAGACAGATGGCAAATATAGCCAACATTGTGAAACTGCAGCTGTGTGCCTCCAAACCCTCAGATCTATGTGTGTGATCATCGCAGATTTTCTAATCATCTAATGGAGCACAGTCTCCTGGAGATTTTGGGCAACTTCGCTTTGCCAAACTCTTTTTGTTTTCCTTTCGAGGAACCGCATTCGTCTTACCCAGAATACAGTTAAAGGAAAAGAGCTTTCTTTCAAAAGCTGCATATGAAGCTTGTACAAAAAGACCAAGGAGGCTTTACTCTTTTTATTATGATGATGAGATCCAATTAAAGAACGATCTGTTGATCGGAAATACTGAATGACAAACACACATGCAGCCAGTTCGCCAACAGACCTGCAAACTGTAAGATCCTAGAATCGAAGGACTGGTTGGAGTCATTGCGTATATTCCTAATTCACCCATAGGCTTTGTTTTGAGTGATGCAGACACAGGAATAGCTCATGGAAGTTATCCTGTCTTTTCCAAGAAATAGAACAAGGATCTGGTCTTACATCAGCGATAGAGAACCTGCTGTTTCAGAAGTTGCTGGGCTCCAGCTCACAACCGCCCCAGCCCGGTGTTCGAAACTCCCATTGTTCTAGGCACATTTTGTGACAGCGAACTTCATTAGCGCAAGCCGTTTCTGAGCTCTGGGCGCAGTATTGCGCCTAAGATTTCAGATTAAAACTGCAGAGCAGAAGGAAAGGAGGGCCTTTTTCTTCCTCCCACTTCTGGTTACTCTCTGAAGATTGGAGAAGAGACCCTCTTAAGAATATTAGGGGGGTGGGCAGGGGAAGGACTAGATCACGTGAAAAATGACCACAATATTTTAGCTGCAGTTCATGCATTTTCAATTTTGTATTCTAGTTATGAAAAAACAAGCCTAGACATTCTGTTGTTGCGCCCACAACCTAGGTTTAAGGTGCCATTTAGCTCCTGGCTTTCATATCTCAGTTTCTAACACTGCCCCAGCCAGCAAACCAGTGATTGCCGTGGAACATCTGGGGGGGACCGGACCAGGTTACTAACCCCTGTCTTAACATGGTTCTCTTCTGCCTGCTTTTTAAAGACCTGATGAAAGAGATCGCCTTGTGTTCACATCCTCTTGGTCCAGCAGAGAAGCAACACACTGACAATCACCACATATACTGAACCTAGTGTGGAAGCCCTGTGGCAACATCCATCAGAATGGCATTGTGTGTCCCTCAAATACTGGTACAAGGGAACACAATTAACCATGCTTCTCTCTATCTGCGGAAAGAAATATTCGTTAAATCTGCATTCTTGTAGTTCTACGTGGTGGGTGCCAATTAATGCTGCCCCTCCTGAGCACAAAATCATCTGCAAGGAAACATGAGGACCAGAAACCTAATTCGCTTTGGAAAAGAGGTTGAGGTTCTCAGGATAGGAAATGCTGTGCAAAATACCTGTTTGGGAGCTTGCCCAGGGAACCATGACCTCGTTGAATGGAAGCGATGGACATAACACAAAAATACAGTGGGATCCTGCAAAACAAATGCAGGCAAACAAAGTATTTCTTGTGTCAAATGCACTTGCCTGCATAGAAAACTGGGCTTGGGGAAGAAATGTAATGCTTCTTTAACATGCCGTTTTGCTTCCCAAAGTCTCTTGGCATCGCGAATCGCAGGCAAATCCTTCCTTCTTGGATCTGATGTTTATGCAAATAAGAATACCAAAACAATCTGATTCTTTTTGCTTGTTCTCTCCCCCCCCCCCCTCCAGATTATGCTCATGTACAAACAAACACAGTATTGCTTACACCAAGGAAACACAGAGCAATTCTGATCTCACAAAGGACTGACCAACTTCAGCAAATTAAATGCCCAGGGCCTCTGAAGCTTCATCTGGTCCTAATTTTCCATTGACTGTAAAATGACACGCCGATGTAGGGTTTTTTCCCCCCCTCCCCCTTTCAATTTCATTGTAGCTTGTTTTCATCTAGTTTATATTTCAGGACGCCCTGCTTTTCCAGCCTGATTTGTCTTTAAAAATAAAAATAAATGACATGATTCTCCCTCCCGCCTTTTCCTCCACCCCTCACAGTAGCCGACCGAATGGCACCACCACAGCTCTGGAGCTAGTGTGCTGCAGACTGGCAGGGGCACCTCTGGTTTACAAGCCAGAGGTGCGTCCACACACCTTTTAAAGGCAGCTTCCTATTCGTCCACACATCTTAAGAAGACGAGTTACGCTAAGAGACTGGGTGGCTTAAGCCTATTTGCTGTACCACGAGAAGGGATCGAGTTCTATCAAGTGAGTTGAGGAGTATTCCCTTCCGCTCCACAACTGAAATTACAGTGGTTAGCACTGCCTTTGTTTTGAAGAGGGGCAAATTGGACTGTGTCAACTTGGCTGCATTCAGACAAGCACCTAGATGCAGCCTGGAGCTGTGTGTATACATGCATGGGTTTATTCCTAGGCCAGCATTCCTCAGCCTTGGGCCTCCAGACGTTGTACTATAATTCCCATCGTTCCTGACCATTATCTAAACCTATAAGAGATTATGGAAACGCAAGTTGAGCCACATCTGGGCACTCAAGGTTGAGCAATATTGACTTAGGTCCTAGGCAACCCCGTATGGCTTGGTCTTATAAATTTAGCCTCAGCGTATTCCAGTACAGTGGTATCTCTGGTTACATACGCTTCAGGTTACAGACTCCGCTAATCCAGAAATATTACCTCAGGTTCAGAACTTTGCTTCAGGATGAGAACAGAAATTGTGCTCCGGCAGCGCAGCAGCAGGAGGAGGCCCCATTAGCTAAAGTGGTGCTTCAGGTTAAGAACAGTTTCAGGTTAAGTACAGACCTCCAGAACAAATTAAGTACTTAACCTGAGGTACCACTGTACTTAATATTTCTATAGGCTAAGTGACAATATTGACTTAGGCCCTAGGCACCCCCATATGGCTTGGTCTTATAAATTTAGCCTCACCATATTCCAGTACTTAATATTTCTATAGGCTAAGTGAATATGAGGAGATTGTCCTTCAAGGCCTTCTGCTGTGAATGTTTACAGCCTATAATGAAAACCACAAGTTTCTCCTTTTACTCAAATCAGCACACATGTATTCCTAGGCAGATGAGGAACAAATTAACAACTAGCCCGTCTCCTGGAAGTATTTCCACAGGGGGTTGCCCCTGAGGCAAGGAGGACCTATGGCATCTTCTTCTTTGGTGATTACTCGTAGCCAAGTAAGATTGTCTTCCGTAAACACAGTTTTAACAGTGAGTCCGTAAGTGACTGTGGAAGCCAATTCTGGATCCACACATCCTTCCACAGTGGGGACATAGGTTTCCAGGTAGGAGTTGATCATGGTGAAGGTTTGCCAAGTGTGCCTTCCTCTTAGCACGTTTCTCCCTTCCTGAGTTCTTCAAAGCTCAAGACACCTTTGGTAAAGGCTGTTCTCCAATTGGAGCGCTTGCAAGCCAGTGTTTCCCATATGACACACCTATGACATACCTCAAATAGGATCATCCCCACAGGAGTGCCACCTTGAGGAGTACTATGGCCCTAGGCAAAAAACCAAGACAAAGCCAATTGGTCCTCCCCGGCCCCGAATACGGGGACCAACATAGTGCATAGCAACATCACAAGCATAAGAGAAGCATGTTTTTAAGGCCCTCAGGTTATTTTCTGGTTCTCCCTGAAGCAGCCTCATAAAGCCTACCCAACAACCCCTCACATCCAAAAGCACAATTCTCCAGTGTCTCTGACTTTGCAGAAGAGCATCTGCTCTTTGAAGGACAGTCCAGTTCAAGTTCAGCTTGAAGATAAAAGAAGGGGGAGCAGGAGGAGCCTTGAAGTTGTTCATGAACAAGCATCTGGCTTGCAGACTTGGTAGTCTCATAGACCACCTGGTCTTCCTTGCTATGGTGAGAAATATTGCATTGCTATTTAAATGAAAGCGCTTGCATGTAATTTTGCATCAGTACATACATACATACATACATACATACATACATACGTTGCTACTGGGGACCCCATGGTGAAGAGTGGGCATGAAATCTAAGAAATCGTAATAGTAATAAAAATGATAATATTAACAATGTTGTTTGTTAGCATCCGTCTCAGGAGACGAGGGAGGACTGCGTCTTTGGGGGTGAAGCCAAACCATTGGGGAGTTGCAATGGCTGCTGGGGCTGTATAGAGGCCAATATGGGATAGACATGTTTTGTTGCAGATTGGGCAGATGAAGTTGTCCCGGTGTGTTACTGCAGATCCACCACAGTTTTTCTTCTCTCTGCGCTCATCCCAGCAGTCATTCCTCCTCTGGTCACTGCTGGGATACATGACCTGACTGCCTTTTTCAAAGCACTGTAGTCACAAGAGGCAGCCGCCTCCCATGGGCACCCTGCCTGCCCCACTAACTTCCTCAACCACTGGGGAAGCAACCAAAGAGGTGGCGAGAGACCAGCATCAAAGCTCTGCAGAACACCTTCCTCTCACTGAGTTTGATGATAGGAAGGTGTTCTGGAAGCCCTGGCAGAGTTGCCCCACCCTCTGTCTAGGGGTGAGGCTTTGCAAGGGCTTTTCCCTGATCCCTCACACACAACCATCACAGGCAGGGGGTCAGCAGGACATTTTGTCCAGTGGCGTAGCGTGGGTTGTCAGCACCCGGGGCAAGGCAAGTAATTTGCACCCCCTAACCCGTGGATTTGGGCCCCCTAATCTGTGGATTTGCGCCCCCTAACCCTACCCCCCCAGATGTTGCGCCCGGTGCGGCCAGGCCCCCCTGCACCCCCCACGCTATGCCACTGATTTTGTCTCAGGCGCAGAACACCTCAAGCCACCCCTTATTAAACCTCAAGTCTGGAAGGATTCCTCAGGAAAGAATTCTGCATCTTTTGCCTGTCGTATTTGCCTGCTTGCCATCCACTTCCCTGCCGCTTCCAAGAACATTCCTCCAAAACATGTTCTGTTTTCTGAGGGGTAAAGAACATCAGTCAGGGAAAATTAAGGGAATTGTGGAGAGCCTAGCAAAGCTTCCAAGTAATTGTCACTGTTTATTAGCAGTAACAGTTGTATTAATAGCAGTAGCAAAGTAGAAGTATTTCCAGCCTTTTCCTTCTTCTTCTTTTTTAAATATATATATATATTAAGTAATTTCTATATGTTAACAAAATAATAGGAAGCTATAATCTTTCTAGTAAGATTAATGTAAAGAAATGGGAGGCCCTCCAAGCTCATTCTAGTTTGTAGAGGCTGGTTGTAATCCTGAAGCAGGGCATTTTTGGCAGGCACTTGAACAGTAAACAGGGACGCAGGTGGCGCTGTGGGCTAAACCACTATGCCGCTTGGGCTTGCCAATCGAATGGTCGGCGGTTCGAATCCCCACGACGGGGTGAGCTCCCGTTGCTCGATCCCTGCTCCTGCCCACCTAGCAGTTCAAAAGCACGTCAAAGTGCAAGTAGATAAATGGGTACCGCTCCGGCGGGAAGGTAAACGATGTTTCCGTGCGCTGCTCTGGTTTTGCCAGAAGCGGCTTAGTCATGCTGGCCACATGAACTGGAAAAACTGTCTGCAGAAGCGGACAAATGTCGGCTCCCTCGGCCTTTAAAGAGACCCCAGAGTCGTTCGCGACTGGACTTAATTGTCAGGGGTCCCTTTACCTTTACCTTGAACAGTAAGCCAGAGGTTGAATGCTTCTATGGCTACCAACCAAAGAGTTGCAGGCCATCGAAACAAGAGAGCCATGTAAAAGTCATCATACAGCCAGCCCTGTTATCAGGCAGTATGAAGCCGCCATCTTGTCCGGTAGATGCTGGGGTTTCGGGTGCTGTGGTGTCGGGGGGACAGACAGTTTGTGCTAAGCCTTTGCACAAACCCAAACTATCCTGCTCATCTTTGGTAAGACAAACGACACTGTCCCATTTCCAGTGTTGAAACAAGACTCTACTGCAGGTAAAAAATAAAAAATAAAAAGGTAAAGGACCCCCGGACGGTTAAGTCCAGTCAAAGGTGACTGTGGGGTTGCAGCGCTCATCATGCTTTCAAGCCAAGGGAGCCGGCTTTTGTCCACAGACAGCTTTTCTGCGTCACGTGGCCAGCAGGACTAAACCTCTTCTGGTGCAACGGGACACTGACACAGAAACCAGAGCACATGGAAACGCCGTTCACCTTCCCACCACAGCAGTACCTATTTATCTACTTGCACTGGTGTGCTTTTGAACTGCTAGGTTGGCAGGAGCTGGGACGGAGCAATAGGAGCTTACCCCATCACAGGGATTCGAACCGCCGATTTTCCGATCAGCAAGCCCAAGAGGCTCAGTGGTTTAAACCACAGCACCACCCGCATCCCTACTGCAAGACCACTCAAGACCTACATATGTGGGATGCGGGGGGCATCTTGTCCTTTGCCTCAAGCCAGTAAATCTTTTGTTGTTCATGCAGCCAGAGGCCAATAATTAATATTCTTAACTCTGTTGTAGACTTGTCCATGGAGGCTGATAGCACTTTCAGATTATCACAAATGGCCTTACAGCATCTTTGCCAAATCACCAGCTGCATGGCTATCTGAATGTCAGTTCACGCACTTCAGCTGATGTCCTTGTTGGATAAAAAGCTTTCTGGGTTGGGTTCAAGGGAATACAACCACTTCTCCTTACTGAGCTGGAAAAGGAGAGACATGTTGCAAAATATTAGCAGTGCAAATTGAAAGATGCAAAGCAAGGAACCGAAATTCTCGAAGGAGGAGAGAGAAAATTATTAATCAAAAGATAAAACATGCAATTGCTAAGAAAATATATTTGGGGTCTTTCCATACAATCTCAACCAGTCCCAGCCAGAACGGCCAACAGCCAAAGAGAATGGAAATCATAATCTAAAAACATTAGCAGGGCATTTTGTTGGAGAAGGCTGTGACACTCTTTGGGGGCAGTGAGAGGGATGAAAATGTAATAAAGTTTGCTCCACCCTGATGTTGTCCAGTTCCATTTCCCCCAGCCAAAATCAACGGAAGGAGTGGAAAGCGTTTGGCTCTGTGTATTAAGTAACCACGCAGCAAGGATATGGCAAAACAGCGATTATGGGATTATACTTTGTGAGGTTTGCTGGAGATGGGTCCTGTCAGCAGCACTGACCACATGGCCACAAATCTTGCCTTCCTTTCTGTCGAAATCTATGGGGTGATATTCGATGTTAGTGTGCCCTAGATAGAGCTTGGTGGTACTGGGCCAAATTTTCTTTTTTTTAAAAAAAGTGCATTGACATTTTCATTGAGCAAACCCTGCCTTGGCTTCTGGCAAGTCACATCCACTTAATGTGTCCGTGTTTGCCTGTGTACAGCAGAAAGAGGCATTTTGCTTTTGTTGTATTCTTCAACACTAACATGAATCCATCAAACTGGTAAAGGCGGAGGGGAGGGGAGAAGCAGATTCCATAACATGCTTCTTTGGCAGCCTGCGTTGTTTTCTTTCAAAAGGCATTAACAATACGCTTCTCTCACTCGCAGTACTTCAAGAGAAGATAATTATTCTTGTCTGCCTTGTAATATATATTAAAAAATGTTCAAATGTGGCTTTCCAGGGAATCCTGCCAAATATTTTTAAGGCACCAGCTCCAGCTTTAGTTAATTTTATATTGCCTTCTCAGTCTATTACAAAATATTCTTCCATCCAGTTTGAATTTGGTAAAGGGGGAGTAGAGGCTGAAATGTACCGCTTCATATTAGGAACATTTTAAAGGGGAGGGTGTTCTTTCCTTGAAATTAAGATCTTTAACTCCTAATGTGACAGCAGTTTAAATGCATAGCAATTAAAACGTCTCCAGTAAAGTAAAATGCTTATCACTGAAACTTTATTGCACCCATGGGACGGGGGGGGGGGGGGGAGGAACGATCATGTATTTGAAGATGTTTTCCAGAAAAGCCGACCAAAGATGAGTGGACAGCGAACTTAATGTAAAATAATGGCATATGCCTCATCTACAGAGGAAGCAGAATAGAGTTGCAGCCTGTGTAGCTTCAGGCTGCAGGGGAGGGTCATATTTTTAAATGTTCCCATGTGTGGGTTTTTTAAAATAAAATAATAAAATAAGCACAAAAGGGAATGGGATAGAACCTTTCTTCCCCACAACAAACACTGTGTGAGGTGAGTGGGGCTGAGAGACTTCAAAGAAGTGTGACTGGCCCAAGGTCACCCAGCAGCTGCATGTGGAGGAGCGGGGAATCGAACCCGGTTCACCAGATTACGAGACTACCACTCTTAACCACTACACCACACTGGCTCTCATGGTCAAGAATGATGGGAGCGATGATCCAAGAGGCTCCTGCATCCCTTTTCTAATCCCTCATTCTGTATCGGACCAGCAGCAGTTATACTCAGGCTGGGAAGTAGCTTAAAAAGGCAACAAATCCTTTGCACAGCTAGGAATAAGAATAAGAAAGGAATAAGAAAGGTAGAGGATCCCTGGATGGTTAAGTCCAGTCAAAGGCGACTACGGGGTTGCGGTGCTCATCTCGTTTCAGGCAGAGGGAGCCAGTGTTTGTCCACAGACAGCTTACTGGGTCATGTGGCCAGCATGACTAATCCGCTTCTGGCGCAATGGAATACCGTGACAGAAACCAGAGCGCACAGAAATGTCATTCCCGTCACAGTGGTACCTCTTTATCTACTTGCACTGGCATGCTTTCGAACTGCTAGGTTGGCAGGAGCTGGGACAGAGCAACGGGTGCTCAACCTGTTGTGGGGATTTGAACCACCAACCTTCCAATCGGCAAGCCCAAGAGGCTCAGTGGTTTAGACCACAGTTACACCCTAATAATAATAATAATAATAATAATAATAATAATGCTAAGCAGAGTTTGGTATGGTTTCAAATTGGATGGGGGACTGTCTGTTGCGATTCCTGCATTGCAGGGGTTTGGGCAAGATGAGTCTCAGGGTCCCTTCCAATTCTATGATTCTACAATTTGTGTCTGGCATGATGCTAAAGCACATTGACAGCTAAGCTCGATCTTTTTGTGCTCACATTGTAAAAATAAATAAAATTCCCCCTTCTCTCTGTACTCAGGATTAAATATTCTGACCCATTTGAGTGACCCACTTCATACAGCTGGCCAAGTAGACATTGGTGTGTGAAAGCTGATGTCATAATAACCTTTTCAGTCTCTGTGACATCACAATCCGTTTTTTACTGAGGTGGCAGCCCTGCAGTCTGGCGTGGACTCCCTCAGACATTGGTGCTGGTAAATCTAACATGACCAAATGCTTCCTGGAGAATAGAAGAAGACACCATGGAGAATTAAGATGCCACAGAGAAGGCTAGGAGATGAAAATGCATTTTGAGTATCTCTCTTTTGCTTGAAGTGCTACGGCCACCTCAGTGGGGAAAACTGGGCCACTGTGGACCAGGTCACAGCACCTTAACAGGGTATGCTATTATCCAAGTGCAGCAGCCAATCACAGGATCAGGCCCTTAGGATGAGCTTCATCCAATGTTAGTCAAAGTAGAACTATTGGAATGAATGCCCATGACTATCTTGGGTCCATTCATTTCAAGGGGTTTGCTGTGAGTAAAATTGCGAAATGCAATCCCATACAGAGGTACCTTGGGTTACAGACGCTTCAGGTTACAGACACTTCAGGTTACAGACTCCGCTAACCCAGAAATAGTACCTCAGGTTAAGAACTTTGCTTCAGGATGAGAACAGAAATCGTGCTCCGGTGGCAGCGGGAGGCCCCATTAACTGAAGTGGTACCTCAGGTTAAGAACAGTTTCAGATTAAGAACGGACCTCCAGAACGAATTAAGTTCTTAACCCGAGGTACCACTGCATTATTTTAATTTGAAATATTTTATTTTAACAAACAAAACAAAAGGGGAAATGATCTATAATGAATGGAAAAGGTTGTTTAAAATAACATGGGGGGGGGGACCAGGAGAAGCTTCGCTTTTGGGAATTATAGGGACAGAACTATATAGGTTCATGGGTTGCCTTATGACTGTCACAGGGACAAGTACAGGTGGCCATTGCTACTCTTGTCCTAATTACCTTCTCTCTTCTTCTCCAAATGCTGGGTGCTTTCTCCTGTCCTTCCTCTCTTCTTCTGTAGTCTCCTCTCAGCTGTTCTCCTGCCACTTTGCCCATCAGTTGCTGCCTAGTCCATCTCTTCTCTCTACTCTGCCCTCAACCTGCGACAGCTAGTGGGCTTTGAAGGCTCACCATTGAATTTGGTGTGCCAGGAAACACCTGCATCTACCATCTGCACACACAGCCTGCTGCGATCTGGTTTTTTCCTCTCCTCTCCTGGCCACTGTGACCTCATGAGGATGCTGCCTCCCTGAAGGAGAGACAGAGAGACTGGTCATTGTGACCTCATGTTGATAATGGCCAATGAAGGAGAGAGACTGGTCATTGTGTCCTCGTGCTGATGTTGTCCACCTGAAGGAGAGAGATTGGCCTTTATGATCTCATTCTGGTGCTGATAATAATATGAATGATGAATAATAACACAGGGCATTAGAGGAACATTATTTGGGAATTATAGGGACAGAACTGCCCAAACTGTATAGAAATTTATTCATGGATGTGACTACAGCAGCAAAAATGTTGCTTGCCCCAGAATGGAGAGAAGCAGAAGTCCCAGAAAAGGAAGAATGGACACAAAAACTTATGGAATATGCAGAAATGGTGAAACTTACCAGGAGAATAAGAATCCAAGATCACAAACTTTTTATAAAAGAATGGAAATCGTTTATTGGATATTAACAGGTAAATTGTAAACAGATAAGAACATTGGCAGGATTATTGTAATAACCTGCAGTTTTATAAGAGTATGTATTTAAAGTAGATGAATCAATGGGCAAATTAAGTTAATTTGGATTTGCAGAAGATATTAAAAAATAAATTTAAGAAACCACAGAATGAGGGGGGGGAGGAAGTCAAGTTTTGAAATGTTAAAATGATTGTGAAATTAGTGAAATGTATAAACCTGAAAATCCTAAATAAAATTTAAAAAAGAAAAGAAAAGAGGGGAAAACCAAAGGACCAGGGGATATATATGGACTGAGATCCTGGGGTTGATCAGCCAACCACAAGAGGCAGGAAGTAGGAGGAACCCACCCATTGCATTGTTTCCAGCAGAGACAGATTGGCCTCACTTCCTCTTGATTGTACAAAAAAGCTACCCCAAAGATCGGCTGTGCTGATGTATTTGTTGACAGTAAGGCAGTAGCCCGAACACAGCTGCAGCATGTACCCTGGTTATATGTGGCTTTAAAAGTTTGTTCTGTGTAGCAGAACAAATTTAACCAAGGTGGGGCCTGAGCACAAGATTTGGACACCAGCCTGTTAGGGGAAGCCAAAACAAACACTTAAAACAAATGTAACACTTTGCATAGCCCTTTGTGCTAATTATCTGCAGGTTCCCACATTAACCCACAATAACCAAAATACACACATGGCAAAAGGACACTGTGGTATTTTATTCCAGGCTCACTTGTGCAGGTGAAAGTCATTTATATCATTTAGGAGGGAGGGAAAGTGAAGGGGTCTAATGCTCCTAATGTTATCCTCTGAATCCTAAATGTTGCATTGTTTCCTTAGCTTCCCTATGATTATGCTGTAGGGCTTTCGGCACATCGTCGCAGATTCTCCCTCTGTTTCTCAGCACACGATGCCTGCAGATATAACCCAAGCGACAGGAAGACATCTGCATTCCATTGAGCTCTGGATCTTTAGCAGGTTCTAGTAATGTATGTACAGTAACAGGTGGCGTCATGTGAAATTTCTTCTGCACATGTACCTAGTTGAGCATCAGTATGCTGTCAGCTGGGGACACGGGTGGTGCTGTGGGTTAAACCACAAGAACCTAGGGCTTGCCGATCAGAAGGTCGGCGGTTCGAATCCCCACGACAGGGTGAGCTCCCGTTGCTCTGTCCCTGCTCCTGCCAACCTAGCAGTTCGAAATCATGTCAAAGTGCAAGTAGATAAATAGGTACCGCTCCGGTGGGTACCTATGGCGTTTCCGTGCGCTGCTCTGATTTCGCCAGAAGCAGCTTAGTCATGCTGGCCACATGACCTGGAAGCTGTACGCCGGCTCCCTCGGCCAATAAAGCGAGATGAGCACCACAACCCCAGAGTCAGCCACGACTGGACCTAATGGTCAGGGGTCCCTTTACCCTTTACCTTTACTATGCAGTCAGCTGCTCCCAGCTGGTTGCCCAGGAAAGTATAGAGACATGGAAAAGTTTCTTACCATCCTTTTTTATTTTAATCTTCACAGAGAGAGGCTATAGAACCCAGCTTTTTGGATAATGGTGTTGTCCCGAGTGAATCTCCACCCCCCATCTCTCCCACTTCTTCATTCATCACCTCTACAGGTGCTGCTAGGTGCCCTCTGTCTTTGACCTCTTTGCTCTCCTACTTTTAAGGCTTGCCAGGTTCAGGGAGATGGAGGGTCTGGAATCCTTTCTAATGACAACATGTCAGCTGGGTGTTGTCCCAGCTCTCCCATGATTTCCCAGCTTTGCCCCTCATCTGCCTCTGAGCTGCTACCTCCCTCAAACCCCTGTTGTAAATCTATACTGTCTCCCTCTTCCTCCTTCCTAGAAGGGTCAGGATGCTGTCCAGGTTTTGACTGCTGATGGACAACTTCAGGCCCACCTTGCCCTGCTGTTCTCTTCCATCATTTGGTTATGTATCTTTCAACTGGACTTGGACTCCTCAAATCCGAGACTCCTTCTGTCCTCAGTTGTTGGCATCTGTCTGTCTAGGGGGGAGACAATGGAGGAGTGCACCTCTTGAGGGTGAAGTCAAAACTGTTGGAAGGTTGCCTGTCATGGCTGTAGAGACCGATACAGGAGAGACATATTTTGCTGCAGCTGGAACAGATGAAGGCATGTGGTTTTGCTGCCAATGGCATTTCTTCTCAGTTGTAAAGTAGGTTATGAGGCCAGCCTATTCTCAATGGTACCTTGAGGTGTTTGAAATGGAACCTATGACCTTCTGAAAGCCACCACTTTCTACGCCATAACTGCTGAGTTTTATATATGCTCCTCGTGCTAAGATTTTCTTTCTGCGATTACGCCAAACTAGCATGTTCAGTGTGATTGAGAGGATCTTCATTATATTGTGAATAATCTGAGTTTTGCATTTGTTTTCAACATCAGTGCAATTTTGTTTGTTTGTTTATCCTTTGTTGCATATTGCCCTGGGCTCTGTGGAAGGCTGTTTTATAAATACAGTGAAATCATAATAACAATGATAATAATAATGTTAATATTAAGTATAGAGTTCAGGAAATGAGGAGGAGGTTGTGGTTTCTCTCTGTGCCCACTCCAAAAGCTCTGCTTAAATTAAACGAATATTTCATTCGCATGGGGAACCTCTTTTCCTCATTTCAATAACAAATTGAGGGTGGAACAGGGAGGGGAGAACAAAACAGGGAAAACAAAACTCACATTTTTTCGATGTTTGATTTGTGCACAGAGCAGGGATTCGGATTCTGCCAGAGAAAACTGGAAGATGTAAAATGCATTTCAGGGGTTTATTGGACTAACCAGCCAAGCGCATGTGAGGAGAGACAAATAAAGGAAAACCTAGGTTGGCTACCTCCAGGTTAGGGCCAAGCCAAATGTTCTCCATGTTCTATATTTGACAAAAGTACCAATTTCTTTTAAATCTGTTTCCACGTTCCATGGTCTTTTCGCTCTTCCATCTTAACATTTTGGAAACATAAGCTAACTGCATATGCCACACTTTCACCGATCCCATCTACCCCCTACTAATACATTATGGCACCATTTTTTCCTCCTTGTGTGATTGCAGCTAGCAGTTCAAAAGCATGTCAAGTGCAAGTAGATAAACAGGTACCACTCCGGTGGGAAGGTAAACGGCGTTTCCATGCGCTGGTTTACCAGAAGCAGCTTAGTCATGCTGGCCACATGACCCGGAAGCTGTCTGTGGACAAACGCTGGCCCCCTCAGCCAATAAAGCAAGACGAGCGCTGCAACCCCAGAGTCGTCCGCGACTGGACCTAACAGTCAGGGGTACCTTTACCTTTTTAGGGGTCAATGTTATGTTTTGTGCAGCAAAGATATATTTTTTAAAAAAATTACGATTTTACTGGATTACAAAAGTACGTGCATTGTCTCTTTTTTCAGGTCATAGAGTCTTTTCATAAAGCTATGGATCACTATGAAGACTCTCTTTTTACATACCCATGGAAAAGAGGATGAGTCCTGGAAAAATATCATACATGGCATCCTGACGTTTTCTACAGATCACTTGCATTCAATGTGAGACATTAAGTTATTTCCCTAATTTTGAACTGGCAGATAAGCTGAGGATTCGCCTTAGGAGGACGGTGCCCCTTTCAGGATTAAGAAAGTTCATTGTATGGAGGAGAAGGAAAAGAAGAAAATACACGGCCTGAAAGAAATACACATGTTTCTCAAGCCTCAAAATATGGTGCATCTGTAGGCATCTGTGGGCATGTGGGCACAGGTGAGAGAAAAAGGGGATACATTCCCACCACGCTGACAGATCCTGTTAGGGGAAGGCATTATCAAGAGAAGGAACGGAACAGCTGCAGAGCTTGTGAGGGCTCTCATTCTCCTGGACCCTGAAGGGAAGGAGCCAGAGAGCACATGAGCCAAGGCCCCCCCCCCCCAAAAAGGGAGCACTGCCAGGCTATTCAGCCCTGGGGCAATGGAAGGAGCCAAGGGAGCGAAGGCGGGAAATTATATTCTGTTCCTTGTTTATACCACAAGATGCAAGCAAGATCTACTTAGCCTGGAAAACATATTCTTATTTAATCCTGGATATTTTTGTTCTAGAAATGAGGAAGGAACAGTGTGGTGGGGCTGGCGTTTTACTTCAGTCAAAAATTCTCTTGTGTTTTCCTGCGTTAACATCTAGAGGCTTTTTCAGACACCTTCATGGCGAACTTTCTTCACGGGGCTGTCAAGAAGGTATCCATTTATTCCTGTACCCTCCAACATTTCCCTGACATTGAAATTGCCCGGACACTGAGGGCCTTCTGGCAGTTCCCTCACTGCGAGAGGCCAAGTTACAGGGAACCAGGCAGAGGGCCTTCTCGGTAGTGGCGCCCTCCCTGTGGAACGCCCTCCCATCAGATGTCAAAGCGATAAACAACTACCTGACATTCAGAAGACATCTGAAGGCAGCCCTGTTCAGGGAAGTTTTTAATATGTGACATTTTAGTGTATTTTCCATCTTTGTTGGAAGCCGCCCAGAGTGGCTGGGGAAACCCAGCCAGATGGGTGGGGTACAAATAATAAATTATTATTACTACTACTACTACTACTACTACTACTACTACTACACCCATCTGACTGGGCAGCTTCCAACACATATAAAAAAAATAGTAAAACTATACAGGGCTGTATAGTCTTCTATAGTTTAGAAGACTTCAGATGTCTTCTAAAGTCTATATAGTTACTTATCTCCTTGACTTGGGGGTTGCATAACTCCACTGCCTCCAACATTTCTCCAATGAAAATAGGGACATCCTAAGGAAAAACGGGGCATTCCGGAATCAGATCAGAAACTGGGGTGGCTTCTGTAAATCTGGGACTTTCCCCGGAAAATAGAGACACTTGGAGAGTCTGGAATGACAATTGATGAGGCTTGTTCAATGGCTTTATGATGGAAAATCATTTCATTAGCCTCTAGGTTGAGTGGAAAAGAGGAGTGGAAAACCTCAGGAGTGAATTGTGTCCCCCCAGAACACTCTTTCTGGTCCTCAAGCCAACTTCCTTTTCAGCCTCACCTCATCTCCACAGATGACACTTTTCAGTGGCAACACTTTTTCCTTGAGTGCTTCAACTGGCCTGAAATGCATCCTTGAACTGTGATTGTGACTCTTGTTTCCCTGGATAGAGGTGTGTGTTTGTGTATGTTTGTAGAAACAACCTACTGTACAAAAGTAAAATTTACATTAGTTTTTCAGCTCCCTGTTGCCTCTGGTCTCTCTCACCACACAGGCATGTGGCCCTTGACGGTCACCCAGAAAGGAACCTGACCTTCATTTTGAAGAAGTTGGAATTTTTTTTAAAAAAAAAAAACCCAATAACTTGCTTTGCATGATTAAACATTTCCCCATACTGGGCTTTGTGAAGGAAAGTGGGTTATACTGGAAAAGTCCTTTTCAAGTAGCGCTTCCCTTTGCTACGCAGTTTGCCCATCCACATCCCAGTGGCTCTAATAAGGCCATAATTAGGAGGGCTTGCCGATCAGAAGGTTGGTGGTTCAAATCCCCGCAACGGGGTGAGCTCCCGTTGCTCAGTCTCTGCTCCTGCCAACCTAGCAGTTTGAAAGCACGTCAAAGTGCAAGTAGATAAATAGGTACCTCTCCGGCAGGAAGGTAAGCGGCGATTCCATGCACTCCTCTGGTTTGCCAGAAGTGGCTTATTCATGCTGGCCCCATGACCTGGAAGCTGTACGCCGGCTCCCTCGGCCAATAAAGCGAGATGAGCACTGCAATCCCAGAGTCGTCCACGACTGGACCCAACAGTCAGGGTCCCTTTACCTTTAGGAGGGGGCCACAAAACTCATTGAAACATTTAACATTTCAATGGAAGCATATATAAGCATTCCACACATAACTCGGATCCCCTGAGTGCAGAGCAGGAAATGGATGTCGAAGAACTGTGTGACAAGGGAGACATGGGAATGCAGAGTTAAGGAAGAAGAAGTACAGTGGCACCTCAGGTTACAGACGCTTCAGATTACAGACTCCGCTAACCCAGAAATAGTACCTCGGGTTAAGAACTTTACCTCAGGATGAGAACAGAAATTGCGCGGTGGTGTGGCAGCAGTGGGAGGCCCCATTAGCTGAAGTGGTACCTCAGGTTAAGAACGGTTTCAGGTGAAGAACGGACCTCCAGAACGAATTAAGGACTTAACCCGAGGTACCACTGTAGTGCTGTGTACGCATCATATGTTTAATGCACATTAAAAACACACAGAGCAGACCCCTCAGGTGTCCCAGTTTCGTCGGGACATCACAAAGTGACAGAAGCCGCCCTGGCTTCTGTTCCCAATCCCAAAAGCCCTGATTTTGCTCACCTGCGCTGGTCATGCCAGACTGAGGGACCAAGAGATGGGCATCAGGAGATTTGGCAGAGGCTGAGGCAGCCTTCCACTAAGCTGCGCCAGGCTGTGCCTCTTCTCCCGGTGCTCACGAAAGGCTAAGCTGAAACCCATTCTCATTTCAGAAGCTTTTAACGTTTGAAGTTTTACTGTTTGCCTTTTTTTTTTATCCTATAATTCCTCATCTTTTCGAGGGGAAGATTTTCCGCTTCACATTTCTTACGTTGTGAAGTTGCTCGCAGAGCCCTGCGGACAGACTGTAAATGATTTGTCTCCCCCGACTGTGTCAAAACCCTGTCATGAAAAACAGGGAATAAGTAAATAAAGGCATGGTTTTGTTCTTCAAAGGGAAGCAACAAGCAAAAAACGTCCCTTTGGAGTTTCCTCTTTGCTGCGCAAGGAATTAAAAGAGCACAAAATAGCATCGAAGGAGAAGTGGAGGAACCGATCTGCCAGCTACACTTCCTGCCTCCTTCCCTTTATAAGGTGCCAGCTCCTTCTGTTGAGTTGCATAATTCCAGCCTGCAATTCTTGCAGACCAGGCCGTGTGTGTGTTTGAATAACAGTCTTAAGCATACAGACTTGGAAATAAGTCGCATAGAACTCAACAGGGCTACCCTCCAGCAAGCAGGACTGGCAGGGAAAAAAGGATGTCTGCCTCTTTGATCTTTCCATTGAATTAAAGCAACCTAGTAATTTATTCATTTTATTTCAATGTTTATAAACCACACTTTCATTTTAAAAAGGTGGTGTGCAACACAAAAACAATATATATCTATGAAAATCAATAAAGACTGGTTGGTTTTTTGGGGGGTGGGGATCTGGTTACAGTACAGTTTTCAAATACTTCTAAAACAGTGGTGCCCAAACTTGGCCCTCCAGCTGTTTTTGGGACTACAATTCCCATCATCCCTGGCCACTGGTCCTGTTAGCTAGGGATAATGGGAGTTGTGGTCTCGAAACAGCTGGAGGGCCAAGTTTGGCCACCCCTGGTTTAAAAGAAAGCAAGAATGATTCCTGCTGGACATCTATTGGTAAGAAGTTCCTCAGGGCAGGACCTACCACACTGAAGTTTTGGACCCTGGTAAGGGTTGACCAGATCTCAGAGGTGTGGGGGACCACCAAAAAGTGCTCCATTCAAAGATCTCTGTGATCAAAGGTGAAGCATAAGGAAATACTTACGCAAAGCGCAACGTAACTACTTATGAAAATGTTCCCTGCCTGGAAGTTTAGGCTGGTTAGTTAGCCTTCATCTGCCCCATCTGCAACAAAACTTGTGTAATGATCTCATGTAATGATCTCAAACCCTGGTAAGAAGTAATGACTCTCCTGCAATTTTATGATGTTTATTTACAAAAGAAACATCCAGAGCCCAGCTTCTCACCTGCTTGCATTTACGTTTGTTGGTCAGTCTGAAGTTTCGCCCCTCCCGCAGCAGGAAGGACACCAGACTCCCGCCTTTTCCCTCTTGCCCTTCCGTCGCCTTCTGATTTTATCCGAACGCCTAGAACGGGGAGGAAGAGGTTGACCACCTTCCTCCTCCCCACTCTGACTCAACCCAGACTCAGACATCTGCTTATCTGCTGGTTGCCTAGCAACGTTCTGGCTGCCTTCCAACTCTCCCTCTGCTTGAGAGCTAATAGAGTCTTCTCCAAAAAGGGTCTGGCTGCTCTCTCTCGATTCTGTCAGCCAGTTCTCATCTGCAGAATCAGACCCTCGTTCACTTAGTTCAATCTCTGAGTCTAGCTCATCCCCTGCGCTCTGGGTGGCCATGTTCCTGACAACATGTCTCTTCTGTATTAGCCTCTGTGGACACAAACCGTCCAACAGTTTGACTTCACCCCCAAAGGCACATTCTTCCGTTGTCTCCCAAGACAGATGGATGCCAACCAACACCACGTCCCTCTTCGCCAGGGGTAGAGAACCCGTGGCCCTCCAGATGTTTCTGGACTACAATTCCCATCACCCCTGACCTCTGGAATCCAAGAACATCTGGAGGCACTACATTTCCCAACTCTACCCTACGGAAAGCCCAGATTTCCTAATAATTTTTATAGTGCATGAATAAAGGTAAAAGGAAGAAGTGGGATTCATGTTCCAAAGCTTGCGCACAGCCAAGAAAACATCTATATATTTTATCTTTGCCGCCAAAAAACCAGCTATAATGTTTGTCCATGAAGTTTCTTCAGAAGCCAGCTGAGTAATAAAGGAAGAATTTGATTGCAGTAGGATGAGGCCATATAGAATTGCTGCCAGGACTCTTGGCTCCTGCTTGACTTAATTGTCCTACACATCACAACATGCCTTGGCCACAGCGCAAATTATTTTCCCCATACCATGAAAGTCTGCCTGTCATTACTGGATCCTGTGACTGACATCAGCGGGAGCTCTTCTGGAAGCGAGGATTAGGCATAGAAATGAAATTGCCCTGATTAAGGCTTCGCCACAGAACCCCTCTGATAGATGCTTGATAGAAATGACAGTTCAAAAGACTCCCTACTAGCGTCCATGGGCAGCAGCAAGAGACTTGGCATCACAGCAGGGACCACCGCTGATGCCTGCTCTAAGCCTCCTCGGGAGTAAAATCCAGGCCCCATACTTCTAACAGCACTGGATAACTGGGTCTGCCTACTCTTTGAATTTCCCATAATGCCCCAAAACAACACGGCATTGGGGCATTGTGGGAAATTAAGTGGCACCTCTATCTTCTTCTTTATACTTTTCAAGTTTATACATTTCACAAATTTTACAATCATTTTAAAATTTCAAAGCTTGACTTTCTCCCCTTCCTGAGGTTCCTTAAATTTATTTTTAATATCTTCTGCATATCCAAATTAACTTAACTTGCTCATTTATTCATCTTCTTTAAATATATACTCTTATGAAATGGCAGGTTATTACAATAATCCTGCCAATGTTCTTATCTGTTTGCAATTTATCTGTAAATATTCCATAAATCATTTCCATTCTTTTTTATTATATACCGGTATATATATATATATATATATATATATATATATATATATTCTTGATTTCTTATTCTTCTGTTAAGTTTCACCATTTCTGCATGTTCCATAAGTTTTTGTATCCATCTTCCTTTGCTGGGACTTCTGCTTCTTTCCATTTTGGGGCAAGTAGCATTTTTGCTGCTGTAGTAGCATACATAAATAAATCTCTATACAATTTAGGTGGTTCTGTCCCTATAATTTGTGAAAGAGAAGCTTCTGGGTTGTTTTTTTACAAATATTATTTTATGCAACCTTTTCCATTCATTATATATCATTTCCCCTCTTGTTGCTTTTTTTAAAATATTTTAAAAAAAACAATATGGGATTGCATTTTGCAATTTTACTCACATATTTTATGTAAAATATGCAGGGATTGATACTATGCAAAATGAACCATGGAAAGAGAAGAAGGGAAGTCACTTGATATTTTAAGGATGTTTAAATGAGTGTTCAAATTTATAAAACAGAAATTTTAATTTAAAAAATTATGTAAAAAGAAAGAAAGAAAACTATGTTTCTATTGTCTCCCAAGGCAGGAGATTGGTGTGGAACTTTATGGCCAAGATTTTCAAAGACTGGAGGTATCAAAGCCTGACATCCCCTTGGTGCCAATATAATCTCACTGTTTGTGACATCTCATTTGCAGACAGTGCACATTTTGAATCCACAAAGCCATCCTGCTTAGAAGGATGCCCCAACCATCATTCAGATTTAATGTCAAATGTTGTCAGTGAGGCTCAGTTTTCAAATCATAAATCTGTGTCCCATGGCACTGGTTTAAGGCCTGCGGATACACCTTCTAGATTGGAGCAGCTTATACTTTTACCAGCTAAGCTAATTTCCTAACCTCTTTCCTGACCCATACATACATCATGCATGAGGTTCATGATTTATTAAGCTGCCCTGTCAGACCTGTTTCCTTGAATTAATAAAGTATGCTGACCAAAAAGTGACTGACCTGACCCTTTAAGAAGATGTCTGAGAGGCTTTGATGTGTGTATCTGTGTCAACAATACACTTCCACAAAGCCCACACATGTGTATGCATGTGTACATATGGTTTGTAGCGGGCAGCATGTGTCTCTCCATTAGTTGTGGTGCCTCAAGGAACTACCCAGCTAAACAGAATCAATAGAAATTTAGGTAACCTTCAAATGACACATTTACCCATTTATAGGCGGCCTGTTCAACGTTTGCCTTAGATAGCCAGGTAGCTAGGAGAGGAGACTTTCCCCCCAAGGCAGAATATGACCCAGCCACCTATTAAACAAGACGTGCTACTCATTTCCTGTTCATAGGTAGCTATTATTTTAGTGGTGAGTTACTGCTATGTGTCTTCTTCCTCACTATGCATGCCCTTAAGAAGATGTGCTGTCTGAAGGAGGGTCTCTAAATTTCTACAGTTTCCACAACCAACAAATACTCTGCATTCTTCAGCTAGCATAACATAGGCAGCTTGCACCCAATGGGATAAATGAGCTGATACGTTGTGGTGGTTAAGAATGTGAGTGGCTAGCAGGAAAATCAGCCTGGATAGCTCAGTTGGTTAGAGCATGGTGCTGATAAAGCCAAGGTTGTAGGTTCGATTCCCATATGGGACAGCTCCAGGGGGTTGAACTGGATGACATAATGAGCTGCTCTGGTCCTGTGTGGTTGTCCAGGGTGTGCAGAACATACACCACCACAGGCACCAGTCCCGATGTGTAATCAGGATCCTGAGGGAAAAACCAGTTTAGGATATGAATTGCAAGTTGTGAGGAACAGCTAAAGAACCCCATGTGTAAGTGGTCTCAGCTGGTTGACCTTGGTCCAATTCTGCAAGTTGCTGAACAATCACGGCGGCATCTGGTCTGAGACACCAAGGAGGACCTTGGTCAGAGAGAATTTGCTAAGGATGCCAACATCACAGGAGCATGACCCCAGTAATTTTCGGTCCTGTAGAGTGATTTCAGATACAGTGGACGCTGGGGTTGCGAACATGATCCGTGTGGGATGCATGTTCGCAACTCACAGCATTCGCAACCCATGTCTGCACACGTGCGGGTTGCGAATTGGCGCTTCTGTGCATGTGCAAAGCACAATTTAGTGCTTGTGTGCATGTGCAACTGCCGAAACCCGGAAGTAACCTGTTCTGGTACTTCCGGGTTTCGGCGGTCCGTAACCCGAAAAAATGCAAGCTGAAGCAGCTGTAACCCGAGGTATGACTGTATTGTATTACAGGTGTGTGTGTATATATATGCAGAAAGAGGGAAAAAACATATGTGGTTGATATGTTAAGGGGTGAGATGATAGCCATGTTCAAATATATAAAAGGATGTCACATAGAGGAGGGAGAAAGGTTGTTTTCTGCTGCTCCAGAGAAGCGGACACGGAGCAATGGATCCAAACTACAAGAAAGAAGATTCCACCTAAACATTAGGAAGAACTTCCTGACAGTAAGAGCTGTTTGACAGTGGAATTTGCTGCCGAGGAGTGTGGTGGAGTCTCCTTCTTTGGAGGTCTTTAAGCAGAGGCTTGACAACCATATGTCAGGAGTGCTCTGATGGTGTTTCCTGCTTGGCAGGGGGTTGGACTCGATGGCCCTTGTGGTCTCTTCCAACTCTATGATTCTATGAGTCTATGATTCTATGATTCTATGATTCTATGATCCTTATGTCATAGCTTTCGCAGCCAAGCCTATAAACTCACAGACTTCTGAGTCAGGTGTATGCAATGATGAGGATGTCTTTACCGGAAAGTGAGAGCTGATGTTCCTAGATAGTGATACAGACATATGACAGGGATGATGTATAGGAATCATGACATGAGATGGTGAAAGATGCGTTACTCATCACCGTGAGGGAGTTATGCAAGTCAGGCCAAATGAGCAGCAGCGGAAAGCATGTTCAGCGAGTGTAAAATGACACTGCCACACACGGTTCTCCAAAACTATTAAAGAATTGCCTGGAGTTTTTTTATTATTATTATTTGTCAGGGGTTCAGGAGCAGAGGCACAGGATAGGGAGGAAATGGAGAGCGAGGGGGAGGAGTCCGAAGGAAATGTCAGCGATGACAGCGGTCCGAGGTCTCTGAGTCTTTCCAGTGAATCGGAGGATTCACAAAAAGGGGCTCCCATGGTCAGGGCAAGGGGAGTGCCCAGGGGGGCACCTCAGGAAGAAGGGGCCAGAGGGGACTCAGAGAGCAGCAGTTGGAAATCCGGACCAGCGTCCACACCAGAGTGCAGTAGGGGGGAGGAGTCCCAGGCATCGGGATCAGGCGGCGCGCCACCAGCGGGAGAACATGAGGCAGGATTGACCACGCCTCCGTCGGGGAGCGAGGAAACGGTCAAGAGGAAGGTTAAAAGCTGCGCGCGCGCGCCAAGTTCAAATGTACAGGAGAGCAGCACAGTTGGCAGCCCGGATAGGGAGCCGGGTCCTAAAGCCCGTCGAAGAGAGAGGGAGGAGTCAGGGGGGGTCAACGTCTGCGTCGGAAGAGTCCAGGAAAGAAGGGACCCAGGGGGGTAGCAGGACCCAGAGGAGAAAGGAGAGAAGGAAGAGGTGGAGTAAGGTTAGAGTCTTAAACTGGTGTACAGGGGGCGGAGATTCAGATGGAGCTTCGCCGGTCTAAACCCTAGACGTAGAGCTGGGGCGCTGCGGCTTGGAAATGGAAACTGTACTTCAATAAAGACTTTTGTACATTACTACCGGCTAGCGTTGGTCCTCTGTGAGCTGGGACCAGGAGCCAGCTCTGACATTATTGATGTGCTTTTTCCGGTCACACAGAAAGTTGCCTTGTCCTGAGTCAGGCCATTGGTCCATCTACACCAGCATTGTCCACACGGACAGGCAGCATCTGTCCAGGGGTTCAGACAGAGGCCAATCCCAGCCATTCCTGGTGATACCAGGAAATGAAATTGGCGCCTTCTGAATGCAATACTGATGCTCTACCACTGAAATGCATCCCCTTTCCCCACACTAAGAAGGACACAATTTTAAGACGAATAAATAAATCTTAGCTATGTTTTGGGGTATGTTTTGGGGTAGTAGCCTAGTGCTTCGACAGTGTCAAAGCAATGATTCTTCAACATCAACTTCGTTGGACTGGTCATGTTGTGCGGATGCCTGATTGTCGTCTTCCAAAGCAACTACTCTATTCCGAACTTAAAAATGGAAAGTGTGATGCTGGTGGTCAACCAAAGAGGTTTAAAGATGTTCTTCAGGCAAATCTTAAAAAATGTAGTACAGTGGTACCTCGGGTTACAGACGGTTCAGGTTACAGACTCCTCTAACCCAGAAATAGTACCTCGGGTTAAGAACTTTGCTTCAGGATGAGAACAGAAATCGCGCAGCGGCAGTGTGGCGGCAGCGGGAGGCCCCATTAGCTAAAGTGGTACCTCAGGTTAAGAACAGTTTCAAGTTAAGAACGGACCTCCAGAACGAATTAAGTTCTTAACCCGAGGTACCACTGTATAAACACCGAGAACTGAGAAACATTGGCCTGCGAGCGCTCCAACTGGAGAACAGCCTTTACCAAAGGTGTCATGGGCTTTGAAAATCCTCGAACTCAGGACAAAAGGGAGAAACGTGCTAAGAGGAAAGCACACTTGGCAAACCCTTGTCATGATCAACTCCTGCCCAGAAACCAATGCCCCCACTGTGGAAGGATGTATGGATCAAGAATTGGCCTCCACAGTCACTTATGGGCTCACTGTTAGAACCGTGTTTATGGAAGACAATCTTACTCGGCTACGAGTGATCACCAAAGAAGAAAACCAGTAGCCTCATCATGAGCAACTCGGGGTGTGTGTGTCTGAGCCCCACCCCTGAATTCCTGTCCCTTTCGTTTCCACAGCTCTTTCCCCCATAAGCCTATGACCCCCACCCCAGGTAGCCCTCCGTCCACAAAGCTTATGAGGCCAGAACTGCTTCACTTCTGAGTCATATATCACATCTATATACAGGTATATTTTGCTTTGCATAAATGAAAATACACAGCTGTTTGATGCCTCTAGCCCTTGGAGGGAGATAAACATTTGGCATGGTGCATTTTTAAAGCCCACAAAAAGACCCCCAACATCTTCAAGAGTCGTTCTTGCTGTTTTGTATTGTTTAGAGAGGCAGGAATTGTAAAAGATATATCCTCTTTCCTTCCTTGCTTTTTTTTTAATTAAAAAAAAGATAGAGACTATTGTATTGATCCCTCCAACACATAAACATTTTATTTAATTTAGATTATTTCCATCTCACCTTCCCGCAGAGCATTCTGCAAGGTGGTTAACATAAAAATATAGGGTTGTGTTCAACTGCGTCCCTCTGCTTGGGGAAGGCTACTTAATCCAGAGAAGGCTTCTGTTCACAAAAAAGGAGATGAGGTGATTTTTGCTGATTCTCCCTTCCTTCTAACCCCCCTGCACCCCTCTCAAAAGCTGCTAAAGAAGGTTGAGGATCCTTTGGGACAGTGTTATCGGTGTCACTGTGGGATATGATTTTGAAACTGTGTCAAAATCTTCTATCAGTGCCAGATTTATGTATAGGCTAAGTAGGCTGAAGCCTAGGGCCTCTGAGTCTAGGGGGCCTCAGCAGACTGCCCTCTCCCCAGTGCCGCAGTCTCCCCTCTCCCAAAATTGCAAACCCAATACTTCATGTGAGGGCAGGGCAACTCGGGCTTCTAAATCTATGGGGCCTCGCCAGCCTGCCCGCTCCCCCACGTCGCAGTCTCCCCTCTCCCAAAATTGTAAACCCAAGACTTCATGCAAGGGCAGGGCAACTCAGACCCAGCAACTATAAGACTCAGGGCTAGCCAGTGGGGCCCCATTTGAAGCAGTGGGGCGCAACTTGATTTTTTAAATATATATTTTTGGTAGGGCCCCAGTTCACAGCCAAAGTCTGCAAAATCTTATAGATATAAATAAAATCCATCTACATTGCCCTGGTGCAGGGGCCCCTTTAGGAGCAGCACACAGGGCCCAAGTTGGCCCAATTGCTCCAATTGCCTTAAGGTCAGCCCTGATGAGACTGTGCAGGGGTTGGACTGACAAGCCCTGCACCTTCTAGCTCCCTGGTGTCACTATTCTGAGTACAGAGTCAAGGACTTGCTATGGAAATAAAGGGGGGCACTTATTGGAAATCAGTTTTGTCACCTCTTCCCCCCCAAACCCTGAGACAATGAGCCCAGCCACCTTTTATTCACAGTCGCATAAGCACTACACTACAGCATAGCCATAAGCTTGTACGTTCAACCGCTGAAATATACACCCAATATGTAGCAATGGAGATTTATATTACTGCTTTATGAATGAACACTGCTTTTATGAATGGACTCTGTATTTTGTGAATTACCTAAGCGCCACCAATAGGGAGCTCTAGAATCTGACAGTTAACCAATTGGGTACTACCAAACTGTGCCCCCTATTGCTGAAAGCAGGTAACCAGCCGGGAATGCTTCAGCTCAGCCTTTGCACTGTTGACTGAACACCCCCTGCTGTGCAGATAATGGAGAAGGCTCATAAACCGTATCCCTTCTGGCATCCTGGCCAACTCTATTATGCTGGTGAAAACCCTGGTGCACCAGAAGCACAGAATAGCAGCAAATAAAATCCACTCATACGTTAGCAATTGATAAGACTTATCAACCAGTTCTTCCAAAGTCTTCCTAATTTATAAAGCTCCAAAATACAGGCCAAAAGAGAGCAGGTCTAGGAAGAGCTAGGCATACAATGGGCACTACCAGTGAAAAGGCCCTGCTCCGTGTAACTTCTGCCCTGTCATTTGATAGAGTGCACACTTGCCCTCCTTCTTGACATGGAATTCTCTCTGTTGGAGTCTCCAGGTCCAATACAAAGACCATAAGAAGGGAGAGCAGGGACCTTGAAGTTTCCAAAAGCTGATAAGCAAGCAAGCACAGGGGTCACCTTTGTCACAGTCAGGACACCTATGTCCTGGCCAGGCCTGCAGCCAATCTTGTTTTTGTACAATCTTGTGTGTCCTCAGTAACCAAAATTATATTATCAACATATACAAGCAGAAAAGTTGTTTACCTTCATTTGCAAGGAATCGTACAAAACAAAGTGGCACTAATAAAGAAAAGTTCCAGGGTGGCAACAGAAAGCAAACTAAAAATGCTTTTGCAGTTCATCAAAACTCTCCAGCAATATCAAGTTATAGGAAAACTGGTGCTATTAACAGTAATCCTTCTGGTTGGTTAATTGGTTCAGCAACTTCCATGCCTATGATGTGTGATGCTAATTATTTCCCCCAATAGTTAAATGATAATCAGAGGCAGCTACAGGAGAGCTATGAGATTCAGATGAAAGTCAGATGGCTTCTCAACCCAAGCAGGTATATAAGAGGACGACCCGGCCTACCCAACATTCTCCTGAAGAGGAGAAGCCGAGCATGGAAGACTTGTGTATAGTATGCAGATCTGAAAGGACCACAAAGGGTAAACCACCCAAAAGGTGTGCTATGAGTTTGCTAAGACAGTCATAGCAGTTACATCTGTAACTCATAGAAGGTTTAGGAACCTTCAAGCTTCCAAGAGGCCAAAGTTTAACCTCAGAGGATGCTGAGCCATGGTGAAATGCCATGAAGGCTGAACTTGATTCCTTAGAGAGGAACAAGACATGAGAACTAGTTCCAGGCCTACCCAAGCCGCAAAAGGTTTACAAAGTTCAGTTACTGCAAAAGTTTTTCAGTGTTAATTTTATGCATTTTTTTAAATCACCATGGTATTTAACAATAATATCTTATGTCCTTTGGAGGAGAAATTGTGAATTGTAGAATTTTAAATACCCGTCATCATCCTTGGCTTCACTCAATTTTGTTTATAACACTCTTCCATTTTCTTCTAGTTGTGAGGATGGAGGATGGGGATGGGCCTCACAAGTAGAGTAGCCTAGGGCCTCTCTTCATCTAAATCCGGCCTTGTCTTCTATACATGAGGCCTAAGAGTTTCCTTGCTTTTATTGCAATTCTACATCCATATAACATTGCATCTTCCCCCCGGCTTACATATGCTACACCCTGATAGGTCTGGACAATTTCCCTTTCTTTCCATTACTGAATTTTCACTTATGCATTCTAAGCGTGTTCCCATTTGCCTGTGCTACACTAGAGGCGGGGAAGCATTTTTCAAAGATAAGTAATTTAATTTTAAAGCAAAATTATTACTCACATCTTTAGCAAGATCGTGCAGCTGCAACCTGCATAATTAGTTTGGTAGCAGTGTCTCAGCGGGGTTAAGGGCGTTGGTTTGATTACACCTCACTTGAAACACTCACACACTTTTAAATAACAAGAAAGTTGAAACGTTGGGTTATTTGAAGCTGACTTACGGCCAGAAACGAACAGCTAAATATAAAGAGGAAATCGTTCTTCATTCTGGGTTGAACTGATGGGAAATAATCAGACTCTTTTTGCCTAGGGAGAAATGGATGCATTTTTGAAGTGAAATAATTGGCATGCTTGGATCCCTTCTGCGGAAGCAAAACTGTTGGGCATTCAATTGCATATGGGGTTTTTTTGGGGGTTTTTTTAAAGGCCAGATATTTAAATTATATTGGTCACTTGCTCTGTAGCCGCCTCAAGGCCTGTCAGGTAAAATCCTGAACTCATTGTTTGCCTTTTGAGCAACAAACTGAATCTTAACCACGCCAAGGCAGTGATTATTTAAATGGACGCATTTTTGCTGCAAATTATCAGACTGTCCCCACCATACCTAAAGATGGCAAAATTAAGAGGGGCATTTTGCCTATTATTCTCAGGGAGGGAGGGAGATCGAGTTTTCAAACTGTTCAAATGAGAAAACTTCTCAGAGAATTCCCTTTGGAGAAATTTTGGCTCAGGTAATACATAATCAAACTATGTCATTTGTCCATGGACTGGAATGACTCGGGGGCAAACCTATTGGTTTCTTCAGCAGTATTAGCAAAATGTTAGACAGTATAAAAGCTGGATACATAGCAGCGCATGAAATTCTCCACTCTATTCTCAAGCAGAGAAGTCAGGGAGGGGGCATTTTGCTGACTGGTTTTTTCCAACAGCTTGGGGGGAGGGAGTAAATTTTCAGAGAATTTCTCAGAGGAAAAAAATATCCTTGTTGAGGCATTTTGGCCCTGCTCTAGAATGTACTGAACATTAATGTGTTCCCTAGGAAATACCAGGTGACATCAGAGCAGAGCTACATGTTGCAGGAAATAAAAGTGTATTGCTGATAGTGGCAGCTTCGTGCCAACTCCCCCCCCCCCCCGCCTCCATAGTAAGAAGGGCAACGTAATATTTTTTAAATAATAATAATAAAAAAAGATATAGCTTGTCTTTAAGAGGCGGAAAGTCTCCCAAGTTGGCTGTTCAAAGCCTAGCCCATCAGCTACAATACAGTGTTTCCGGAGAAATGTTTGGGAGGTGTTCCTCTATGACACCTTCTTAGCATTGGCACCAAGCCAGACTTCGAGGTGGGACAGCATAGCCCCAGAATGAACCGAGATAAACTCCATGCATGCAAATATTCATATCATGAAACAAATATAGGACTTAATATAGAGCCTTGGCAAAGAGTTGGGAGTGGGCTCTTTTGCTTTTGCTTCAGGGAATGGGGTCAAAAGGGACATTCTCACCGCTCTCTCTAAGCTCTCATGCCCACCGGGTGCAAAGGAAAAAAATTGTACAATCTGCTCTTCGCCGTGATTCAACCTGATCCAAAACTCTCAAACTCACTTGAGGACCAGAATGCATCTCCCAGCAGGATTGCACATTTCCCTGGATTTTGTGGTGCACAAAAAGGTGCACATAAAATGCATATTGTTTGGGTGGGTAGGGCATACAACGTATGTATTTTACAGGGGACAAAAATGAATTTGAAAGCTTTGGAGATGTGTGTTTCTGATCAGTGCGTGTTGAACAAAACCCCTTGTTTTAGGGGGCAGAAGAGGTCTTATCTTACAAAGTGCCCATTTCAGTTTGCCTACAGTGAAATATACTCGGAGTCCTGTAGTGATTTCATGCTCTTTATTGCAGCTTGTAAAACAGTGATTGAATTGCCCCCCCCCAAAAAAAAACAACCTCCAGCTTTTATATACATTATTTACACAACGAGTCCCGTCCGATTGGCTGATTCTGCTTCCCTCCTGGAGCCTGATTGGTCTTTTCCTGCAAGCCAATCAGTTGCTGCATTTTAGGATCCTACTTGCCTATTGCTCTAGGATCCAAGCTTAGTACATAACACCTACTGGTGGTGACGCTTGCCCAGTCCAATAAAGTATGGCAAGCACAACAATGCTGCTTTGTCTCTTCTGCCCAGAGCACTGATAGGCAGCAGCTGAAGTTGACCCTTCCCTTGTAGCAGGCAAGGAGCATTACCACACCCTGGTTGAGCTTCCTGTTGTAAATGGTGACTCTGCATGGGAAAGGAAGTGCAACTGGGCGGGGAAGTGTATGGACCACAGCTCGGCAGAGTGACAGGGCATAAGCTTCAAATGCAGAAGTCTTTGAATTCAGTCTCCAGTTACAAAGGATTCTTGGGCTGGGAAAGATCTCTGCCCGGAGATTTGGGAGAACCAGCTAAAGAAGAATGGCAACTTAAGCTTGCAGATCTAGCATACAGAATAAGAGAACAAGAAGAAAATATGTATAGAGAAGTTTGGAAAATGTTTATTAAATCTATCGGGGGAAATTGTGCACACTTGAAAATGTGGGCAGCATTCAGATTAATTCAACAGTGTAAATAAGTTTTGATGGATATAATGATGGAATATGGAATGGTTTAGTTTATCTAAAATATGCAGAGATTTATGCTATGCAAAATGAACCATGTAAAGAGAAGAAGAGAAGTCATTGATATTTTAAGGATGTTTAAATGAGGATTCAAAATTGTAAAACAGAAAATGTAATTTAAAAATTATGTAAAGAGAGAGAGAGAGAGAGAGAGAGGGAAGAAAGAAAGAAAGAAAGAAAGAAAGAAAGAAAGAAAGAAAGAAAGAAAATGATGTTTCTATTGTCTCCCAAGGCAGGAGATTGGTGTGGAACTTTATGACCTAGATTTTCAAACACTGGAGGTTTCAAAGCCTGACATCCCCTTGGTGCCAATATAAGGGCATCACAGAAATAATCTTCTCACTCCCCTCTCTCTTTCTCTCTCTCTCTCTCCCGTTGTAGGCTGCATGGATCAATGGACTGGCACAGCATCAGTTATCAGGCAATGTGGTAGTTCAAGAGAAACTCATTTTAATTACAGCTGAGCAGACTGAGGATGCCAAGGAATGCAAGTTGAGCACGGGGCCATTCTGGACTTCTGGAATGGATTAAGTTCGTAAACCAAGGTACCACTATACAGTGGTACCTTGGGTTACAAACACCTCAGGTTACAAACACTTTGGGTTACAGACTCCGCCAACCTGGAAGTAGTACCTCGGGTTAAGAACTTTGCCCCAGGATGAGAACAGAAATCGCGTGGTGGTGCTGGCAGCAGACCCCATTAGCTAAAGTGGTGCTTCAGGTTAAGAACGGTTTCAGGTTAAGAACGGACCTCTGGAACAAATTAAGTTTGTAACCAGAGGTACCACTGTATTCTGTAATATGTGGTAAAATGCTGAGATTGCAGCATTGTAGGGGGTTGGACTCTCAGTGTACCTGCCAACTCTACAATTCTATGAGATAGCCAAGTTAACACACACACACATTTATTTCAAAGGAAACTGTTATGACCTTTATTTATCTATTTTAATAGATACGGGCCAATCAAACCTATCACATCTCCTTTTAATTTTTGAATTAATTTTATAATGAAATGATTTTAGAATGTTGTATTTATTTTACTGTTGTTAGCCACTCTGAGCCCAGTTTTGGCTGGGGAGGGCGGGATATAAATAAATTATTAATATTGCACAATGAACACTCATACTTTATATGTGGGTGCCCTTTGCGGGATCGCACGTGTGGCTACAGTTCCCAGGGAACTCTCTAGTAGATGGGGGCTTGCTTCTCAGTGTTGTTATTCGGAGGTTCACACCCAGCCTCAGTAATCAAGTTTCTTGCTGGGAGGTGGGGCCAGCCCCATTTATAAATAGGGGGTGGAGCTGACAATAGCCAGGCAGTCGGCTCTGGAGATTCACCCTCCCTACCATCCCTTTGTTTAATCTTTTCTTGTTTGCAGGTTAACTTTTTCTTCCTGTTTAGCAGGCGCTGCTACGGTCTTTGGCTGGTTGCTGTTGAAGGACCGGGAAGAAATTTTCCTGCATTGGCAGGTTTTGTCTTCAGCATAGCAATTCATCACAACATTGACGGTTATGGCCTTGGGTGGAATCCTTTAGTCTTTTCTTCCCTATAATGGGGGCAGGGGTGTGAAGTGATGATTCACCCCCCTGCGGCAGCAATTCCAGGGTCCCCTCTTAAAGGGGTTATATATATGGGTGTCACTGGCCATACATACACTGAAAGGTCATCAGTGAACTACCCTGCTTGTGGGGATATGGGCTGGGCTGCACTTACATCTCACAGAACACCCCCATATCCCATTTACCCTGAAGTGCCCCAGTTCCCCGGCTGGGGGCCTGAGAGGGATACACTCCCCAAGGCCAAAGCCAAGGTCTTCCTACATTCAGAAGTTTAATAAAGCTGATAACAAATGCTGGAAATGCAAAGAAACTGAAGGTACATTCTTCCACCTTTGGTGGACGTGCCCAAGGATTAAGATCTTCTGGGAGATGATCTATAATGAACTGAAAAAAGTGTTTAAATACACATTCCCGAAGAAACCAGAGGCCTTTCTCCTGGGCATAGTCAACCAACAGGTACATACGAAGGATAGGACATTCTTTATGTAAGCTACAACAGCAGCAAGAATACTCATCGCACAGCATTGGAAGACACAAGAATTACCCACGCTGGAAGAATGGCAGATGAAAGTCATCGATTATATGGAATCCGCAGAAATGACTGGCAGAATCAGAGACCAGGGAGAAGAGACGGTGAAAGAAGATTGGAGGAAGTTTAAAGACTATTTACAGAAACACTACAAGATTAATGAATGTTAGAACGACATCAGATTGAATGTAAAAGATTATTGGTTTAAAATCTCAAAAATTAAAAGATTTAATATTTTAAGCTACAAGTATTGAATAAGTTAAATTAGGATACTCAAACTAAGATAAGAATTTAAACATGACAGAGGGAAGGGATTTGTTGCTCAATTGTATGATTTAGAATACAGGGAAGGGAGGTTTGGGGAAGTCGGAGAAATAAGTTAATGCAAGGCTATTATGAAGATAAAACTGCTTTTATTTTTGTTGTTTTGGTGTCTTATGTTCGTGTAACTGTGTACTTTTCTTTGTTTTGTTTGTTGTTTACTGTATGTTGTTTTTATTTCTCATGTAAAACTTAATAAAATATTTATTAAAAAAAATAAAGCTGTGGCCTAATTTTAATTCCATACCACATAGTCAGAGTCTTTATTCCTTCCTTATGATCCCTGGGGGCTGGGGCTGTCGCGCCTGGTCACGCCATGTCTTTCTGCCCCAGCTAGCTGAGGGCCTGCCATCATAGATTTCCATGGATGCTGAGGCTCCTTTGAAGCTCTTTCACTTCCATCTTCCTGGTCGGTCTGTTTGGTCTTGTCTATCTTCAACAGATCTCATAACTGTGGAAACCCACAGAACTGACAAAGGAACAATAGCTTGTAAAATGACAGCAACTGATTGGTTACTCACAGTGATCTTTATTTCTGCCAAGCGGTTCCTCATACTACCATGCCTCTTCTGTGGTATTTTTTTTTTTTTAAAGTTTGGGTTTAATGGTCCACAAACTGCACCTCCTTTCTCCTGATGCCCTTAACTTTGCCAAGTACTTCCCACAACCAATAACATTGAATCAGCTTCCCCCACACACACACACCCTCTGATATCACAGCAGATCTTTGTTAGTGCATCTAATAGGGAGTCAGTTGCCCAGCAGCACACCCTTTGTCTGCCATTGGTTCTGTTACTCTGATGTCACAGCGTACAATGTCATAAAGAACCATGTGCCACCTTGCTGGCTGTTAATGAACTTTTCAAATGTTGAGGTCCACCAGCAACCTTTGCTAAACTAAACAGCAAAGCTTTGTGTTGATGCCAAGCACTTTCAAAAGATGCCTCGCTGTTGAGTTGAACTAAACCACATTGGAGCCTTTCTCCCCAGTGCGCCAAGACTAGCACCAGCCAATACTGGTCTCTCTCACAATGGGATGACTTTTGCAAAACTGCAAGATTGTAGGCTTTCTTTTCTCTCCAAAATAAATAAATGAATGTAGTGCCACTGGTTAATTACTTGATGAAAACATTCCTCCCTCCCTCTCTCTCTCTCTCTCTCTCTCTCTCTCTCTCTCTCTCTCAATTAGATTTAGAATCATAGAGTTGGAAGAGACCACAAGGGCCATCGAGTCCAACCCCCTGCCAAGCAGGAAACACCATCAGAGCACTCCTGACATATGGTTGTCAAGCCTCTGCTTAAAGGCCTCCAAAGAAGGAGACTCCACCACACTCCTTGGCAGCAAATTCCACTGTCGAACAGCTCTTACTGTCAGGAAGTTCTTCCTAATGTTTAGGTGGAATTGAACTGATGTAACTTTTGGACCAGAGTAGACAAATAGGATGGCTACTATATATACTACTATACACTTGAAAGAGAAGTTGCTGAATTACAACTCCTTACCAAACTAAACACCATGGAGACACCTGGTCTGAATAGAGATATTGATGTCCCATTATACGTATATACTAAAGCTAATTTTGGTCATCTATCCCTTTAAAAATCCCTTGCCCTTCCCTGTGGAACCAACTGACATAACAGTCATCAACAGTTATAAGGTTGAAGCGACCTTCTTCAGAGTATCTGACGATGTGTGTACTACACACGAAAGCTCATACCTTGAAAGCTTATATTTAGTTGGTCTTAAAGGTGCCACTGGAATTATTTTAAAAGATTTTTTTTCATCTTCCATCTTGATATTTATTATGAGGGTGGCTACTAGTTCAGACCAAACGGGAGAGCTAAGAAGCTGTGGATTTCCACATTCACCATGAAAGCATCTCAGAGGAAAGAAGCCCACGTCAGTCCACTTTTAGGTCCCAGAGAGATGTAAAGAAGAACACTTAGACCGAAAAGGCTGTTCTGAACTTGACATGTGCATTTCCTCAGCTGAATGTACAGCGCTGGAATCACTTTGTTCTGCTCTTTGCAACGTGTGCTGCAATCAATGGCAACATTTAGGAGAAAGGAACAGAACAGGTTTTTTCAGCTGACTCACCTGAACTGCCTGCCTGAAGCCTTTCAAGACTCAACTTTTTGCTATGCCTTGAATGACTCCCAACTAGGGCAGCAGTCCTATACACATTTACCTGGAAGCAAGTCCTACTGAATTCAGCATTGATTATTGGTTCGGAATAGCTTTGTATTGCAGGACAGATTCTGCTGTCTTCCCACAAATACTGGGCAATTCTTCTCCTGATCGTAAAGACTGCTTCTTGGTGTTCGGCACATGGGTAGCAAGCAGTAAACAAATCCAAAATAAACCATTTATTTCCCTTGCATATGTGGGTCAACGAATGACTTTCCATTCGGGTGAGTCACTGAGTTCCTCCAAACCCTTAAGGTGTACTGCAAATGAAAAATGTGGTTTGCACTGGAATGCAGTAATGCATAAGGCTTGCTGGAAGACTCAACTTTCGCTCCTAAGTCCAAAAATCAAGGCTTTTTGACTGTCAGATATATATATATATCCCTTTACAATGAAAGCATAAAACACCCCCTCCTCAAACAAGCATTTAAGCCCAGGAACACGAGTTTGCACTTCGTCTAAGGCCTACCCACCCAGTGAGCCAAAGTGTGTTCTTTCTGGGTGGCTCAGAGAATAGCACATTGCAGTGGAAACACCCATTTATTTCATTTACTGCCATTTATAATATTTTCCACTAGTTGGAGATAATGAATTCATCCATATTTGCCAAGATTATGCAGCTTATTTATTGCCAAAATTATCCAGAATCTTTTTTCCCTTTTTTCTTTTAAAGGAAAAAAGCCATTGCCCATGATTTTCCATGAATGCCTGGTGGTTCTTTTGGAACGAAAGTTACATCCTTGCTATTAACAATGCATTACAATGGCTTTGAACTCTCCTGCTTGTAGCTGGGACAGATCCCTCAAGGACACTTGCTTCAAGACTTTTAATTGTTTGGGATAATTAAAGGCAGGCCAGAAATCTGGAACTGCCATTAGTTCTCCTCCATGTGTGAAGGCACTCTTTAATAGTCTTCTCACAAAAGCAGAGGGGTATCGGCTCATCTATAGATGATTTCCCAAATTTTAGTTGCTCCTCGTTCCTTTTAGCTAAGCCAAGCAGAATGTGGGACTGATCCTCAAGTTTACTGCACCAGTAAATGCTCAGAAGGAAACCCATGACTTCAATGCATCATTTAATACCTCCAGGCTCACCAATCTGTGCTAAGTTCTCTCTGTGTGTGTTCTTTGCATATGTGGAAACAACTGAGAGTGGAAATCAAGTCCAAACAACTTCTGTAAGACACTGTGATCCTAGATTTCTTGTTCCTCTTGAAGGCACTGCTCCCAACACCCCATGTGCTGAGTTCTTAGTCAGCCAGGATGTCTGGGCTGTTATGGGGTCCAAGGATTACACCCATGGTGGTGGGTGGAAGGACCCTGAGTGAGAGGCAGGGCATGGAAGACCTCCCAGGGTGAGAGTCTGGGAGAGGAAAGGAAAACCCCCAGGTGAGAGCTGGGAGGGTCCAGCACTTTCAGTGGGAGACAAGGATTAAGAATTACAGTGGTACCTTTGGTTACGAACTTAATTCATTCTGCAGGTCTGTTCTTAACCTGGAACTGTTCTTAACCTGAGGTACCACTTTAGCTAATGGGGCCCCCCACTACCGCCGCACAGCCACCACACGATTTCTGTTCTCATCCTGAAGTAAAGTTCTTAACCCGAGGTACTATTTCTGGGTTAGCGGAGTTTGTAACCTGAAGCGTCTGTAACCTTAAGCATCTGTAACCTGAGATACCACTGTACCTTTTCCAGGTCCACCACATCTTTCATATGCGGTGGACCTGTAAAAGGGTAAAAGAGTATTGGGAAATAATTCATAATGAACTGGGGGGAAATGTTTAGAAGTACTTTTCAAAAAACAAAACCAGAGTCCTTTTTGTTGGGGGTAATTCAGACTGAAATTCTCAGGTGTAAAAAAAAAAAAAGGTTGTTTTTGTATGCCGCTACTGCAGCCAGTGTTTCATTAGCCCAAAAATGGAAAACGAGCGAAGTCCCAACTAAAGAAGAATGGCAACTTAAGCTGAGGGAATATGTGCAGCTTGCGGACCTAAAATATAGAATAAGAGAACAAGAAAAGCATATGTTTAAAGAAGATTGAACATTGTTTATTGAATATATGGGGGAAATTGTGCACACTAGAAATCGTGGGCAGCATTAAGATAAATTCAACATGGTAAATACCCTAAGTTTTGATGGATGTAATAATGGAATACTGAATGGTTTCGTTTTTGTAAAATATGCAGGGATTTATGCAAGTATTCTAAATTAGAGAGAGAGAGAGAGAGAGAGAGAGAGAGAGAGAGAGTTACCTTTGAGAGAGCACTCTGTTTTCTTTTTTCTTTCTCTGTTTTTGTTTTTATTTAGATAGGTTTCTTTTATCTCACTATTATGAAAAAGCTTCAATAAAATCTTACGGGAGAAAAGACGAAGCCAATGGACACCTTAGTTCAGCTGGCATTATAATCCAGTTGTAGAAGTCTTGTCAGTTTCTCCCAGTTTACTACACTAGATCCAAACATGGTAGTCAAAGGATGCCTTCCAGAGATGCCAGCATAGGCAGTGGAGAGGGATGTTGGGGGCTGCTGTCGAAGAACAGTCGGAGGGCACCATTTTGGCCTACCCTAATTGTCAGGGAGGCAGCCAATGGAAGTCTAGCATCTTGTTTCCTTCTGGGAAATTGTAACGAGGACAGTCCCAAGCCATATTCTGCTATCGGAGTTGCTCTGTTAGCGTGTGAGCGCGATAGATCTTGCCTCACTGCAGGTGGCTGAAGCAAATGGCCTTTGAGGTCGCTTCCAATTCCATAATCCTATAAGTCTTTCCCTGAAAAAGAAATGTGAGCTGGAAAGATGGTAATAAAAAGTAGAGCAATAATTCTAAATGAAGACAAATAGAGAAGGCTGGCTTTGTTTTTTTTTCACAGCTCGGCATTGAAGCAAAGTTAGAGCAGTAAATTTGCACGCAGCAAATTCTTTCTTTCATTCTATTATCATTATTTGCTTTGGCACCGCTCGGGGCTGTGGAGGCAGAAGAAGGAATGGGGCATTCATACCCCAATGGGAATAACTCAGCAGCCAAACCAATACTCGACATTAAATTTTCTGATTCACAGGGCTGGTGTGGATACTGAATTAATTTGCTACTAACGGGACATTGAGTGGAGATGGAACCAAGCCACAATGAGAATGGAGACATTGCTTTGGAAGTAAATGGCTATGATTTGCAGGGGTGGGAACAGAGTCTTGACTATTTATAGATTCACAAAGCAGATATCACTCCGCAACTCTCCTCTCTGCTTCATACAAATTATCTCCTCTGTACGGAAGCCACTTTAATAGATGGGTAACCCTATAGTACAATTCTCTGTTTTGCATTCGGCTCCTTCTCCCTCCTGCTATCTAATTTTATCCATTATTTATTGATTTAAATTATTTATATCCCATGTTCAAAATCAATCCTCAAAGCCACTTACAAATATATACACACGCACGCACGCACTAACAACAAAACCATACACACACTAAATGCAGCAGATCTTTAAACAAGGTAAAGTGACCAGTACAATGAACAAAACAACAGATTCAAGGATAAAATGCCTTTTGAAGGGGAAACAATGAATATTACGGGCACCCACCCATCTCAAAATGGGGAGGAAGGGAGCCTTGCTGAACATATGCTGCATTTCCATGTGAACATCCTTGTGAAACTTGCAGCAGAGCTGTTATTCCTGGTTTAACAGGATCGAGATCTGAATCTGCAAAATATCGGCCTCCCTTTTCTTTTCTTTTTATATATATTTTTTATTAAATGTTCTGTTTTACAATTTAAAGTACTAATTTTTACGTCCTTAAGATATCAATGACTTCTCTTCTTCTCTTTCCATGGCTTCTTTTATATATCATAAATCCCTGCATATTTTACAGAAACTAAAGTATTCCATTATTGCATCCACCATAATTTATATACACTGTTGAATTTATCTTAATGATGCCTACGTTTTCAAATATACACAATTTCCCCCCATATATTCAATATACAATGTCCAAGCTTCTCTAAACGTATGTTCTTCTTGTTCTCATATTCTAGATATTAAGTCTGCAAGCTGCACATATTCCATCAGCTTAAGTTGCCATTCCTCTTTCTTCGGACCTGGCTTGTTTTCCGATTTTGGGCTAAAAAAACATGAGCCACAGTAGTGGCATACATAAATAAGTGTTTTTGACACCTGGGAATTTCAGTCTGAATTATCCCCAACAGAAAGGACTCTGGTTTGGGGTAGAAAGTACTTTTAAACATTTTTTCAACTCATTATGGATCATTTCCCAAGGCAGTGGTACCTCAGAAGTCAAATGGAATCCGTTCCGGAAGTCCTTTCGACTTCCAAAATGTTTGGAAACCAGGGCGTGGCTTCCAATTAGCTGCAGGAAGCTCCTGCAGCCAATCGGAAGCCACTTTGGATGTCCGGGTTCCAAAAAACATTCGCAATCCGGAACACTCACTTCCGGGTTTGGGGCATTCAGGAGCCAAAACGTTCGACTCGCAAGGCATTCACAAACCAAGGTACGACCGTACACTTTTAGAAGTCTACTACAAATGAAACAACGTTCTCTCAACCTCTTTCCATCTCCAGCAGTTATCTGATTCAGCCTTGTACATCTTGGCAAGCCCACTCCCTTTTCTGAAATAACAGCAGCAGTAATGGTACCTGCAAGAAAAGGAATCAAAATGGCTGCATGTCTCTCCCACCGAGGCTTTTCTGACATCCTCTCACAATCTCTTGAAGGTCAAGCCATGCTCCAGAGCAAGTGCTGCAGCATGGGCTCTTATGGGGTGGCTTCTGTCTGTGTGCACAGAAGTGCCTTTAAGTCCTAAAAGGGGCTATTTGAACTCTGGTCACTATTGGACTCTGGTCACAGCTGAAGGTGAATAAGGACCCCTTTCGCACATTCTGCTGAGCCTGTGGAGGGTGAGGGAAGGGCAGTGCGCAGTGGGTGGGATTTGACCATCCCCTTCATACATTCAGCAAACACTCAGGTGTGTACAGAGCTGCTTGGGAAGATCTCCTCAATTTTTTCCCCATTGCATACTTGAGAGGTAAAGGTATGTAAAGGACCCCTGGAGGGTTAAGTCCAGTCAAAGGTGACTATGGGGTTGCAGAGCTCATCTTGCTTCCAAGCAGAGTAAGCCAGTGTCTATCCACAGACAGCTTACTGGATCATGTGGCCAGCATGACTAAACTGCTTCTGGTGCATAGGAACACTGTGACGGAAACCAGAGCGCACGAAAACACCGTTTACCTTCCCGCCGCAGTGGTACCTATTTATCTACTTGCACTGGCGTGCTTTTGAACTGCTAGGTTGGCAGGAGCTGGGACAGAGCAACAGGAGCTCACCCCGTCACGGGGATTCGAACCGCCGACCTTCCAATCAGCAAGCCCAAGAGGCTCAGTGGTTTAGACCACAGCACCACCTGCGTCCCTGCGTACTTGAGAGAATTCAGCCCAAAGCCCACTTAGGCATTGTTTAAGTAGTTGCCCATTTTAGCTATGAAAAAATATGTGAATAATATTCATATACTCCTTAGGGGTAGTATAAAAGATTAAAAAAGATTTAAAAACATTTTCACCATTAAAGGTGAGGGATCAAAGATGAAACACTTCAGAAAACATTTCCCTATTTGTCACGAAGAGCTTTGCATGACTGAAAAAAAACCAAACACGTGCGCATTCGTACAATGTATTTTTGTTCAGAATTTGTCCCGAGACACATGCCAAGCCTCAGAGGTCCCATACCTACTCAACATAAACCACTGTAGCTTTGCAATGAAATCTGAAAACGCAATTTTCATCCAAGAGCAATAGGCCTAAAGAGAATACAAACAAATGAGAACGAAAATACACAAAGACAATTGCATGCTCAAATATAATCTTTCAAAACAAAAGATTTTGTTTGCGACGTATTCATGGAACATTTGTTCTAAATTGGCTGAGTGACTGTGATTTTTTCTAGTACAGCATTCATGTTCAGCATCATACACAATCTTTCCTATGCTGGTTTTTTGCAAGGAAAGGGGCCCAGCCTATTGTCACCACTCCCTTGTCTTGCTGCAGCTCTTCTCGTAGGTGGGAGTTGGATTTTACATTTCCCCCTCCTGTTGTTTTTCAAATCAAAATCGCCCTCCCCAAGCTCCCTTTTCACCTGTGGAGTAGAAAGATAGAGGAGACACAGAGGTTTTTTTCCTCCTTCAAATGAAAAAGGTGTTTGGGGAGGGTAATGTGGAGTTGAAAAGATACCAGAGAGGAAAGGGTTAATTAACCACAAGCTACCCCCCCCCCATCCACCCTTTTTTCACTCAGATGGAATCTGCCCAATGTCCCTTTCGGTTGTTTTTTAAAAAAAATAAAATAAAATAAAAATAAAATAAAAATGCAAAATGAAAATTAATGGTGTTTTTTAAAAGGTAGTTTATCCTCTTTTTCATTTTCGAATAACAGCCTAACTGCTACACATTGCAAAGAGGAATTCTGTACCAAAGAAACTTGGAATTTTATTCTTGGACTGGTAGATAACCACAAGACATCTCTCCCAATTTTCCAACCCCAGATACATTTTTCTTCATTTTCAAACTTAAAAGGAGGAATGCTACATTGGCATAATAATCTCACCTGACTCACCAGACCCAAAATGTGCCTCTCTAAGGAGCCACATCAAATAGATGTATGCAAACAGAACTTGGGGCTTGTTCTTCTGGGCTGGCTGAGATGCACCTAGTTGGGGCCAGCAGATGTAGGGATGAAGAAATGGGGTTGCTGCCATCTTTGCAGATTCCTAGATTTTAGGAGCTACAGGGATATGCTTTTTTACCTCTTCCCCATCTTCCAACAGAGAGCTCCCTCAGGGCTTCATAACTTTGAACAGCACAAAGCTTCTCCTCCAGGAACTACAGTGATACCTCGGGTTAAGAACTTAATTCGTTCTGGAGGTCCATTCTTAACCTGAAACTGTTCTTAACCTGAGCTACCACTTTAGCTAATGGGACCTCCTGCTGCCGCCATGTGATTTCTGTTCTCATCCTGAAGCTCTTAACCCGAGGTACTATTTCTGGGTTAACAGAGTCTGTAACCTGAAGCGTCTGTAACCTGAAGCATCTGTAACCCGAGGTACCAGTGTAGTTTCCTCTTGGCTGTTCTACTGCTGCTTTGCCCATCAGTTCTGCCTAGTCCATCTCTTCTCTCTACTCTGCATTCAACCTGCGACAGCTACTGGACTTTGAAGGCTCACAATTGAATTTGGGGTGCCAGGCAACACCTGCATCTACCATCTGCACACACAGGACATTATAGGAACCCGAGGTACCATTTCTGCATTAGTGGAGTCTGTAACCTGAAGCGTCTGTAACCTGAGGTACCACTGTATTTCCCCAGAATCAAGGTGCCAAAAAGTTAGGACCATTGCCATCTCTGTCTGGAAGAGCTTCTGTACTGTAACAACTATCTAACATACAAAGCTTTAGCAAGTAAATTTAGGATAGTATTCAACTAAGTGTTACTCACTGAAATTAATGACCATGCTTAAGTCAGGTCCAGTAATTTCAATAGATCTATTCTTCTATTGCAGCAGTTTGACTCAACCCCTGGAAGCTCACTCCATTGTCTCCTAAGACAGATGGGTGCCAACAACCATTTTGAGGAAAACCTAGTTAAATACCAGCCCTTAGCAAGTATATTCTGGCACTGAGATTTTGCTGCTCGTTGGTTATTAGGGGCTGCCACCTCTGCTCATTCCACTTGCCAATCCTGCCTACCAACTAACCTCCACAGCTGGCCAACCCCTCCTCCCTTTTCACCCCATGAATCCTTGCATATCCCTTCACAGATTGCTCAAAACTCCCCTCAAAGTTTTCTCCACCCTACTTCATGTTGTTGTTTAGTTGTGTCCTACTCTTCGTGACCCCATGGACCAGAGCACGCCAGGCACTCCTGTCTTCCACTGCCTCCCACAGTTTGGTCAAGCTCATGTTGGTAGCTTCGAGAACACTATCCAACCATCTCGTCCTCTGTCATCCCCTTCTCCTTGTGCCCTCCATCTTTCCCAACATCAGGGTCTTTTCCAGGGAGTCTTCTCTTCTCATGAGGTGGCCAAAGTATTGGAGCCTCAGCTTCAGGATCTGTCCTTTCAGTGAGCACTCAGGACTGATTTCCTTAAGACTGGATAGGTTTGATCTTCTTGCAGCCCAGGGGACTCTCAAGAGTCTCCTCCAGCACCATAATTCAAAAGCATCAATTCTTCGGCAATCAGCCTTCTTTATGGTCCAGCTCTCACTTCCATACATCACTACTTGCTCCAAACCACGCAACTTCCCTCACAGCTCACCTCAACCCCTTTGAAAGGAGGATGGGAAGTGTTTCAGGGAGCAGTTTGCCTATCCAATGGTGGGGGGACATGCTATGCAAAAAAAAATACAACAACTTTGCTCCAAGGCAGGATGCCCTGTATCTTAAAAGAAAAAGGTAAGTCCCCAAAGTTGCCTGTGGAAAAAGATTCCACAAACTGTTTAGGCAGTTTGGTCCTTGGCTGATCTATTTTTATATTTGGGAATTTATTCCTGATGCACAGCTTAAAACTGTCTTCCCTGTTGTTTATACCCACTGATCTTTCACCTCTGTTTGGTGGATAAAATGAACATTTATTTTAAATCCAGGGCATTGCATTTAAAGGAGGAGGAGGAGGGGGAAGAAGAAGAAGAAGAAGAAGAAGAAGAAGAAGAAGAAGAAGAAGAAGAAGAAGAAGAAGAAGAAGAAGGAGAAGAAGAAGAAGAAGAAGAACTCAAACATTTAGAATTTCTTTTTGCAAACTTGGATGACCTGAACTGAAATAAACTTAAAACTAACAGTTTTGCGAGCACCTTCTTTTCATTCGACTCCTTACCTGCTATGACAAGGCATTAATTTAATGCCCGTCATAATTCCATGGAAGAGCATAAGCTCACTAAAGCCCACCATATCTGCCTGATCAGCATAATAAGAAAGATCCGATGAGAATATGATTGCGACTGGCGAGCACAAGGATTTTGCAAGCACAGAAAAGCATGTTCGGTATTAATTGCTAATCTCATTCAGCCAATTTGGCACTAGGACAAAGCAACTGGCCGTAGCTAACTAGTGAGGGGACTCAGGAATTATTCCAGCTCAGAGCTGCGTTTTCAAGGGAGAAACATTGGGCTTAATCCCAGGTGCCTACTTTCTTTATAAATATATTAGCACGATAATGGGAGGCTTTTAAATGGGATTATAACTACACGGGCAGCTGCTCTGCTAGTCAAGGGTGAAGCACGGTTGACAATACAGTTTAAGGAAATGAATGGGAGGCTAAGTGGCCAACCTGTGGCTCTGCGCACGTGAAGAACCTCATTGCTTAGCCATAATTGGATCATGTTGCATATTTCAATAGAAAACCAAATATGCTTAAAGAAATCTCTTTGCCTATGCTCATCACTCACTGCGGCTGCTGTTTCAGGGGCTCAAAGACAAATCGAGAAGCACAGATCTTTTCACACACCGCAAGCATGTCTGAAAGAGGGGTGAGAAGGGGGGGGGCTTTTGCTTTCAAATGGCAGAACTAAGAGAATGTAGTCCAAGCTGAGCAGGCCTTGGGCTTTGATGCCCTCTTTTTCTTTTGCAAACTCTGCAAAGGTGCTAGGATCCTTGAGCTGCATGCATTTCAAAACTAACACATGATCTATAAGTATAGATGAAATTCTAATAAATGGCACAATATTGTCCATGTGAATAGACAAACAATATCACAGATGCATTCTGTGTCCAGGGCAGCTGTCTACCAGCTCCATTTGGTACACAGGCTGAGACCGTACCTGCCCACAGAGTGGTGCATGCTCTAGTTATCTGCCGCTTGGACTACTGCAATGCGTAGTGAAGGTGAACCAGGAACTACAACTAATCCAGAATGTGGCAGCTAGACTGGTGACTGGGAGTGGCTGCCGAGACCATATAACACCGGTCCTGAAAGACCTACATTGGCTTCCAGTACATTTCCGAGTACAATTCAAAGTGTGGGTGCTGATCTTTAAAGCCCTAAAAGGCCTTGGCCCAGTATACCTGAAGGAATGTCTTCACCTCCATCATTCAGGCCAGACACTGAGGTCCACCTCCGAGGACCTTTTGGTGGTTCCCTCACTGCAAGAAGTGAAGCTACAGAGAACCAGGCAGAGGGCCTTCTTGGTAGTGACGCCCACCCTGTGGAATGCCCTCCCATCAGATGTCAAGGAAATAAACAACTATCAGACTTTTAGAAGACATCAGGAGGCAGCCCTGTTTAGGGAAGTTTTTAATGTTTACCATCACCTGCGGATTCACTTCAGTGTGGCAAGGGAAAGGTTATGAGGCAGTGGAATGAGTTGCTGACATCCTCTTAAGGCATATGAAACAGGCATCAGCCAACCAAGACTGTAAGAGGATGCCCTGTTGATTTATACATCTAATTCACCCTGCAAGAAAGAGGAGGGTTTTGAATGGTGCAATATTTCATATTTATTGAAAACTTGAAAATATTGCTAGTTTTTAGTTTGAAAACCGTGGGGTGTTTTTAGTTGTTTTTTAAAAAAATCAGAACTTTTTAAGGTTGTGGTGAAAGCATAAATTTAAACTAGAAAAGATACAGCAGGAGGAGAGACCACCAGGGTAGACCATAATTGCAAAGCTACCCATAAAACTGCATTTGAGCTCTGATCTGATACCCGGGAACTCGTTTCAATGATCCAGCAAAATTCTTAACTCACTGGCTCACAAAGAAAGTGTTACCAATTAAGCGAAAGAAACTGTAACAGTCAGTTTTAATTACGCAAGAGATTCGCCAATCCATCCTCGGCTCTAGCTGACAATTTGACTGGAGATGTCTGGAACCAATTTACAGGCTTTTAATGTTGCGTCTAGACTTTAATAAGTGGTTAAGGACTACGCAGTTCTGTGTAAGGATCAAAGTAGCTCCAATGCATAGGTAGAAATGGACCAGCCACCAGCTCCTATACAAGTGGTTTGCATCTATGCTACAAAGTCTCCTCTCCTCCACAATGCCTTTCGAAAAGTTCTGGCTATATCTTATTCAATGTTCAGGGTCTGTACCTGTGCATATCTTCCAGAATCTGCTGTAAGGGCCAGCACATTCGCATGGATAGATATTCCTTTTTGCTCTGAGATGAACAGAAATGTGTCACAACCGCATACTAGTAATGGGATCTTCTTTTGACTGTTTTTATAATTTATTATTTTGACTGCTGCACTTTTGTACATGTTGTGCTGCAAACACTTACTGGGCTTCGGAAAGAAGTTAGGTGGCTCTAGGACCCTGCCAGAAACTAGGGAGCAGAAAAGACTATTTATGTATGCGACCACGGCTGTGCAGATGTTATTGTCCCAGAGATGGAAAGAAGATAAAGTCCCGGCCAGAGAAGAATAGCAGATTAAGTTGATGGATTATGTCGAAATGGCTAAAATGACCGGAAGAATCAGAAATCAGCAAGACCAAAATTTTAATAAGGAATGGGGAAAATTTATAATTTATCTTAAAAACCATTGCAAATAGCTTAAATCGTTAGTCGGATTGGAATAGCACTTGTAGTTTAATGTTGAATTTTGGACATAATGGAGATGTAAAAGATTTGGATTATTATGAAAGATGCAGGAGGAAATGATTAATAATAGGACCCACAAAGGGGAGGGGGGAAGTCCAGGAGACTCTTTGGAATTTTGTTTTTATGTTGTATGTTAGATATGTGATTGTAAAATTTTAATCTGAAAAACCACACACACACACACACACATATATATATATATATATGGACCCTGCCAGAGACTCGCGCCTTCTTCCCAAACCCTGGCTTAAGCCAGCACCATGAAGGCTCAGAGATGGACTGAAGGAATGGGTTTCTGTGCAGTAAGTTTAAAACTGACTCACCCCCCCTTTTTTTGTTCTTTCAAAAGAGAGCACTCTAAAATGCGTAAAACTTGAGCTCTTGAGCAAAAAGCATAACAAGGACTACAGGGCGTCAAATGGCCTCACACAGCACAGCATATTACCAAAACTCCAAAAAGAGAATACTGGCACTTAAAAATGAGGAATTCTTTCAGACTTCCAGTTCACTCATCCAGTTCAATCACCGAGCCCTTGCAGTGCCGGCTTAAGCCAGGCTTTGGGAAGTAGGCATGGCAGGCTCCTAGAGCCCTATTAACCCTCTTACCTTTGGGTAGCTGGAATATATCCTACTGAACGAAGGTACCAGTCAAACCTGTTGCTCCACCCACTTTTGTCGCTGGCCCCACCTGCCACTGACATGCGGCCCCTGGAAGGAGGAAATGTGGCCCCCAGCTTGTAAAAGCTGCCCCACCTCACTTTGTTCCCTCTCTGAGAGTGGAAATGAAATCCACTCATATATTAAAAAAAGAGAAATCTAGAATTTTAGCATTGCCATGACCGTGCAGAATCATGTGCCACCACCCCATGGTAGAAATAATGACATTTTCATAGTGAGTGGAAACCCAGAAGTCACATCCCCAGACAACAAGGTGAGTTGATCAGGTATATTTTCCTCTTCTTCTTATTTTTCCTACTCCAGTCTTTCTTTTCCAGCTGACTCTGAACATTCCCTGGTGACAGAGCATGCTAAGTCATCAATGGGCTTATTTTGCGGGAAAGAGGGAGCCTTCCTACCTTTGATTTTTAAAACATTTTCTTTTTGTGCTTCTGTTTCTGCAAACCTCCGAGTTCCCCCGAGCACAATGATACCACTGTCTCGTTGCTCATTGGTCTCGCTTTGGCTACAAAGCCATTGGCACTTTGGGAATGAGTTCAGCATTTGAGTGATGATGATGATCTATCTGCTCAAAGGTAGTTAGCCTCTTATCTGAACAGACTTGCAAATGGGCCTCCAATCTTCCATAGATCATTACATAGAAAACGGGCTGCTTTTCATTGACCGAGATCAAGCAAGTCCTCAGTCAGTTGACCTTGAACACAATGACTTCGGTTGGAATATTGCAGGTGAAACTGATCTGAACAAATACAGAGTGACAAGGCAGAAAGGCAGATCAGTCTTAAACATTAGATGTCTCTTGTCCACATCAGCAAAACTGGCAGCAATTCCAGACCCACCAAGTGTCCCTATTTTCCAGGGACA